>NW_028245490.1:157500-675000 GCF_964263255.1 Lissotriton vulgaris | reverse complement strand
TATGAGCCCCTTGCAGCACTTTTGCACCGCTGTTGCGTCACTTTTCGTGACGCAATGGTGGCATAAGTAATGCACCACTATGCGACATAGTTACAGCGTGACGCATCTAGGCAGATGCATCACTTTGTAAACACCTGCGTCACATTATACCTGCGTCAGGTATAATGAATGCAGGGTGGGCACTCCTATGCAGGAAAGCCTCATAGAAGTGGCCAGATTTCACTGCGCCACTTCTAGGACGCCACTGGTCAAAACCTTACGCCTGCTTCATAGCAGGCGTAAGGGTGACGCAGTGTTATAGGTATTGGCCTCCCCCATGCATTGCTGCAGTTGCATCGTGCATCATGCTTACAACACGTCTCCAGCAAGGCATGAGTTTTTTGCCGACAGATACGCCAGGATTCCTGAAGCATCTGTCAATCCTTGCGACATGGAGCGCCGTACAGTAAATATTGTAACAAATCAGTGGTAAATCCAATTCACCCATGGAGGCTTGGGCAGATAAACAGGTGCTAGGTAGAGATGCTTACAAGGGATTTTATTCACTAATCTTAGTCAAATTTCATATGAACTTGTCACTAATATGTTGAGCACCAAATAGTAACTGAATGTTGAAAAAATCTAAACATCAATGTAATTATTCATAAAATTCATATTCAGCAGAGCAATTAGAGGAACAGGGGTATATCTTTTTTTCTGGATACACAGTTTTAATGTGAAACAGAAATGTAAGGGGTATATTTAAAGACAATAATTCACCATGATGGAAGGTACATAAAAGAGCCTACAAATCATAAGTGTAAACAAACATTCCAAAGGTGTATAGGGAGGAAGATGAATCTAAAGAAATAGAAAACAATTACTCAAACAACTCAATTGCTAGGGAAAAGGATGTAACAGTCGACGTTTTGGTCTATTATGGTGATCTCATACCATCAGACCATCTTCAGGACGTACAGTTGTTAGTGAAACAAGTCCCTCTAATCTTGTTCGGTGGTTAACTCGAATCAAAGTAATCGAGTTTTGAAAACACAGAAAAGGGGCCCACAGATAGGCTCCTATCTTGGTTAAGAAGAAAATCTCTGTATCGATACAATATACAGGAGAAAGCCAAGCCTGGCAATCTCAATAAGAAAGGCAGAAGTCTCTTTCCGAGATTAAAAAGAGGGATGGCGAACGAAGACCCCAGCGAGGCGAGTTCAGAAAATATATCTCGTAGTCACAGTCAGAAAGCTCCAGACCTCCAAAAAGCTGGTAGTCGTCAAAGCGTCCTGCACACAACAGCTGCTGTGTGCAGGACGCTTTGAAGACTACCAGCATTTTCTTAACTCGCTTTGTTGGAGGTCTGATTCATGATTACTCTCTCTCCATTCTTGAAACCTCGGAAAGAGACTTTTGCCTTTCTGACTGTGATTACGAGATATATTTTCTGAACTCGCCTCACTGGAGTCTTCGTTCACCATCCCTCTTTTTAATCTCGGAAAGAGACTTCTGCCTTTCTGATTGAGATCGCCAGGCTTCACTTTCTCTTGTATATTGTATTGATACAGAGATTTTCTTCTTAACCAAGATAGGAGCCTATCTGTGAGGCCCTTTTCTGTGTTTTCAAAACTCGATTACTTTGATTCGAGTTAACCACAGAACACGTTTATAGGGAGTGGTTTCACTAAGAACTGTATGTCCTGAAGATGGTCTGACGGATGGGATCACCATGACAGACCGAAACGTCGACTGTTACATCCATTTCCCTAGCAATTGAGTTGCTTGAGGAATTGTTTTCTATTGCTTTAGATTCATCTTCCTCCCTATACACCTTTGGAATGTTTGTTTACACTTATGATTTGTAGGCTCTTTTATGTACCCTCCATCATGGTGTTTTATTGTCTTTAAATATACCCCTTACATTTCTGTTTCACATTAAAACTGTGTATCCAGAAAAAAAGATATACATGTGTTTCGCTAATTGCTCTGCTTAATATTAATTTTACGAATAAGTACAATAAATATGGCACATCCATGGTGTCTCAAGGAGGGTGTCAGTGAAAAGTGTTGCATCGCTGTTTTACCCCAGCGATGCAACTCTTTTCATAAATGAGGCCCCCTGTATTTATATCTGAGGCTGATGAATAGACAATACTCCACCCACTCGCGAAACTTGGCGGACTTTTTCTGTAACTCAACAGAATTCTGCAGAGTGAAAATCTGCGAGCTCCTCTCAGGCCTACTTTATAATATGATTGGTAGCCCTACAATAGTACTACTAATGCACTACAAAATACTATTCACTTTCCTACTAAGGGGCCGATTCTGATGTCGGACGGACCTGAATCCGTCCGACATTGGTTAGGAGCCGCAACCGACCGACCTGCTGTCGTCTGTTACGGCCCTGCTAGTATGATGCGACCGAACATGGTTCGGTCACATTCGTATACTTTACAATGCAAGCATGCATTCTGAGCGGAATGCATGCCTGCATTGTAGAAAGAAGGGGTGCAGTTCATCCCTGCACCCTGTGGCCGGCACCCCAAGGTGCCTGCCACCAGGTGCAGGCATCAACGGAGGGGCACCATAGGTGCCCCAGGCCGCTATTCGGCGACCTTACACCCATAGGGGCCCTGCTGGGGGCCCCCAGATACAGTTTCAGACTGCCTTTTCGTGCTGGAAACACCGGCACAAACAGGCAGGGTAAAACTGCCATCGTACTCCCTCGGTCGTAAAGAGGCTACCGGGGGAGTACTGGAGGATTTCTGGATGGCAGACGGGCTCTCCGAGCCCGTACTAAGCCATCCGGAATTCCGAGTCGGATTCCATTCCGACCGAGGCCATCAGAATGGCTCGGGTTGGAATGGAATCCGGCTGGCACATACCGATGGGGTCGTAAGGGCTCCGAACATGGTTCGGAGCCCTTCCAACCGGAATCGGAATCGGCCCCTTAAAGTAAACTATGCAAATCATTTTAATTCATTTGATTGTTTTTTTCAAAACACGAGTTAAAATGTCTTCTTTTTAAAGATTATTTAAAATATATAATAACATAATGTATTTAAAATATATATATATTTTAACATTAAAAGTAATTTATATTAATATATATATTTTAATAGTTGAAATAAATTAATTAATTTTAACATTATTTCCTATGGGGTTTATTTTAAGTCCCTGCTTCCATTAATATCCATGGGAGGATGCTCCACTATCTATCACTGGCCCTGTGTGGCGATGGATTTACTCCATGGCTGGGCTGGAACACATTTACAACTCTTTTCGGTCGTTTGTAGCTGTAGTAACTTTATAAGCAGAGTTTGTGAATGGCAATGGGCTTTTTCCTCTTAAATGGTTGTTTGTCCCAAGCTAAAACACTCCTTAACCCTCCCTTAACCCCTCTTTACCTCTCCCTAAACCCCTCCTATTTTGTAGTAAATATTTCCATTTTCACTTTGCTGCCCCTCCCACATTTATTGCTGAAATGTAGGCGTACTTGTGCAGAGCTCCCCTCAATAAGGTGTAAATCTCCACACATCAATGTTCGGAGGGGCTGAGGTGTGAACCCCTCCACGTAGATCAATGAATAGCACTTTGTAGAACAGGAGTAGGGCTAATGTAGTATCACTATACGTACTACAACATGCAGTTTGTGAAAAGGCTCCGTTGTCTTGTGTTTTCCCATTTCCTGTGTATTCCATTGATGACTCTGCATCCTTCTCCCTGTGAGGCAGGCTGCTTGAAGACCCGTTGGGTTGGAGCTGGACAAAGCCGGCGCTCCGTCCCCTGGGATATGAGTATTTCTTTATTCAGGAGTCCATGGTGCGCCTACGGCCGCTGGTCCAGTGACCGAGGGTGTCCTGTGGAGCCGGGGTTGAATCCTGTGTCGAGTGACCGAGGGTGTCCCGTGGAGCTGGGGTTGAATCCTGTGTCGAGTGACCGAGGGTGTCCCGTGGAGCCGGGGTTGAATCCTGTGTCGAGTGACCGAGGGTGTCCCGTGGAGCCGGGGTTGAATCCTGTGACGAGTGACCGAGGGTGTCCTGTGGAGCCGGGGTTGATTCCTGTGTCCAGTGACCCAGGGTGTCCTGTGGAGCCGGGGTTAAATCCTGTGTCGAGTGACCAAGGGTGTCTCGTGGAGCCGGGGTTGAATCCTGTGTCCAGTGACCCAGGGTGTCTCGTGGAGCCGGGGTTGAATCCTGTGTCGAGTGACCGAGGGTGTCCTGTGGAGCCGGGGTTGAATCCTGTGTCCAGTGACCGAGGGTGTCCTGTGGAGCCGGGGTTGAATCCTGTGTCCTGTGACCGAGGGTGTCCTGTGGAGCCGGGGTTGATTCCTGTGTCGGGTGACCGAGGGTGTCCCGTGGAGCCGGGGTTGAATCCTGTGTCGAGTGACCGAGGGTGTCCCGTGGAGCCGAGGTTGATTCCTGTGTCGGGTGACCGAGGGTGTCCCGTGGAGCCGGGGTTGAATCATGTGTCGAGTGACCAAGGGTGTCCCGTGGAGCCGGGGTTGAATCCTGTGTCCAGTGACCGAGGGTGTCCCGTGGAGCCGGGGTTGAATCCTGTGTCGAGTGACCGAGGGTGTCCCGTGGAGCCGGGGTTGATTCCTGTGTCGGGTGACCGAGGGTGTCCCGTGGAGCCGGGGTTGAATCCTGTGTCCTGTGACCGAGGGTGTCCTGTGGAGCCGGGGTTGATTCCTGTGTCGGTTCTTCTGTCCTCGGTGCAGAGCATGGGCTGAAGTTATGGTAAGTCAGGGTCGTGCTTGTTATATAAGGGACGATAAGACCCCTCGCAGGCCTGGCTGAGAGCTAAGGAAGAGACTGACGCAGGCTCAGGGTCCCTTGTCCGACCACCACAGGGATTTGTCTGTCTCACTACTTTTGGTCTGGCTTGACGGCGCGACCGTCTGCCCGACCTATTGTTACCAATTCTTTAAAATAAATATAGAAGTCTGGATTTACCAAAGGACGCAAACCTAGAATGAGATTTACCTGCCACACAAGGCCACCATCGTAGCCCTGCGTGGCCTGGTAAATGCGGAGTAACGCACAGCTGCGCAAGTCGCTCCCTTGCGTTACTCTGCCCAGGGAGGCGTTCCATTGGTGGATCGTGGGTGTTCCCACACATCCACCCATGGATTTTGGAGCATTTCTAGATTTACCAAGAGCAGCCGCGGCCTGTGCAGGTAAGAGCGGTGGGGCCAGTTGAGGGGAGATTTAAAAGGGATGATGACGAGGGAAAATTAAATAAATAATACCTTTGCCCTTGTTGTTGTCTGTGGAACTCCCCCCAACCCAGCCCCACTGCCCCAGGCCGCAGCTGACCATGAGTGGTAGAGCTGGGAATGCGTCAAAATGCAACAACTTTCCAGGGGAGGTGTAACAAGTTTCCTCTTCTAAGAGAGGTGCACTCTGCAGCCCACGTTGAAAGAAGAGAAAGCCTCACAAGATTGTTATTGTGCAGGCAGGAACCCCTTCCTGCACAATAACAATCCTGTAGGCAACGCAGGCCCCCAGGCACCGTGGTGTGAGGGGTCCTGTATCGGCTCACAGCAGCCAAAGTACAGCTGGGCAAGGAGAGAGCGGAAACGCACCACATCGTGATAGGTGTGGTGCATTCCCGTCCTTTCACTTTCACCTAGCGCACTGCAGCAAGGTGTCTCTGCGTTGAGTGAAAAATTATAAATATGGCCCAGAGTGTGCTTCGGCGCCACCGAAGGGAGCGTTACCCTCTCACCCCTCTCACCCCTATCACCCTCTCTCACCCCTCTCACCCCTTTCTCTCCTCTTGCCCCTCTCACCCTCTCACCATCTCACCCCTCTCACCCCTTTCACCTCTCCAATCCTTGCACCCCTCTCACCCCTTTCACTCCTCTCGCCCCTCTCACCCCTCTCACCCTCTCACCCTTGCACCCCTCTCACCCCTTTCACCCCTTGCAACCCTCTCACCCTCTCACCCCTCTCATCCTCTCACCCCTTTCACCCCTTCCACCCTCGCCCCTTTCACTCCTCTCGCCCCTCTCACCCTCTCACCCCTTTCACCCCTTCCAGCCTCGCACCCCTCACCCCTTTCACTCCTCTCGCCCCTCTCACCCCTTTCACTCCTCTCACCCCTCTCACCCTCTCACCCCTTTCACTCCTCTCACCCCTCTCACCTTGTCACCCCTCTAACCCTCTCACCCCATGTTATTGGGTGATTTATGCACCGTGTGCTTGCTTTGAATGTTTCAGATACTATTTTACATCACAAAATTAT
Source organism: Lissotriton vulgaris (assembly GCF_964263255.1). Taxonomy (NCBI): domain Eukaryota; kingdom Metazoa; phylum Chordata; class Amphibia; order Caudata; family Salamandridae; genus Lissotriton; species Lissotriton vulgaris. Next base: position 668,769 of record NW_028245490.1, on the reverse strand, counting down.
GCTGAATCGTCACACATTGCGTTCTTTCTCCCAAAGATGTATTCTATACAGACAGGTCTCGGCTAGACAGCGCATGCGCTGTCTTGTAGAGACGTGTTGTGTTCTGTCTGTGAGCTTGAGGCCTCTCATCTCCTACCATTGGTAAACTTCAGCGTCACTCTCATTTTCTGTGATGCCGTTCATCATGGCATGCAGGTGTCACGCCCTCTTCTTGTGCGCGGCCCTCCCATAGTATATGGACCAAGTACATGTCTCCTTACAATGCTCCCGGTTTTCGGAGCCATTTTGCTTTTTTTCAGCAGTCCATCGGTGTACTTGTATTTTTATCCTGTCTCCCTTGTACACATGCACACATACCACTAAAATGCCTGCACGTGTACATACATTAATGCATTCCTTAAAAAGTTGTTTAATCACGAACAGCACTTGTTTATTTATTTTTGTCAAGAGCGCATGGTATTAGAGCGCTCGCTCTTTCCTCCTTCTTGCCATAGTGCTAACACTGATGGAATTGGAGCGCTTTAAATGCTCACAATTTACATTACACACTAACACATGGATTGTCTTGCGCAGGGGGAGGCGTACAGGGCCAGTCTGGCCATAGCAGGCATTGGGTGCTTCCCCGGTGGGCAGATAGGGTGGGGGCCGGTTTTGGGCCAACATTTTTGTTACTGAGGTCAGCAATATCGGCCACCTGTAACAAAATCATCCAAAATCGGCCCTCGCAAACTGCCCAGCTGCACTCCCCCTCACCCCAGGGGGGCCGGCTGTGCAGTTTGCCTGGGCGGGTTTCTGTTCCCAGTCTGGCCCTGAAGGCCTCAGTGATTTTGCCAGAATCACAAATTGCTCAGCCGACCCAGAGGTTCGAACCTGGTTTCCCAGTTCCCCTGTCGGCAGCTCTGGCCATTACACCACATTGCTTCACTTCAAAGCTACTCAACTGTTTCTATCACTTCCACATTTGTTCAGCAAGACCCCATCAACACTGAACAAACATTGGCAAAGCCAATAGATCTCAACAATGCCCGAAAGTCACTGAAAAAAGTGCTCTGATGTGGCCAGTGCAGGCCGCTTCATGGACTTTTTTGTGTTAGGAGAGGCAGGACAATAAACTCAATATGGGTGAGCGAAGAGACTCAGTGTGGGATCAACATCCTGTGATTCTGGGCATTCAGCAACTTCCATGCATGTCGAACAGCAGATGTGTCTTTCAGGCAACATGTCTGAAAGACATTCACATTGATAAGGCCAATAGCTTGGGCATTGCTGAGGCCTATTGGCTTTGCCAAGGCTTGTTTTCAGTACAGCAACTTTTTAACAGTTTGAACAGAACTCAAAATGCAATTTTGAACTATAGACTTTGCTAATGCTTGTTTCAATGTTTGTATCTCTCTTTATCTCTGGTGAGGGTGTATTTTTGGGGACGTGATGATGGTTTTGGAGTCTCTCATTTCATTTTCTGTGTGTACCAGGTCTAGTGTGACTCCTTGTCATTGTCAATATTTTTAATGCACATTGTTTCCAGTCATTTCCGTCAAGGACGCGTCATTTCCACCTGGGATCCGAGAGTCTTTTCCTCAATTCAATCCAGAAGGCGAGAGAGTGTTGGCTTCAAGGAGTCATCGTTTGCTGAACTTTCTCTCTATCTCTGTGTCTCTTTCTCTATGTATCTTTCTCTGTCTCTCTATCTCTCTTCCTTATCCTCTGTCTCTCTTCCTCTGTCTCTCTATCTCTCTTCTTCTTCCTCCGTCTCTCTTCCTCCGTCTCTCAATCTCTGTGTCTCTTTGTCTGTGACTCTTTCTCTATCTTTCTATCTTTGTCTCTCGTTCTCTGTCTCTCTTTCTCTGTCTCTCTTTCTCTGTCTCTCTTTCTCTATCTTTCTATCTTTGTCTCTCGTTCGCTCTCTCAATCTCTGTCTCTCGTTCCCTGTCTCTCGTTCCCTGTCTCTCTTTCTCTGTCTCTCTGTCTTCCTCTGTCTCTCTATCTCTGTCTCTCTATCTCGGTCTCTCTATCTATCTTCCTCATCCTCTGTCTCTCTGTCTCTGTCTCTCTTCTTCCTCTGTCTCTCTTTCTCGGTCTCTCTTTCTCGGTCTATCTCTATCTCTCGTCCTCTGTCTCTCTAGCTCTGTCTCTCTATCTCTGTCTCTCTATCTCTCTTCCTCATCCTCTGTCTCTCTATCTCTGTCTCTGCCTCTCTATCTCTCTTCTTCTTCCTCCGTCTCTCTTCCTCTGTCTCTCAATCTCTGTGTCTTTCTCTGTGACTTTCTCTATCTTTCTATCTTTGTCTCTCGTTCTCTGTCTCTCTTTCGCTGTCTCTCTTTCTCTGTCTCTCTTTCTCTGTCTCTCTTTCATTCACCGTCTCTCTTTCATTCTCCGTCTCTCTTTCTCTGTCTCTCTACCTCTGTCTCTCTTTCTCTATCTCTCTTCTTCTTCCTCTGTCTCTCTTTCTCTGTCTCTCTATCTCTCTTCTTCTTCCTCTGTCTCTCAATCTCTGTCTCTCAATCTCTGTCTCTCTATCTCTGTCTCTCTATCTCTATCTCTGGCTCTCTATCTCTCTTCCTCTGTCTCTCTTTCTTTCTCTGTCTCGCTTCCTACCTCTCTATCTCTCCATTTCTTCCTCTGTCTCTCTTTCTCTGAATCTCAATCTCTGTGTCTCTTTCTCTGTGACTCTTTCTCTATCTTTCTATCTCTGCTTCTCTTTCTCTGTCTCTCTTTCTCTTAATCTCTGTGTCTCTTTCTCTATCTTTCTATCTTTGTCTCTCGTTCTCTGTCTCTCTATATCTGTCTCTCTTTCTCTGTCTCTCTATCTCTCTTCCTTAGCCTCTGTATCTCTTCCTCTGTCTCTCTATCTATCTTCCTCTTCCTCTGTCTCTCTATCTCTAACTATCTGTCTCTGGCTATCTCTATTCTTCTTCCTCTGTCTCTCGATCTCTGTGTCTCTTTCTCTGTGACTCTTTCTCTATCTTTGTCTCTCGTTCTCAGTCTCTTGTTCTCTGTCTCTCTATCTTTGTCTCTCTATCTCTGCCTCTCTTCTTCTGTCTCTCTAGCTCTCGGTCTCTTTCTCCGTCTCTCATTCTTTGTCTCTCTACCCCTCTATATCTCTGTCTCTCTTTCTCTGTCTCTCTTCCCCTGTCTCTCGATCTCTGTGTCTCTTTCTCCATCTTTCTATCTCTGTCTCTCTATCTCTGCCTCACTTCTTCTGTCTCTAGCTCTCGGTCTCTTTCTCTGTCTCTCATTCTTTGTCTCTCTACCCCTCTCTATCTCTCTCTCTCCCTCTCTCTCTCTCTCTGTCTCCTCTCACACCCCTCTCTCGCCCGTGCACCATGGCAATAAGTAACTACAGCTCCCAGAATGCCAGGGGCGGGGCGGGGGCCACAGGCAGCTGATCTTTTTAGATCTAGATTTAACTCTGGCGTGTAAGAGCTAAGCCCATTAAAGGCTCCGATTATAGCTTCATTAGAGGGGGCGCCGCGGCGACACCCCCATGGGTGGACAGCGCCCCTGTCGTGTGCAGCTTTATGAGGGGGGTGGCTAAGCCTCTCATCCTGCCCCCGCCGATCACAGCCCTGCAGATGTTCACTCAGCCCAGATTACGCACTTTGATACTTCGGGGGGCGGGTCTGGGGGGGCCTGCATGGGGGCTCTTTGATGTGGGGGGCAGATGAAGCTGAAGTATAATGGGGGCGGCGGGGGGCACCGCCACGAGCTTCTCACAGCCTGCAGAGAAAATTAAGATTTCATTAGAGGCGAGGACAGGGCATTACATGGTCGCTGCGTTATCCTATTCATGTATGGAGGGCTCTCATTGGTTGCCTTTTATTAGCACCAGGGGATTGTGGAATAGCTTCAAAGCGCTTTATACATCCAGAGACCGAAACAGCAACGAGTGTCACTAATATGGAATAAAATGTGTCATTAGCTGTGAACAGTGTAGCAATGCTCTCTGCTTCAACCAGGGATGGGGAAGTGACACCTGAACATGTGCATAAAAATCATACCATAAACCGGGGTTTATCAGAAGAAGCCTTAAAGATTCACACCTCAACTGTCGGGGGTTGGAGGCCCAGGGACCACTATGGGCGATAAACCATAGGTTTCACACGTTATAGTTAGCTGGACATTTCACTCATACAAAACCATTGAAATTCCCCCGTTATAGTTACTTCAGCTCACTATAACTCACGCGCCCGCAATGCACTGCTGATGACGTCACATATTACATCACTCATGACATGGTCAGTGACATCTCAAATGACATCACAGATGACATCATCCAGTGACTGTGAGTGTTTTTAAAATGTTTATGAGAAGTGTGGCTCAATGGTTAGAGCGGCAGACCCTGATGCAGAGGTCTAGCCGGGGACCAGGGTTCAATTCCCTGCCTCGGAGGGTCTTGGGCTCAAAATTCCACGGACCTGATAATTCTCGCCTCGGTGCCTATTCCAATCATGGAGTCCCACTCTGCAACTCTGGGCAATAGCTTGCTTAATCTCCACAACGGCCCCCACAACGCTAAGAATGCCTGGCCTTCACCTTGGGGGTGCCCAGGAGTGGACGCCTCACAGGGAAAGCCAGGATGGGTTCCACAGCGGTATCCATACAAGCGCCTTGAGACCCTTGCAGGTGAGTAGTGCGCTATACAAGTATCAATTTACAATTTACATAAATATGTGTATGTGTATATATATATATATATATATATATATATATATATATATTACCTACTGGCGGTCGCCAGTAGGTAGTTATAGTTAGGATTTTTTTCAATGTTAAATCTCAACATTCTATTTGGAATAACTTTGGCGCCGGTTGACGAATCTGCCTGAAAATTTCCTCAAAATGGCCTCGCGGCGTTCTGCTCCTTCCCTGAAAGTTTGGGGGGCATTCGTCAAGCCGGGGCCGAGATAAAAGGGGGGTCCCAAAACGCGTTTTCCCCATGTTAATTTCCATAGGGCGGTCGATTTCACTTTTAGCCCGAACGGCTGAATGGATTTCCACCAAACTTGGCAAAATTGTAGGGACTGGTAGCCCGATGTGCCTTTGCTATGTCTCAAGATATGTGCTCCAGTGGATTTTGAGTAATTAAGGTTCAAAAAAATATATATATCTATAGCAGTGCTCCGGTACGCGCACCGGTACGCGCACCGGGCGCGTCACGCGACTTGCGCGCAGAAAGCTGATTGGCTCTGGGGTGTCTGTAAACATTCTAAACAGTCCGGAGCGGCCGCCATCTTGTGTCTCGGTAGGATCGAGACACGAGAGGTGGCCAAAACAAAGAGGGAAATGACCATAAGGGGGCAGAGTAGACCCCCCCTTGACCCCCTAGGTTTGATGTGGGGGCCATAAAAGGGCCCCGCGGGGCAAAAAAAAAATTTTTTTTTTTTTTATTTTCGCGGGGGGAGCGCCCGGTACGCGCACCGGAGAGCGTACCGGGGAGCTTACCATGGGGAAAAAGAATGACAGTTTTAAAAGTAGCTGTTTAGAAAAAAAAAATGTTTAGTTGTTTTTTTATACATACACATACATATATATAAATGCATATATATGCATATATGTCTATATGTGTGCGTGTAGAGAGAGGTAGAGAGGTAGAGGTGTAGAGGTAGAGAGGTAGAGAGGTAGCGGTAGAGAGGTAGAGATTAGTAGAGAGAGAAGAAGAGAGAGGTAGAGAGGTAGAGAGTAGAGAGTGAGTAATAGAGAGTAGAGAGTGAGTAGTAGAGAGTAGTAGAGAGCAGTAGAGAGAGTAGCAGAGTGAGTAGTAGAGAGTAGTAGAGTGAATAGTAGAGTGAGTAGTAGAGAGTAGTAGAGAGTAGTAGAGAGTGAGTAGTAGAGAGTGAGTAGTAGAGAGTAGTAGAGAGTAAGTAGTAGAGTGAGTAGTAGAGAGCAGTAGAGAGTGAGTAGTAGAGAGTAGGAGAGAGTAAGTAGTAGAGAGTAGTGGAGAATATTCCAAAGTTTGGCACAGCACCACTTTCACAATGAGTCCAATCAAATCATATCACTTAGAGTACTTATTGAAGCGCTGAATCTTGGTGTATATTCAAATGCTTTTATTTTCCTTAAGTTTATGTACCACAGCCAGCCGAAATGTTTCGTTCTGTACAACAGAACTTCTTCAGGGCGTTCTTATTTCCTTCAAGTTATGTCGGTATCCCGTTGTCATATAACTAGATATTTCTTCCAAATGTTAGACGAGACATAAGTATATTCCTATTAAAAGTGACTAGGTATCAATTTTACCCACACAATTCGGGCAGACTTAAGTAATTTATAGCATCCTCAAAGTCAGTCTTTCAAAAATTCCAAAGTATAGGACATGATAATCCAAATCCAAATGTTTCTCAAGAAAAGTAATTTACAATCGTTCGGAATATCGGTGTTTGGGCAGATATGATCCAGGGACCCCCAGTATGCAAGGGGAATTAGTCCCCCCTCTGCAAACGCGCCAGTGGCCTGCATTGCAGAGAGGTGTAACAAGGGTGTGGCCTCATTATACTTCTCTGCAATGCAGCTCCCGCACGCATACTGGAGGCTCCTGGTGGACTAGTTGACCCCAGGGACCCCCAGTATGCAAGGGGAATTAGTTCCCCCTCTGCAAACGCGGCAGTGGGCTGCGTTGCAGAGAGGTGTAACAAGGGTTGTGGCTTCATTACACCTCTCTGCAATGCAGTCCCCTGGTGCATACTGGAGATTCCTGGTGGGCTTTCAGGTCTTATATAGTTAGGAATTAGCATTAAAAAAACCTTTGAAATTCACTGAAAAAACCATAGGTTTCACACCAGTTATAGTTAGGAATTAGCATTTAAAAAACCTTTGAAATTCACTGAAAAAACCATAGGTTTCACACCAGTTATAGTTAGGAATTAGCATTTAAAAAACCTATTAAATTCACTGACAAAACCAGTTATAGTTAGCTGGAAATTTTACTGACATAAAACCATTGAAATTCCCACGTTATAGTTAGTTGGACTCACTATAACTTGCGCGCCTGCAATGCACTGCTGATGACGTCACATATTACATCACTCATGACATGGTCAGTGACATCACTCATGACATCACTGATGACACATCCTTGTGACAGAGTGACAGACCTAATTTCAGTGTAATGTAACGCTTGAAACACATATTCAAAAATAGAAACAAACATTTTAAAAAAAATGGAGATACCCAAACCAGTAACAACAACCAATTCAGTAATTCCACCATCTATATACTCATCCACTCATTCACCAACAGTTCTATATAGTCACTCATATATATACTCACTCATCATATGTAGTGATACACCTATACATCCTGTTACACATCAGCAGTCATCCAAAAGTTACTCACACACATACTCACACATGCACATAAACTATTGAACATCCATTTATTTGCATATACATTTATACACACACTACCACCTTACTTCTAAGGAAACTTACACATACTTACTCTCTTAAACAATCACTTATAGAAACACATACTTATTTAAACAGGAACTCCTACAATCTCTCACTATATATACTATACTCACTTATATACATCAATACTCACATATACTAGATTAAAACATATGTCGTTACTAATGAAGACACTAGTGAGACAGTCATTCACTCACTAACACACACATATACACACTCGTCCACCCATACAGTCCTGCACATATGCTGTCTTCAAAACACATACAAACAGTGAGTCAGTCACCAACCCCTGCAGCCACTTATACACAAAGAGAAACACTGATACAAACATTTAAATATTTAAACAATACTCGCTAATATATGTATTCACTAAGATTCACTTAATAAGCCAGTTAACCAACCAATTTTTTTTTAAAAAAACATCCATTTACACACTTTTTTAAACATTTATTCTTCCATCGACCTTTACAAATACATATATAAAACAAATTTATTTTTCAGAAAGACACACATTCACTGGATGGTGTCATCAGTGATGTCATGAGTGATGTCACTGACCATGTCATGAGTGATGTAATATGTGACGTCATCAGCAGTGCATTGCAGGCGCGCAAGTTATAGTGAGTCCAACTAACTATAACGTGGGAATTTCAATGGTTTTATGTCAGTAAAATTTCCAGCTAACTATAACTGGTTTTGTCAGTGAATTTAATAGGTTTTTTTAAATGCTAATTCCTAACTATAACTGGTGTGAAACCTATGGTTTTTTCAGTGAATATATATATATATATATATTTATTTATATGTTACAAATCCTGCATAGCCGCCACGTCTTAATTCACGCAATGCAGTCAAAGCAGGACACACGGACCCAAGTTTCGTGCTCGTTATTCTTTTATATATATATATATATCGTGTCACACTGCATTATATAATTAAAAAAGTCTAATTGGTTCACTTGCATGTGAACAAGGGCTCTTGAAGCCTGAAACGCGTAGTGCCCTCTTGCTACCGACTATAACGCAAATAAAGAACCTGTGTAGGGCATCAGCTGGTCCGTCTCCTCTGTTCCTGCGCCGACTTGACCTCCGGTCTGACTCGGAAGTGGTGTGTGGAGTTTTTGTGCATATATATATATATATATATATATATATATATCAAAGTGCATTAATGAATTAGTGGGTGCATGAGGGCCTGTATTGATGATTCAGTGGGTGTGTGACTGACTGTATGAGTGAGTGATTAGGTGTCTCCGTGAATGTTTGGGTGAGGGACTCGGTTGCCTGAATATCTGTATCAGTCTGTCAGATGGTGTCTAACTGGCTGCATGGGTTGGTGAGTCGGTACATGTGTGGGGTGGGTGTATGGGTGATTAATTGGTTGTCTGAATACCTCTATGGGTGTATGAGTGCCTGCTTGGTGGATTAGTGAGTGAGTAAAAGAAGGGCAGTATAAGTGAGTGAGTGAATGTAATGCGGTGTCAGTGAGTGAATGGAGGTGTCAGTGGTATATGGGTGAGTGACTGGATATGTGACACACAGACAGACAGACAGACAGACAGATAGATAGATAGATAGATAGACAGACAGATAGATAGATAAACAGATAGATAGATAGATAGATAGATAGATAGATAGATAGATAGATAGATAGATAGATAGATAGATAGATAGACAGATAGATAGACAGACAGACAGATAGATAGATGTACAGCCTCACACACAAAGGAAAGCAAGGCCTGCACACATCTCGTTTCCAGGATCTCGACGTCCGGGGTCACCCGGGCCTTGGAGACGGGTTGCCCCAGGACACCCCCCTCCCCAGTGCTGGCCGTGCGGTTCCCCCAGGGGCTTAAGAAGGGCTTGTTAATGAAGACTGCCCCCCAGGGCCCGGATTTCGTGTCCTTCACGTGCCCTGGGCCCACACACAAGGCGCCGATCCCTAAGCCGTGCTTTGAAGGATAGGAGCAGGAACAGGCTCGTGGGGTTGGGGGCGCACCCCATACACAGACAGCTGACACCATCCGTGCTGCACTACTAAAGTTTACAAAAAGCCCAAAGTCCGTGATTAGAGGCCGAAGATGGGATTACTGGGGATGGGGGCTCCCTGCTGGGCTGGGCCCCATTTGTATCTCAATTATGGTGGAAGGGGGAGGGGGAGCAACGTCAGGGTTCTGAGAGGCCAAATGTGAAGTCTGAGCTGTGAAGAAGTATACTCTACCCCCTGGGGGTAACTAACATGGTCCCCCATACTCTACCCCCTGGGGTAACTAACATGGCCCCCCCCATTCAATGTCGGCAGCGGATTACACCTCAGAGAAATATCTCCAGAGTGTCGCCAGGGCGAGCAGAGGGTCTGCGGGAAGGTATCTTTATAAAACTGTGTGAGTAAAGTGTGTTTAGAAAACTATAAGGGGCAAATGCATCATTGCTCACGCAACGCTGCGTTGCGCAGCGTCACGTCAGAATGAATTGGGCCGCGTTGCGGAAGAATCCTGCGCTATGAATACGCCATATTTATCATACGACGCAACGTTGTGCGCGGCCCTGAGATGTCGGTGATGATGGCGCAAAGTGCTGTAATGCAACTACTACCTACGAGACGCAAAGTCAATTTGCGTGTCGTAAAACACCTTTGCGTGCCACAAATCAACAGTGCACCACACAAGAGTGCATTGCATCTTAGGAAACACTTAAAAACAGTAAAGAGAGCAGCATTGTTCTCACTATCAACCCCCCCCCCCCCACGCCCCCCCCCCCCCGGAACCACTACACCCACGGAAGGAGCCCCAGGGGCCCACGAGGGCAACAACCTTAACCCCGAAGACCTGCCCCAACCAGGGTAACCGGAAGAGGAAGACCAAAGACTCATCAAAGAGGTGACCAGGGATGAGCGTCTGTCGTTTGTCACCTCCAAACTACCGTTCGCACGGACGGACGCCGTACGGCAATCTATAGGCGACAAGATCAACTGCATCCCTCAACAAGAAGGACTGTGGTGGAGGTGACACGACTGCATACGGAGGACCCCCGGCAAGGTAAGTGGAGGGGCCCCCTCCGGACGCTATCAGGAGCTCACCGACGAAGTGCTGTGCTGAGGGGGCCCTGGAGCTTGGGGGCTCCCCCACCCTGCGGGGGCTGCGGGGCCCTTGTTACGCCCCTGCATAGGACAAAAGAATAACTGTCCAGGAACCTAAAGGCAGCCATGAGCCCGGAGGAGGACCCGATGTCCGGCAGGATTTGGACTCACGGGGAAAAGAGGGTGGCGCCCGTCATTCCAGCAGAGCTGGCAGCCAGAGTGGCGGTCAGGGCGGTGCTGACGTAGAGGACCAGCAAGAAGCACAGGGTTGTTGCCCGTGTACCTGTTGGACAGGCCTCGTGAAGGGGCCGCGTCCTCCCCGCATAATGAGATCCGGGCACCGGCTCTCCCGGTGCCACCAGAAGAAACCACCCCGGCAACCCACAGAAGCACCACGCAACCCGTCACCAACGGGACACCTGCCCCCGAACACCACAACATCGGCCGGCCCGGGCCACCATCAGCCGCGTTGCCCCAGCCCAGCCGCCATCTTGGACACTGCACCACGAGGCCGCGTGGCCCCAGCTCGACCCCAACCCTGGGCCCGGCCAGGCCCGTCATCGAGGCACCCCCATCCACCCAGGAGGTGAACGGACCACTTGGCAGGTCAAGGGGAGAGAGGAGTGTCGATGGCTCTCCCCCGCCAGGTGCCGATCGCCCCCAGCCTCCCCGGGCGCTGGCTCCACCCCCCTGCTGGGTGTCTGGACTTCATCATCCCGGACCTCCCGACCTCCAAGAGCGAGGGTCCGGACATCAAAGGAGGCCAGACCTATAACTGGGGCAGCTCCAGAGCAGGAAGGCAGTTGTATCCTGGAGTCGAGAGACACCTTGAAGAACTCATCCTTGACGGACTGCTGGCGCTGCCGTAGCCCTGCCTTGTGAATCGTCGTCTTGCCTGCTGGCGCTGCCGCGGCTTTCTGCAACCTACATTCTCGTCGGGACCTGCTGGCGCTGCCGCGGCCCTCTGCATCCTACATCGTCGTCTGGACCTGCTGGCGCTGCCGCGGCCCATCCTTGTGTGAACCATCGCCCTTGCCGGCTGGCGCTGCCGCGGCCCTTCTCAAGTGAGACTTGTCATCCGAGCCTGCCGGCGCTGCCGCGGCCCGACCCTCCAGAACTCCGAGCTCGAGGATTGTGAGCTATCCATCGTACCACCTCAGTACCAGACCGGTACCAAGACTGTCCCGCTACCCCTTTCCCTTCCAGAGACTAGAATTGAGAGGACCCTCGTGTCCCGATCACTGTATCGCTGATATCCTTGCTCAAGAATCGTATATAAAGAGTGTTGACCTCATCCTTGTGTGGTGTCCATCTGTGGGGGGGAAGTTACTTGTCTGTACGATCGCTGGGGACGGCCCTCTCCGGAGGCCTCTCCCCTTGTCCTCGGCCGACCCTCCAGGTCCCCGTCTAACTGTACCGTGCAAGGAGATTCGAGTCGGAGACACAATATAAATCTGTAACCTCGAGCCAGGCAGGGCCAACTTGCGTGTCTGAGCCGCATCAGATACGCAGGGACATATTTATCAATTCTTCATGCAGCGCCACGCAGCGCGAAGGGACCCCTCCCTGCACAAAAGCAATCCTGAGAGGCATCTGCCACCGACAAAGTGTGGGGAACGCCCATGGCACGCCCATGCACGCCCATGGCGCTCCCATGGCACGTCCATGGCACGCCCATGCACACCCATGCACGCCTCCCTGCGGCGGGGGTCGCCAGGCAGCCATTAGCGTTGTGTTGCTTTTCTCTCGATTCATCAAGCCGCGCAGGGCCAAGCAAGGTGACCTCGTGTAGTTTGATAAATGTTTTTGTGAAAAATAAATAAAAGTTGGATTCTGAAAAACATTTGCAAGACTCCTGAGAATTGAATATTACTGAATTGGATCACATTGGATCTGTCTTTGGACTTTTCTTGATGGCTTGAAGTTTGGCTGTGAAGAGATTTATGAAATATTCGCTCCTTTTGAATGGTTTGTTATTCGCACACATAAGTCAATACAATTTCAACACCAACTATATCCCAAATACATATAACCTACACATATAAGCCTAAACAAATGTATATTTTTGAACATTTTGCATTCTTTTTAATAAAGCACAACATTTTCTCCCCCATCCACTAAAAACCTAAAACATTCTGAAAAGCCGACACTAAAACCGACCTCCAATGATCTCGCTTACCTATATCTAACCTGCACTATCTCTACACGGGCACTATAGACTCACTAACTATGAACACTTAAATACCAAACAAACAGGAAAAACTACAAGGTGAGGGGGGGGATGTTTTGTTAAATTGAGTTGCAACATTCAACGAGGCCTCCTGGCATTTCATTAAAGTCTGTACAGTCTCAACAGTGCACAGGCAGAGCGCTCTCAGCACAGACACAAGTGTGCGCTCCCAGCACAGACCCGCCTGAGCTCCCCCCCCCTCCAGTACAGTAAACACTGGCGGCGGAGGCCACTCGTGTCCACAGCTCGTGTCTCCCTGGCAGGAGCTGCTCCTGGGGCCAGGCCAGGCCTCAGGCCGCTGTTGGGCGTGTAAACACTGCCCCCCCCCCTCGCCCCCCTCAGGGATGAGAGGCCTCCTCGAGCCTCTCTACACAGTGACCGGGGCCACCACAATGGCATCGCCGCGTCCTCGAGCCCTGCGCCAATATTTGCCCATCATCAGCGCCACTCGCCCGGGGCTTGTAGGCAAACACCCCCAGCCCGGTGCAAACACTGCAGGGTGTTTACCTCTCAGCCGAGGCATTGTCCACTTGTGGGGCCGGCGGAGCCCTCTGATGACATGTGTGGTCTGCGCGCAAAGACACTCCGAGATGCGCGAAGACACTCCAAGGTGCGCAAAGACACTCCAAGGTGCGCAAAGACACTCCAAGGTGCGCAAAGACACTCCGAGGTGAGCAAAGACACTCCAAGGTGCGCAAAGGAACTTTTTGTGCACAGTGTGGTAATGCAGACAGACGGGGTTCAGTGTGGCGCTGCGCGCAGACATGGAACAGTATGTTACTACGCGCAAGTAAGATGCATTGTGGCACTGCACACAGAACAAGGTATAGTGTGGTGGTGCGCGCTAACAGGATGCATTGTGGCAGTGCGCACAGTCATGACCCAGTGTGGCAGTGCGCGCACTCATGACCCAGTGTGGCAGTGTGTGCAGTTATGACCCTGTGTGGCAGTGCGCGCAGTCAAGGGTGGAGCGTGGGCGTTCCAAGGGTGGAGCGTGGGCGTTCCGTGGGTGGAGCCTGGGCGTTCCGTGGGTGGAGCCTGGGTGTTCCGTGGGTGGAGCCTGGGCATTCCGTGGGTGGAGCCTGGGTGTTCCGTGGGCGGAGCCTGGGTGTTCCGCAGGTGGAGCGCGGGCGTTGCATGGGTGGAGCGAGGGGGCTTCATGGGTGGAGCGTGGGCGTTCCATGGGTGTTCCGTGGGTGGAGCGTGTGTGTTCCATGGGTGGAGCACGGGCATTGCATGGGTGGAGGGCGGGTGTTGCATGGGTGGAGCTTGGGCGTTCTATGGGGGGGAGCGAGGGCATTCCACAGACGGAGCATGGGCGTACCATGGGTGGAACTTGGGCGTTCCACGGGTGGAGCTTGGGCGTTCTATGGGTGGAGCGCGGGCGTTCCACGGTTGGAGCGTGGGAGTTCAACGGGTGGAGCGTGGGAGTTCCACGGGTGGAGCGTGGGAGTTCCACAGGGTGAGCGTGGGTGTTCCACGGGTGGAGCGTGGGAGTTCCACGGGTGGAGCGTGGGCGTTCCCACACATTCACCCATGGAGCCCGACACATTCCCTGGTTTACCAGCATTGGTCGGCCTGATAATGCATCAGAATTGGCCGCCTCACCACCAGAGCTTCTTCTTGTCCTTTCCTCTTTCCGAGTGTGTTGCGTCCTGCAGCACTTGGAAAGAGGAAAATGGCCTGAGGATTGTTTTTGTGCAGGAAGGCCTCCTTGTAACATGGCACAAGAGCGCCTACGTTGAAGATAGGTAGACAAAAGTGCAACAGCACTAGGAAAGGAAAGGTATCCACCGTATAACGGCAAATATGGTGCATTCCGCCCTTTCCTTTTCATGTAGCGGAGCAACGGGGCTTGCTGTGTTGCACTGGGTGAAAGAATGATGAACCTGCCACCCGGTTCTGAGGATTTGTGTGACTATCGCAGTTCTGGCTCTCGCTGAATACTAGGGCTGTTTGCAGGTTCTGCCCCGTAAGACTATCAGGGCTGTCACGTACCACAATAATGCTTCCGAGCTGCGCTCGTCAACTTTCACGGCTGAAAGCCCGAAACCGGTCCTCGGAAGCTTGTTTCCGGTCCAGGGAACCCGGCTTGGCAGTTCGGTCTGGACTGTTCCCATGAGGCACAGGGTCAAAACTGATTTGCATATGGCAATGTCTGAACTGGGGTGGCGTGGTGAGCAAAATAACGATGGATTAAACCCAGATCTGTGATTGGGGTGAATGTTTTGCCACTGTGCAACATTCCGTCCATCATCTTGTGTGTTTTGCAGGTCAGCTTTCACGGCGAGAACTTCTTTGTACGCAAAATTGATCAACAATGTAATTTGTGCCACTTTTACTTTTGCATCTCACCGTCGGCCATGCCGCAGTTTAGAAAATATCAACTAAATTTACACACATTACACTGAGTTTGCATCTGGAAAGTTGCCTCAAAGTACATCAAGCAGCGCCTTCCTACAGTGAAGCATTCCATGGGTGGCACATGGGCGTTCCTATGCAGCCACCCAGGGCTTCTGGCAGAAGCGGTATCCACTAACAAAAGTAGATGGGGTTTTGCAGCAAAAAATAACGCCTGTGAGGTCTGCGTTACAAATGAGAAGTGTTTTTCTTTCTCCAAATTATTCTGACTTTGCATCTGTGCTGCACTTTGCAGCGCACGTCTGGAGTAGGAAACGTTCTGAAGTGTGTCCAGGCAGTGTGCTTTGTGCTGTAAGGGCACCCTCCCAGTATAATATCTGATAGTGCACCAGCACTAGGGAGGACGCATGACAGCGCCATGTCTTTGCAGATACGGCGCTGTCCGGCTCTCGCCCTCTTATGCGCTGTAGCTGTGGTTGCTTCACTACCTAACGTGAGTGTATAGTAAACCCACCCCCACCGTGCTGCCCCACAGCACCCACTCATGCCAACAGAAGTAGAAGGGGAACTCCTTTGGGAGAGACCGAGCGTGCCCAGGTGTCTCCAGGGGGTGGGAGCGGACCCTGGAGCAGGCTGGTCAGGCCTCAGGCATGCAGCTAGAGCTCACCACACAGGACCCCTAGAGTGAACACACATGCACACAGTGGTTATAGACCTGACCTGGCAATGGCCTCAAGCGACCATCTGTCCATCTATTTAACACCTCGGACAAAGCCTGGTCCCCGGTGTGAGGAATGGATACATTGTGATGTAGATGCCGGGTGTGACTGCATCTCTCCTATCTTTTAAAATGTTCTGGCATGGAAGATCAGGCCTCTTGGGCCAAACACATAAAGTCTCTCAGTCTCTGGCTGGGGGCCGGGTTTGGCCAAAGGCCATACTTCTGGCTCCAGGCGATGTTATCAGTCCCTTTCACCGGGAACTTGTTGCCACTTGTTTCCCCAGCGGAGAGCCTCTTAGTTGGACATGTCCAGATGGGGCCACAATGGAGGCATTACCTGTAACTTCTTGTTCCGTCGTTCTTGGAGTTTCACATCTCCGCAGGTAGGTCGGGACCAGGGGATATTGTTCCTCGACTTCTGCATTCTCTTCGTCAGCACATCCGAGCGGTCGGTAGTAGCCACCACCTACTTGAACCATGAGACGTTTCAGGTAACCTGGCGACCACCTCTTTGCACTGTGACCATGGTTCCATCCATCTTAATCACCTTTCATACTTCAGGCTCATATGGTGTCAGAAACTTCCACCTAGGATGTCTGTCTTTCATGATAACCGAGGCTCCGACTCAGAGGGTGGGGTCCAGTGCTTGGCGACGCTGACTGGCCTGGTCGTTGGTGACTCTCCTTCATGACTGTGCAGCTTCAACATCCATGTCGACCGGTTGTCCATCAGTGTCTGCTGGGATACTATCCTGTGTCGTTTCCTAAAGAGTAGATTCGCAGGAGCACAGTTGGTTGTGCTGTGAGGGGTTTGCCGGTATAAACTTGTGTAGGCAGCTTTCGGCATCCTAGCCAAGGTCCACTCCAATCCTCGGAGCTAAGTTGAGTGTCCGCATAAACCTCTCTGACTCCCCATTGGCCTGAGGCCACTGCAGTGTGATCTTCTGGTGTTCAATGCCCAAAGACTCAGAGTATTCTTGGAAATCGTAACCCTGGAAGGGTGGCCCGTTGTCCAACTACAGCTCGTCAAGGAGGCCTATCATTGCAAATGTTTTCTCCAGGACCGGCTTGTCGTGGGATAAAGCTGTGGACAGCACCAACTCTACAACTGGGAACTTCGTTTACGAGCCTACTATCACCACTGTCATCCATCTGTCCGGAAAGCTCCCAAAGTCAATGCTGATCTTCGACCAAGGTTGGAGGCTGGGTTCTTCTCTCAGAACCGGAACAGGTAACGGATCGCTGCTCGTGATGGCACACGAGTGACAGTTGCGTACTTTGTCATTGACCATCACATACATACCTGGTAACTAACATTACTGCGCAAATGGGCTTTCATCTTCACTACCCCTTGAAGAGCCTGCTGTGCCAGGTGTACCGCCTGGACCCAAATGCTCTTTGGCATCACAATCAACTGTAGTAGGTCGTCTTGGCTTTCGCTGAGTTCCCTTCTCACCCTCCACAGCTGCTGCATAGATTCTCGCTCTTCCGAAGTCAGTGTCCGGAAATGCTGCCATTGCCTTTTGGGGAGCGTTTCTTTCCGCATCAGGCTTCCCTCATTCTTGGTAGCTTTAGATGTCTCGTATGCAGTCAGGGCCTTGGGACAGGCATCGCTCACAATCATCCTGATGAATTCTTCGGTTCTTTAATCTTCGGCTGTCGGGTTCCTTGCTTCCAGAGGTGACGGATGCTGTGACCGGTAATCCCCGGGGTTGTTGGCTCCAGGGCGGTATATCACCTCAAAATCGTAAGGTTGTAATTGTACAGGCCACCTCTCAATACGTGGAGGAGCTAGTCGAGTCGTGCCTGCAAACAGCGGAAGGAGAGATTTGTGGTCAGTGACATCTTGAACTCATGGCAGCAGCGATATAAATGAAAGTGTTGACAGGCCTATTTAATGGCTTGAGCCTCACGCTCAATCTTGGTGTAACAGGTTTGTGTCTCCGACAATGTCCAACTCGCATATGCCAAGGGGACCCATTCTCTGACCGTTCCTTCCTGCATGAGGACCTGCAGCTCACAGGACTGGCATCCACTATTACCTCGGCCTTCCTTTGAGGGTGAAAGTAAGCCACTTTCACCTTTTCGAGAGGGCCTCTGATGGCTCTGGATGCCTTGTCGGCTGTGGGGCTCCAGTACCATGGAACAGTGGTGTGAGTAAGGATCCTGAGTGACTGAAAATGTTGCAAGATTTGGGGTAATATGTTGCTGTCCCCAGGAAACTGCGAACTTCTATGGGTTTCTGGGGTACCTGTGCTTCCTTGATTGCCACTGCTTTCCTGGAATCAACTTTGAGCCCTTCTTGCGAGAAGATGTATCCGGAAAAGTCTACAAAGTTTTGATAAAAATGAACATTTGGTCTTATACAAAGTCAGGCCATTGTCTGCTAGGCATTAAAGAGTAGGTCTCAGGCGGACATGGTGCTCTTCCAGGCTTTCTGAGTATATGAGAATGTCGTCACCAGGTTAATGACCCCCAGCAGTCCAGAGAGGGTTTCTTTGATGACATTCTGAAACATCTCAGCTGCGGACGAAGCTCCAAAGCTCAGCCAATTGTAACGCCGGAGGCAGACTGTGAGAAGTTGGCCTGATATATGATGTTTCCAATTCTGGAACCACCTTGTATCAGTCCAAACAATCCCTTATGGTGTCTGGTTGTAAGTCAACCTTATAGACAAGCTATCCTAAGGGTAGCATGGACTAAGCAGCCTTAAAGGCTTAACTCTAGAGGTCGTGTTAAGCAAGCTGTTTTACCAATCACAATCCTGTAATATCAAATGAAAGGACACCACACAAGTATATATTATAAAAATATATCTATTTATTACTAGAATAATCCTCTGTACTCTTTAAGAGTGCAGAGGCACAAGCGTTTAAACAAAAGCACAGTTAAACATATAAAAGTTGCACAATTATGGATGAGGCCAGGGGGCCACACAAACCATATATTAAAGAAGTGGTATAAGAGATACCAATCGAACAGTGGTTAGGCCTAGGGCCTAGGGAATCACTGGGAGCAGTCGGGACTAGCAATGCTGAAGTCGGGAAAAGCCCACGGGATTTGGGTGCAGGGCTTAAAGCACAAGCATGCACCAATGCAAAGTCAATGGTGCGTAAAAGTTATAAAGTTATAGTTTAAGGAGACTTCCGCTTAACCTAGCAAGATGAAACTTTAGACACATACACTAGAAGTGTGTACCAGTGTGGGAACACCGGTGTTGATGAGTTACCTCACCCACAGGAAGCGGGTGCACAGGTGCGAAGTAGTGTCGGGTTTTGTCACGCTGGTTGATGGTGCTTGGAGCTGAAGATGCTACAGGCGTTGTGAAGGAGAAGTGTCCGGTGTGATCCAAGGGTGGATCGGAGTTGTAGAGTACCTGAAAACAGAGGGGACAGAGTCTGGGTCACTCAGCAGTGACCAGGGTGGAACCACGACAGAACCAGGCAATGTCGGGCACAATCAGGTGGTTGTCGAGGAGCTTCTCTCTGCTGCCACGTAGACTCAAGGGCATCTGCGACGTCCAGGAGTGGATCATGAGCTGTCCCACAAAGGTTCTCGTCGTCGGCGGTATGGGCTTCAGGATTGGAGCAAACAACACTTGGCAAGAGCAATCCACGCAGGACTGGAAGATTGCTTCTCACTCTAACCAGGAGGGTCAGAGCGGGTGCTCCTTTTCAGAGGAGCGAGTGCAAATCTGGAGCAACCAGAATCACAAGTTAGATTTCGTAGTTCGTCGGCACAGGGGCCACAAGCCAACGGGCAAGTGACTGGGCCAACGCGTTGAGCCAAAAGAAGCAGAAGGGCCCCACGCAGCACTCGGTGAGTGTAGAGGGGTGAGCTTCGGTGCAAAAGAGGCTCAGGGCTGGGGCTTCTCAAACCCCGATTTACAGCTTTGAGGGTCACTCATGGGCTGCACGGTCAGCGTCTCGTGGTCTTTCCAAGATGGCGGGCCCCACGCTTCCGGTCGCCTCCACAGGTCTCAGCTCTACAGGGACTGTGGATCGGGCTGTTAGAAGGCAATCACACTTGGTCTTGTTGATCTCTGTTGCCCGAGTTCTGGCGGGAACTGCAACAAAGCAAACGTCGAGGTGCTGGATGGTGCCTGTTTGCACAGGGTGGTCACTCCTTGACCACAAGGGAGATTCTTTAGTCTTCTACGTTGAGTAGGATGTCGAAGGGTCCAGAGTTTTGTTTCATAAATTTCAGTCAGGATAATCTGAGTGCTTTGGCACTGCTCCCATTCTTATACCAATCTAGGGGGCTGGATTACCTGCTAGGTCCCCTCCTATGGGTGGGACCCAGGAGGGGGGTGGTTACACCCCTTTCCCTTTGTCCAGGTCACGCTGGGACTGGGGCTGGTGTGCCCCAGAACCGGTTTGAAAGGATTATGCAAGGGGAAGCCTTGTGCTCCCCAGGCACTGTCTGGTTTCTTTCAAACCTCCCTGCTACAATCCACTATCTCCTGTCTGGGGTGGTGTGACACCTCCCTGTGACAGGAAACCTTTTGTCCAGGCCTCCTTGGCTGAGTTTCGGTCGGCAGCAGGAGGTCAGACTCACGTCTGTGGCAGAAGCATCCATTTTGTGGTGCTGAGGCGCCTTTTAAAATCAATCGCGTTTTAGCAAAGTAGCATGTCGTCTCCCTCTAGAGGGGTGGAATGCTATCCCCGTCGACAGGACTGTCGAGGGGATAGTATTCCAAATCGTATGACACCTTACACGACATGTTTTGATAAAGCCAAACCAAAGTTAACATAAAACCGCGAGGATTATAATGCACTTAATAGTATATGGTATGGCATTATCCCGGAACAGCTTAGGGAATTGGTCCCGACAGCTGCAGACAGGCTCAGCTCATGCTAGAGCACCATATCACATAAAACCAAGCACTCTGCCTCCAGAATTGTTAAGGCCTGCCATAGGAGTGACTTATAGGTATATATGTGTCCAGAAAGATTTAGATATAGGCATACTATATCTAAGCAAGGGGTGATTACACCACCTTGCCCCAGCTGAGTGATCAGCCAGTTGTGTCAATTTTGGATAGCCAGCCAGGGATGGCAAAAGATATGCTGCAGCCCCTGGTAGGCCTTAGATGCACCTATGCCCTGGGCACCTATAGTGCACTGTACAGGGGCTGATAAGGTGACCCAAGCCAATCTAGTTATGCACCTAGGGTACATGGAATCCATTTTACAGAGAGAGCAAATAGCCTGGGGCCCTGATTAGCAGGGAACCAGGCCAACTAAGTCGAAAACCAGCTAAACACAAGGCAAAAAATCTGGGGTAACCATAGTCAGGTAGCCACCTTCCTACACCGACATGCGTGTAAAAAGTTGTAATGTAGCTACTTTCAGGGGCCAGTTCCAGTTGGTGATAACCAGAGTTGAAGTCCAGCTTAGAATTTGTTTTTGCCCCATTGAGGTCAGCTACAATTTTGTCCATCATTGGCATTATATGGTGCTCCAACTTGATTGTTTGACACTCATGTCCACACATAGGCGTATAGCGCCTGGCTGCTTTGGTTTTGGGACAATGACAAGTGGAGACAACCAGGGCGTGGGCTACACACCTTTTCCATGACCCCCTCGGATCCTACAACACCTTCAACTCACGTTCCACCTGCGGCTGCAAATGGAAGGAAACTCTTTGGTGTCTTAGGGCCAAAGGCCTGATGGGCTTGTCGATGTGCAATTTGACCTATCTACCTTTTAGCTTCCCCAGACCGTGGAACAGGTGCGGAACTCGGCTAGGAGGGCATTGGCGTGCGACTTATGCACCTGCTTTGCAAAGAATACCAGCTCAAGATCTTCTACTGTATGGCATCTGAGCAGGTACCCTTTTCGCCTTCGGTGACATGGATTTGCCTTCGTGAGGTGCCCACCACCTGCAATGTCGACTTTTGATTGTTCCTAGGAGTGACAGGGCCTCCGCCCCTCCCAATGTGTGGATCTTTGCCTGGCTGGGGGGGCGAGTGGTGTATGCGGTATTAACTTTTCATATTGTTTGGATTCCATTACATTCACTGATGCTCCAGTGTTAATGAGTGTGCTCTCTGGAGTGCCACATATGTGGACCATACACATGGGAGGAGGCTGCCGCTTATGCCTAGCCCTTCTTCGGAAGTACATCACGAAGTTGATGCCTTTGTCCACGTCCTGGTGAGTGTTCAGCTCGTGAACACTGGGCTCTCCCGCTTCTGCTGTGTCTTTGAGCGACAGCTGCAGACTTTGTTGGTGCCGCTCGGGAGCCATTCAAGGTCTCCCACTGCAACAGTGGAGAAGTGTGGCTCACTGGTTAGAGGAGGCAGACCTGGAAGCAGAGGTCAGCCCGGGACCAGGGTTCAATTCCCGGCTCGGCGGGGTCTTGAGTCCTAAAATGTCTATGGACTTGACAATTCTCGCTCCGGTGCCTACTGGATTCACGGGTTCACCCTCTGCGACTCTGGGCAATAACTTGCTTAATCTCCACAACGGCCCCTCGCGGTGGGATGCCTGGCTTTCACCTTGCGGATACCCTGCCGGGGTATCTCACAGGGGAATACCAGGACGGGTTCCCTAAGCAAGCGCCTTGATGCCTTCGGGTGATACGTGCACTATATAAATCGCAATACATTTACATTTAACACACCTTTGTGAAGTGGTAGGCTTTCCCGCAATTTAATCATGTCTTCCCCTTGGCGGGGTATACACCAGCCACTGAGTTGTTGAGGCCTCAATTCCCACAGCTAACCCTATGCTTTGAGTTTTGGCATTAGGCGTGTGGGGCCCGCGTGTCATTAAATAGCGTCAACCCGTTCTACCTTGACTTTGGTACCATCTGGGGGCCAGAAGCAGGCATCACCTTGCCTAGGGCTGCTTCCATCTCATCAGCCTGGGTGTTTGAAAGTTCGTACGAGTGGGCTAATATGAGAAGATCATCCAGCTTGATCCCTGGTTGGTGGAGGATCAGGCGCCAAAGAACTGAGGACCGACATCCCTGTATGATCTGCAACCGCATCTCCTTGTGGAAGTTTATATCGGTGCAGGTACTGGCTAACTTTCTCCATCGGGCATAAAACATATCCACTGACTCAGTGCTCAGTTGGGTGACCTGGCACAATTTAAAGCGTTCGTAGTCGGGGTTGAGTTGAGGGTCGAAGTGCTGGTTGAGGGCCCTCATGGCTGTGTAAAAATCAGTTACACCCCTGCTATTTGGTAGTTTCTCAAAGAGTTTATCCGAAGTGCAGGAGTAAAGAGCATTTCATGGCCCCATCAGTTTCCCGTATCATGCAGAAATAGTGCTGTAGGTGCCCAAAACATGAACACCATCTCGGTGCTGCTGTGGCAGTGTCCGACAGTTCGCTAAAGGGTAGCAGCGGCGTCACAGAAGCGCGGGCCTATGAGGCCGGGTCAACGCGTGCTTGATTCGGAGGGTTCTGGTTCCGCTGCTGATGCAAACAGGGAATGCAGGAAGGTGCTAGCGGCTCATGAAGGCAACAGCCACTCAGAACAGTCTATGGCTCTCCTTCTCGCCTGCTTCCATGACACTTCAACTGTACCTTCCAGCGGTGGCACGGTGTACCCTGTCAGAGGTCAGTTGTTCATCTGTGGCCAACAGATAACAAACAGTCGCACTCGATGTAATATGGCCACCGCAGCCGCAGAAAACGAGACACACCTCCCACCACGGACAGCAGGCCAAAGAGCAAGAGACGCGCAGGCCAAAGAGCAAGAGGCGCGCAGGCAAAAGAGCAAGAGGTGCGCAGGTCAAAAAGCAAGAGACGCGCAGGCCAAAGAGCAACAGACGCGCAGGCCAAAGAGCAACAGACGCGCAGGCCAAAGAGCAAGAGGCGCTGTAGCGACTGGATTTTCCCACCCTGTTATTAGCTTACCAATTATAGCACACCCAGCCGCCACGTACCACCACCCTTCCCAGGCCACATAGAGCACAACACCTAAAATACCTACCTGAGGACGGGGAAATGTCAGTAAACTAGAGGAATATTATTATTAGTTGGACTTTCCTGCCCAAGAACTGATCTCACTTCTATATCAGCAACTACCCATGAGCATTTGGTAGAGAAAGGCCTCAATCCTCCCAAACAAGAGCTGTTGGGCCAAATTATTCTCATCTGAATTTATTCCTTGTCATGAACTAAACCTTCTAAAATGTCTTAAACCTTCATTCTGAATTTCTTTAGAGAATCTCGGTCGACTTTTTCCTACTTTTCATTTATTCTCCCAAAATAATCTTTCCTCCCCGCCCCCTCCCTTGGCTGCTGCTAGCTCCCTGAAGCCCATCACCCTGTGTTAGGCTCGTCTGGTTCATTGTATTCGCATCCTCAGCGGGGGGCCTGGAGCTCGTGTTCCAATCAATACTGTTGAATCGATAAATAATCGATACCAGCAAAGGCAGTTCCCACAGGAAAGAGCAGAAAACAATGGAAGCGATTAATTGAGCCCGTCACCGCAGAGCAGAGGCATCCGAACTGCAAGAAAGGGGGGGGGGCTGAGCTCACGGAAAAGAGCTGCTGGGGTGGGGGGAGCATGTGTGGAATGTGGCGGGGGGGCTCATATCACCCCCTCCCCCCTGGGCCGCCAAACACCCCCACACACGGGTGCCTGCACCACCTCTTTGGTCCTAATTGGTGCTATCGGGGCAGCTCATCCTCGGATACCCTTACTCATTCATCCACGGCGCATGGTTGGTTCGTGTGTTCCGCTGAGAAGGAACCTTACTTCTCTGTTGCGCTGGGCTGGGTGCACCGTGGTGTTGTGTTGTGTTATTATTGTGTGTCCCCGGGGCCAGGGCTTCATTTGTTGATAAAAGGAAAGGAAAAGAAGATCAGTGCGGGCCCAATGCACCCCCCCCCCCCCCCCCCACACGGCTCCCTAGTCCTGGTTGAATCGGGCATCCTTTCTTTCAGCCCCCAGACTTACCTGGGCACTAGACAGCCAGTGAGGTGCCTTGAAGTGGATGAGCTGGGCACGAGGGAGCCAGTGAGGTGCCTTGAAGTGGATGAGCTGGGCACTAGGGAGCCAGTGAGGTGCCTTGAAGTGGATGAGCTGGGCACTAGGGAGCCAGTGAGGTGCCTTGAAGTGGATGAGCTGGGCACTAGGGAGGCAGTGAGGTGCCTTGAGGTGGATGAGCTGGGCACTAGAGAGCAAGTGAGGTGCCTTGAAGTGGAGGAGCTGGGCACTAGGGAGGCAGTGAGGTGCCTTGAGGTGGATGAGCTGGGCACTAGAGAGCAAGTGAGGTGCCTTGAAGTGGAGGAGCTGGGCACTAGGGAGGCAGTGAGGTGCCTTGAAGTGGATGAGCTGGGCACTAGGGAGGCAGTGAGGTGCCTTGAAGTGGATGAGCTGGGCACTAGAGAGCAAGTGAGGTGCCTTGAGGTGGATGAGCTGGGCACTAGGGAGCCAGTGAGGTGCCTTGAAGTGACAGACCGGGCACCAGAGAGCCAGTGATGTGCCTCGAAGTGGATGAGCTGGGCACCAGAGAGCCAGTGAGGTGCCTTGAAGTGGATGAGCTGGGCACTAGGGAGCCAGTGAGGTGCCTTGAAGTGGATGAGCTGGGCACTAGGGAGCCAGTGAGGTGCCTTGAAGTGGATGAGCTGGGCACTAGAGAGCCAGTGAGGTGCCTTGAAGTGGATGAGCTGGGCACTAGGGAGCCAGTGAGGTGCCTTGAAGTGGATGAGCTGGGCACTAGGGAGCCAGTGAGGTGCCTTGAAGTGGATGAGCTGGGCACTAGGGAGCCAGTGAGGTGCCTTGAAGTGGATGAGCTGGGCACTAGGGAGCCAGTAAGGTGCCTTGAAGTGGATGAGCATTCTGGCAGCTGTGAGCATGAGTGGGAGATGCAGGAGCACCTTCGAGTGTGGAAGCTTCACGGGCACCTACGTGTGTGTGAGCTATGGGGGATCCTAGAGGGTAGAAGCAACAGGGCACCTTGGAGTGGAGGCTTCAGGGGCACCTTGGTAGGTGGAACGTGCAGGGGCCCCTTGGAGTGCGGAAGCTGCAGGGGCCCCATGGAGTGTGGAAGCTGCGGGGGGCCCTTGGAGTGTGGAAGGTGCAGGGGCCCCTTGGAGTGTGGAAGGTGCAGGGGCCCCTTGGAGTGTGGAAGGTGCAGGGGCCCCTTGGAGTGTGGAAGGTGCAGGGGCCCTTGGAGTGAGGAAGCTGCAGGGGCCCCTTGGAGTGCGGAAGGTGCAGGGGCCCCTTGGAGTGCAGAAGGTGCAGGGGCCCCTTGGAGTGCAGAAGGTGCAGGGGCCCCTTGGAGTGCAGAAGGTGCAGGGGCCCCTTGGAGTGAGGATGCTGCGGGCCCCTGGAGTGAGGAAGCTGCGGGCCCTTGGAGTGAGGAAGCTGCAGGGGCCCCTTGGAGTGAGGAAGCGGCGGGCCCTTGGAGTGAGTAAGCGGCGGGCCCTTGGAGTGAGGAAGCGGCGGGCCCTTGGAGTGAGGAAGCGGCGGGCCCTGAAGTGAGGAAGCTGCGGGCCCTTGGAGTGAAGATGCTGCGGGCCCTTGGAGTGAGGATGCTGCGGGCCCCTGGAGTGAGGAAGCTGCAGGGGCCCCTTGGAGTGTGGAAGGTGCAGGGGCCCCTTGGAGTGAGGAAGCTGCGGGCCCTTGGAGTGAGGAAGCTGCGGGCCCTTGGAGTGAGGATGCTGCGGGCCCTTGGAGTGAGGAAGCTGCGGACCCTTGGAGTGAGGATGCTGCGGGCCCCTGGAGTGAGGAAGCTGCAGGGGCCCCTTGGAGTGAGGAAGCTGCAGGGGCCCCTTGGAGTGAGGAAGCTGCAGGGGCCCCTTGGAGTGAGGAAGCTGCGGGCCCTTGGAGTGAGGAAGCTGCGGGCCCCTGGAGTGAGGAAGCTGCGGGCCCCTGGAGTGAGGAAGCTGCGGGCCCTTGGAGTGAGGATGCTGCAGGCCCTGAAGTGAGGATGCTGCGGGCCCTGAAGTGAGGAAGCTGCGGGCCCTGAAGTGAGGAAGCTGCGGACCCTTGGAGTGAGGATGTGGAGGCCCCTGGAGTGAGGATGCTGCAGGCCCCTGGAGTGAGGAAGCTGCGGGCCCTTGGAGTGAGGAAGCGGCGGGCCCTTGGAGTGAGGAAGCTGCGGGCCCTGAAGTGAGGAAGCTGCGGGCCCTGAAGTGAGGAAGCTGCGGGCCCTTCGAGTGAGGATGTGGAGGCCCCTGGAGTGAGGAAGCTGCAGGCCCCTGGAGTGAGGAAGCTGCGGGCCCCTGGAGTGAGGATGCTGCAGGCCCCTGGAGTGAGGATGCTGCAGGCCCCTGGAGTGAGGATGCTGCAGGCCCCTGGAGTGAGGATGCTGCAGGCCCCTGGAGTGAGGATGCTGCAGGCCCCTGGAGTGAGGAAGTTCAAGTTCCACATCTTGCCTCATGTTGATGTTTCCATTTTTAGGTCTTGCGTAGACAGGGCATGCGCTGTCTGTTTGAGGCGCTTTGTTTACTGTTAGTGGAATTGGAGCCCTCCCATTACTTACCATTGGTTGATTTGTGAGCCTCTCTCATTTGCTTGGCTCCTGTTGGTCAGTTCTGCGGTCTGCAGATCCCTCTTCTTGCATGTGACCTTCCCCGCCTAGAGCATGGCCAAGCACTTGTATCCTTACACTGCTCGCACTTTTGGAACCTACTTTTTCTTGAGCCACTCTACAGAGAGCATCTTTACCAGCCTGCTCTGTCGTTGTCTCTCGGAGTACTCGCCATTTGTAATCTGGCCTTTACATGTTGTTCTTATCTGGTCTCAGTTGCTGTGAAATCAACGTCTCAAGACTGAATCCAGCAAGGCTTCCTATCGCGGCCAGAGTCCCAACTGGCTTCACCACAGGGGAACCATTGCGCGGTGTGCCAAATGGAGTTCCTTTGAAGTGAAGGCAAAAGGACTGCGCCCTGCGCGATGAAGCACCCATTTTTTATATCATTTTTGCCACACAACAAATTAGAATATTTTAGAATGCAGTAAAAATAACACTTGTGGCATAGGGGGCAACATTTAACAATTGATGATGGAGTAAGATTGACAGTTCCCCCTACGTAGAGCGACCGTGGTCTGATATCTGGCAGGTCCTGAGGAAGGTGGTGTCTATTTACACTTCAAGCCACCGAAACGCGTCGACCAATGCTATTCAGATCCCGCTATACGCAGTCGCCTGAAATGGTCGTAGAGACCAAAAGCAATCTATTGTCTCCCATTTTCCAGATGTATGTAGTCATGAATGTGGTACGGATGCAGCGGAAGGGGGGTGTATGAAGGAAAGTTTGTTGAAAGGTTGCTTACTGTCTCTTTACCTGGGGATATTCGATGTTGATGTATACGACAATGTCATTATATTGTAATATATGAGTATACATCTATCAGAGTAATTTATGTGTAAAGTTGATAAAAGTAATGATAAAAACTATTTTGATAAAAGAAAGCAAATAAATAAACAATGTTAAGACAGATGAAGATGTGTGTGTGTTTGCACTTTGATGTTTAAACTCAATGCTCGGCCCATGTTGAATTCGTGCTGAATCAGTAAAAAGAAGCATAGCTCCTGAGGGAGTTTCTTCACTGTACAGCGTTACAAAGCCCAGCAAGCATCAGAGGGGAAGTCCTTGCTGCTTGGGGACCAGGGGCGGGGCATGTACTTCCAGAGATGGCAGCTCATAGACAACAAGGGGATCCAGAGCCCCAGCTACCAGGGGGTACAACAGACTCCTGGGTTCAGCTGTGCCAGCGATGGTCATACATACCCAGCTCTATAGAAGGTGGGTGGATTGAAAGCCAGACCCTCGGGGGTTCAGCCGTGCCAGCGATGGTCATACATACCCAGCTCTATAGAAGGTGGGTGGATGGAAAGCCAGACCCTCGGGGGTTCAGCCGTGCCAGGGATGGTCATACAACCCCGCTCTATAGAAGGTGGGTGGATGGAAAGCCAGACCCTCGGGGGTTCAGCCGTGACAGCGATGGTCATACATACGCAGCTCTATAGAAGGTGGGTGGATGGAAAGCCAGACCCTCGGGGTTCAGCCGTGCCAGCGATGGTCATACATACCCAGCTCCATAGAAGGTGGGTGCATGGAAAGCCAGACCCTCAGGGGTTCAGCCGTGCCAAGCCAGACCCTCAGGGGTTCAGCCGTGCCAGGGATGGTCATACATACCCAGCTCTATAGAAGGTGGGTGGATGGAAAGCCAGACCCTCGGGGGTTCAGCCGTGCCAGGGATGGTCATACATACCCAGCTCTATAGAAGGTGGGTGGATTGAAAGCCAGACCCTCGGGGGTTCAGCCGTGCCAGAGATGGCCATACATACCCAGCTCTATAGAAGGTGGGTGGATTGAAAGCCAGACCCTCGGGGGTTCAGCCGTGCCAGAGATGGCCATACATACCCAGCTCTATAGAAGGTGGGTGGATGGAAAGCCAGACCCTTGGGGTTTCAGCCGTGCCAGAGATGGTCATACATACACAGCTCTATAGAAGGTGGGTGGATTGAAAGCCAGACCCTCGGGGGTTCAGCCGTGCCAGCGATGGTCATACATACACAGCTCTATAGAAGGTGGGTGGATTGAAAGCCAGACCCTCAGGGGTTCAGCTGTGCCAGAGATGGTCTAACGACAAGCCACAGCTCTACGCAAGGTGGTTGGGTGGAAAGCCGAGGCCTCCTGGGCTCACCTGTGCCAGCGATGGTAGAACCACAAGAACCAGCTCTACACATGGTGGTTGGGTGGAAGGCCGGAGCCTTGGGGGTCACCTGTGGCAGTGATTGTCGAACCACAAGACCCCGCTCGGGTGGTCGTGTGCAAGCAGCGGTCTCTGGGTCTAGCTCTGGCAGGGCTAGTCTGATACGCGCTTTAGGGTTCGGATGTGGTGGAGGTGACCACTAACAAGCCCCTCGCCCCACCTGTGGCAGCCATGGCCACAGCAAAGGTGCCCTCTGTAGGGGTTGGGGCTGAAGACGGCAGAACTTTTGTACTCGGAGGGTCACCCGTAGTTTAAAAATATTGGCATTTATGAGACAGACAAGTAGACAGAGCACCTGTGGGCTTCAAGAAGTCATAGGAGAGGTCTCAAGTGTGCAGGACTCACTCAGCCCCTCCAGGAAACAAGTCCTTCAAGCCGCCGAAAGCAGAGAGAGACAGGTGCCATCTTGTCTCCAAAGGCCCAAGCCTGCGGGGGCCTGTCATGGCGGCTGCGGGGGCCTGTCATGGCGGCTGCGGGGGCCTGTCATGGCGGCTGCGGGGGCCTGTCATGGCGGCTGCGGGGGCCTGTCATGGCAGCTGCAGGGGCCTGTCGTGGCGCCTGTCATGGCGGCTGCAGGGGCCGATCATGGCGGCTGCATGGGCCGGTCATGGCGGCTGCGGGGGCCGGTCATGGCGGCTGCGGGGGCCGGTCATGGCGGCTGCGGGGGCCTGTCATGGCGGCTGTGGGGGCCTGTCATGGCGGCTGCGGGGGCCTGTCATGGCGGCTGCAGGGGCCTGTCATGGCAGCTGCAGGGGCCTGTCGTGGCGCCTGCAGGGCCTGTCGTGGCGCCTGTCATGGCGGCTGCAGGGACCTGTCATGGCGCCTGCAGGGACCTGTCGTGGCGCCTGTCATTGCGCCTGCAGGGCCTGTCGTGGCGCCTGTCATTGCGCCTGCAGGGGCCGGTCATGGCGCCTGTCATGGCGGCTGCAGGGGCCGGTCATGGCGGCTGCAGGGGCCGGTCATGGCGGCCGCAGGGGCCTGTTATGGTTACTGCAGGGGCCTGTCGTGGTTACTGCAGGGGCCTGTCGTGGCGCCTGCAGGGACCTGTCGTGGCGCCTGCAGGGACCTGTCGTGGCGCCTGCAGGGACTGTCGTGGCGCATGTCGTGGCGCCTGTCATGGCGCCTGCAGGGGCCTGTCATGGCGCCTGCAGGGCCGGTCATGCCACCTGTAGTTTAAAAATATTGGCATTTATGAGACAGACAAGTAGACAGAGCATCTGTGGGCTTCAAGAAGCCATAGGAGAGGTCTCAAGTGTGCAGGACTCACTCAGCCCCTCCAGGAAACAAGTCCTTCAAGCCGCCGAAAGCAGAGGGAGACAGGTGCCATCTTGTCTCCAAAGGCCCAAGCCTGCAGGGGCCTGCCATGGCGCCTGCAGGGCCTGTCATGGAGCCTGTCGTGGCACCTGTCATGGAGCCTGTCGTGGCACCTGTCATGGCGCCAGCAGGGGCCTATCATGGCGCCTGCAGGGGCCTATCATGGCGCC
Source organism: Lissotriton vulgaris (assembly GCF_964263255.1). NCBI lineage: Eukaryota > Metazoa > Chordata > Amphibia > Caudata > Salamandridae > Lissotriton > Lissotriton vulgaris. The sequence goes on along the minus strand of NW_028245490.1, from coordinate 637,799 downwards.
TGCAGGGCCCGTTGTGGTGCCTGTCGTGGTGCCTGTCGTGGCACCTGCAGGGGCCTGTCATGGCGCCTGCAGGGCCTGTCATGGCGCCTGTCGTGGCACCTGTCATGGAGCCTGTCGTGGCACCTGTCACGGCACCTGCAGGGGCCTGTCATGGCGCCTGCAGGGCCTGTCATGGCGCCTGCAGGGCCTGTCATGGCGGCTGCGGGGACCTGTCATGGCGGCTGCGGGGGCCTGTCATGGCGGCTGCGGGGGCCTGTCATGGCGGCTGCGGGGCCCTGTCATGGCGGCTGCGGGGGCCTGTCATGGCGGCTGCGGGGGCCTGTCATGGCGGCTGCGGGGGCCTGTCATGGCGGCTGCGGGGGCCTGTCATGGTGGCTGCAGGGGCCTGTCGTGGCGGCTGCAGGGGCCTGTCGTGGCGCCTGTCATGGGGCCTGCAGGGCCTGTCATGGCGCCCTATAGGGCCTGTCATGGCGCCTGCTAACTAGGCTGGTTTCCTTCTTCCTGTGGAGCCCGGGCATGCCCCCACAGCCTCTGCAACGGGTTCTGCGCCGGTGGTTGGAGGCAAGGCCCCATTAACTACCAACCTACATGCAAAGCGCGACAGACAAAGGGCTCAACAAATGCCTCGCTCCCCGCGACAAGCCGGGGAACAAGCGGTGGCGGCCTGGGGTCAGCAGGGAAGCGGCCCACCCCACCAGAGCATCCATTGACCACCCTCAGAGCCCTTTCAGGGGCGCGGGGGCGGGACGCGGCAACAAGGGCGACCACAATGGCCAGTGTGGCCTGGGCGGATCGCGACAGGGCGAGCCGTGACAGCGCCCCGCCTGCAGGGGCCTTCTTTGTGTCAGGCCCACAATGGGGCACAAAGTGAGCAGCCCCCAAAGACAGGCCGCCCCTTTGGAGATGCTAATGCCTTTGTGGCCGCGTTAGCTCAGCCAGCCAGGGATGTTGGTTTTCACGTGAACCAGAACTGGCCCATTGGGCAGGGGGCCCCGGGGGCCACAACAAAGGCCCGGCCTGGGACGCACTGTATCATCCCGAGACGACATTCAGGGCACAAAGCGGACAGCGCAGCATCCTTTCCGCATGGGTACCAGACCCTCTGCTGAGGGGGGTGGGGGGAGGATTGATGGGCGCAGGCTGCTGCCCGCCGGGCCCAGCCTGGACAGGACGCGTTTGAGAATGTTAAATGGAATGAAATAGACAACCGGGGGCGGGCAGAGCCATGTGAGGGGCAGAGACGGGGGCCCCAGCCCCCTGCCTCTGAGAGGCTGGACTCGGACACAAGGGACAGACCTGTAACCAGGGACCCCGGGCTCTGTGTGATGCTGAGCTAGGAATCTAAACACAAACCAGCGAGAAACCAAGCAGACAAGAGAGGGTCAGTGTTTTAATAACCCTGTGCCCACTCAGGAGGGTGAGCAGCCCCCAGCAGAGGGTCAGTGCTTGGTAACTCTTTTCTCACTCAGGAGGGTGAGCAGCCCCCAGCAGAGGGTCAGTGCTTGGTAACTCTGTGCCCACTCAGGAGGGTGAGCAGCCGCCCAGCAGAGGGTCAGTGCTTGGTAACTCTGTGCCCACAAAGGAGGGTGAGCAGCCTCCCAGCAGAGGGTCAGTGCTTGGTAACTCTGTGCCCACTCAGCAGGAGGGTGAGCAGCCCCCCCAGCAGAGGGTCAGTGCCCACTCAGGAGGGTGAGCCCCCAGCAGAGGGTCGGTGCTTGGTAACACTGTGCCCATTCAGGAGGGTGAACAGTACCCCAGCAGAGGGTCAGTGCTTGGTATCTCTGTGCCCACTTAGGAGGGTGAGCCCCCAGCAGAGGGTCAGTGCTTGGTAACACTGTGCCCACACAGGAGGGTGAGCAGCCGCCCAGCAGAGGGTCAGTGCTTGGTAACTCTGTGCCCACTCAGCAGGAGGGTGAGCAGCCCCCCAGCAGAGGGTCAGTGCCCACTCAGGAGGGTGAGCAGCCCCTCAGCAGAGGGTCAGTGCTTGGTAACCCTGTGCCCACACAGGAGGGTGAGCAGCCGCCCAGCAGAGGGTCAGTGCTTGGTAACTCTGTGCCCACTCAGCAGGAGGATGAGCAGCCCCCCAGCAGAGGGTCAGTGCCCACTCAGGAGGGTGAGCCCCCAGCAGAGGGTCAGTGCCCACTCAAGAGGGTGAGCCCCCAGCAGAGGGTCAGTGCTTGGTAACACTGTGCCCATTCAGGAGGGTGAACAGTACCCCAGCAGAGGGTCAGTGCTTGGTATCTCTGTGCCCACTCAGGAGGGTGAGTAGCCCCCAGCAGAGGGTCAGTGCTTGGTAACTCTGTGCCCACTTAGGAGGGTGAGCAGCCCCAAGTAGATGGTCAGTGCTTGGTAACCCTGTGCCCACTCAGGAGGGTGAGCCCCCAGCAGAGGGTCAAGTGCTTGGTAACTCTGTGCCTACTCAGGAGGGTGAGCCCCCAGCAGAGGGTCAGTGCTTGGTAACTCTGCGCCCACACATGAGGTTGAGCAGCCCCCAGCAGAGGGTCAGTGCTTGGTAACTCTGTGCCTACTCAGGAGGGTGAGCACCCCTGGAGAGGGTCAGTGCTTGGCAACTCTGTGCCCACTCAGGAGGGTGAGCCCCCAGTAGAGGGTCAGTGCTTGGTAACTCTGTGCCCACTCAGGAGGGCGAGCAGCACCCCAGCAGAGGGTCAGTGTATGGTAACTTTGTGCCCACACAGGAGGGTGAGCAGCCTCCCAGCAGAGGGTCAGTGCCCACTCAGGAGGGTGAATACCCCTGGAGAGGGTCAGTGCTTGGTAACTCTGTGCCCACTCAGGAGGGTGAGCCCCCAGTAGAGGGTCAGTGCTTGGTAACTCTGTGCCCACTCAGGAGGGCGAGCAGCACCCCAGCAGAGGGTCAGTGTATGGTAACTTTGTGCCCACACAGGAGGGTGAGCAGCCTCCCAGCAGAGGGTCAGTGCCCACTCAGGAGGGTGAGCACCCCTGGAGAGGGTCAGTGCTTGGTAACTCTGTGCCCATTTAGGAAGGTGAGCAGCCCCCAGCAGAGGGTCAGGGCGTGGTAACCCTGCCCACTCAGGAGGGTGAGCCCCCCAGCAGAGGGTCAGTGCTTGGTAACCCTGTGCCCACACAGGAGGGTGAGCAGCCCCCCAGCAGACGGTCAGTGCCCACTCAGGAGGGTGAGCAGCACCCCTGGAGAGGGTCAGTGCTTGGTAATTCTGTGCCCACACATGAGGGTGAGCAGCCCCCCAGCAGAGGGTCAGTGCTTGGTAACTCTGTGCCCACTCAGGAGGGTGAGCAGCCCAGCAGAGGGTCATGCTTGGTAACACTGTGCCCACTCAGGAGGGTGAGCCCCCCAGCAGAAGGTCAGTGCTTGGTAACTCTGTGCCCACTCAGGAGGGTGAGCAGCCCCAGCAGAGGTCAATGCCCACTCAGGAGGGGGAGCAGCACCCCTGGAGAGGGTCAGTGCTTGGTAACTCTGTGCCCTCTCAGGAGGGTGATTTCCCCCCCACCCAGCAGAGGGTCAGTGCTTGGTAACTCTGTGCCCACTCAGGAGGGTGAGCAGCCCAGCAGAGGGTCATGCTTGGTAACTCTGTGCCCACTCAGGAAGGTGAGCCCCCAGCAGAGGGTCAGTGCTTGGTAACCCTGTGCCCACTCAGGAAGGTGAGCAGCCCCCAGTAGAGTGTCAGTGCTTGGCAACTCTGTGCCCACACAGGAGGGTGAGCCCCCAGCAGAGGGTCAGTGCTTGGTAACCGTGCCCACTCAGGGTGGCGAGCCCCCAGCAGAGGGTCAGTGCTTGGTAACTCTGTGCCCATTTAGGAAGGTGAGCAGCCCCCAGCAGAGGGTCAGGGCGTGGTAACCCTGCCCATTCAGGAGGGTGAGCCCCCCAGCAGAGGGTCAGTGCTTGGTAACCCTGTGCCCACACAGGAGGATGAGCAGCCCCCCAGCAGACGGTCAGTGCCCACTCAGGAGGGTGAGCAGCACCCCTGGAGAGGGTCAGTGCTTGGTAACACTGTGCCCACTCAGGAGGGTGAGCCCCCCAGCAGAAGGTCAGTGCTTGGTAATTCTGTGCCCAAACATGAGGGTGAGCAGCCCCCCAGCAGAGGGTCAGTGCTTGGTAACTCTGTGCCCACTCAGGAGGGTGAGCAGCCCCAGCAGAGGTCAGTGCCCACTCAGGAGGGGGAGCAGCACCCCTGCAGAGGGTCAGTGCTTGGTAACTCTGTGCCCTCTCGGGAGGGTGAGCAGCCCAGCAGAGGGTCATGCTTGGTAACTCTGTGCCCACTCAGGAAGGTGAGCCCCCAGCAGAGGGTCAGTGCTTGGTAACCCTGTGCCCACTCAGGAGGGTGAGCAGCCCAGCAGAGGGTCATGCTTGGTAACTCTGTGCCCACTCAGGAAGGTGAGCCCCCAGCAGAGGGTCAGTGCTTGGTAACCCTGTGCCCACTCAGGAAGGTGAGCAGCCCCCAGTAGAGTGTCAGTGCTTGGTAACTCTGTGCCCACACAGGAGGGTGAGCCCCCAGCAGAGGGTCAGTGCTTGGTAACCGTGCCCACTCAGGGTGGCGAGCCCCCAGCAGAGGGTCAGTGCTTGGTAACTCTGTGCCCACTCATGAGGGTGAGCAGCCCCCCAGGAGAGGGTCAGTGCTTGGTAACTCTGTGCCCACACAGGAGGGTGAGCAGACCCCCCAGCAGAGGGTCAGTGCTTGGTAACTCTGTGCCCACTCAGGAGGGTGAGCCCCCAGCAGAGGGTCAGTGCTTGGTAACTCTGTGCCCACTCAGGAGGGTGAGCCCCCAGCAGAGGGTCAGTGCTTGGTAACTCTGTGCCCACTCAGGAGGGTGAGCAGCCCCCAGCAGAGGGTCCGTGCTTGGTAACTTTGTGCCCACACAGGAAGGTGAGCAGCACCCCTGGAGAGGGTTAGTGCTTGGTAACTCTGTGCCCACTCAGGAGGGTGAGGCCCCAGCAGAGGGTTGGTGCTTGGTAACTCTGTGCCCACTCAGGAAGGTGAGCAGCCCCCAGCAGAGGGTCAGGGCTTGGCAACTGTGCCCACTCAGGAGGGTGAGCAGCCCCCCAGCAGAGGGTCAGTGCCCACTCAGGAGGGTGAGCAGCATCCCTGGAGAGGGTCAGTGCTTGGTAACTCTGTGCCCACTCAGGAGGGTGAGCAGCCCAGCAGAGGGTCATGCTTGGTAACTGTGCCCACTCAGGAAGGTGAGCCCCCAGCAGAGGGTCAGTGCTTGGTAACACTGTGCCCACTCAGGAGGGTGAGCCCCCCAGCAGAGGGTCAGTGCTTGGTAACTGTGCCCACTCAGGAGGGTGAGCAGCCCCAGCAGAGGGTCAGTGCTTGGTAACTCTGTGCCCACTCAGGAGGGTGAGCAGCCCCCCAGCAGAGGGTCATGCTTGGTAACCCTGTGCCCTCTCAGGAAGGTGAGTCCCCAGCAGAGGGTCAGTGCTTGGTAACCCTGTGCCCACTCAGGAAGGTGAGCAGCCCCCAGTAGAGGGTTAGTGAGTGGTAACGTGCCCTCTCAGGAGGGCGAGCCCCCAGCAGAGGGTCAGTGCTTGGTAACTGTGCCCGCTCAGGAGGGTGAGCAGCGCAGCAGGGGGTCAGTGCTTGGTAACTCTGTGCCCACTCAGGAGGGTGAGCCCCCAGCAGAGGGTCAGTGCTTGGTAACCCTGTGCCCACTCAGGAGGGTGAGCCTCCAGCAGAGGGTCAGTGCTTGGTAACCGTGCCCACTCAGGAGGGTGAGCCCCCAGTAGAGGGTCAGTGCTTGGTAACTCCGTGCCCACACAGGAGGGTGAGCAGCCCCCCAGCAGAGGGTCAGTGCTTGGTAACTCTGTGCCCACTCAGGAGGGTGAGCAGCCCCAGCAGAGGGTCAGTGCCCACTCAGGAGGGGGAGCAGCACCCCTAGAAAGGGTCAGTGCTTGGTAACTCTGTGCCCACTCAGGAGGGTGATCCCCCCCCCAGTAGAGGGTCAGTGCTAGGTAACTCTGTGCCCACTCAGGAGGGTGAGCAGCCCAGCAGAGGGTCATGCTTGGTAACTCTGTGCCCACTCAGGAAGGTGAGTCCCCAGCAGAGGGTCAGTGCTTGGTAACCCTGTGCCCACTCAGGAAGGTGAGCAGCCCCCAGTAGAGGGTCAGTGAGTGGTAACCGTGCCCTCTCAGGAGGGCGAGCCCCCAGCAGAGGGTCAGTGCTTGGTAACTGTGCCCACTCAGGAGGGTGAGCAGCGCAGCAGGGGGTCAGTGCTTGGTAACTCTGTGCCCACTCAGGAGGGTGAGCCCCCAGCAGAGGGTCAGTGCTTGGTAACTCTGTGCCCACTCAGGAGGGTGAGCCCCCAGCAGAGGTCAGTGCTTGGTAACCCTGTGCCCACTCGAAGGGAGAGCAGCACCCCAGCAGAGGGTCAGTGCTTGGTAACCCTGTGCCCACTCAGGAGGGTGAGCCCCCAGCAGAGGGTCAGTGCTTGGTAACCCTGTGCCCACTCAGGAAGGTAATCCCCCTCCCAGCACAGGGTCAGTGCTTGGTAACTCTGTGCCCACTCAGGAGGGTGAGCCCCCAGCAGAGGGTCAGTGCTTGGTAGCTGTGCCCACTCGGGAGGGTGAGCAGCACCCCAGCAGAGGGTCAGTTCTTGGTAACCCTGTGCCCACTCAGGAGGGTGAGCCCCCCAGCTGAGGGTCAGCCCTTGGTAGCTGTGCCCACTCAGAAGGGTGAGCCCCCAGCAGAGGGTCAGTGCTTGGTAACTGTGCCCACTCAGGAGGGTGATCAGCACCCCAGCAGAGGGTCAGTACTTGGTAACGCTGTGCCCACTCAGGAGGGTCAGGCCCCAGCAGAGGTCAGTGCTTGGTAACCCTGCGCCCACTCAGGAGGGTGAGCCCCCAGCAGAGGGTCAGTGCTTGGAAACCCTGTGCCCACTGAGGAGGGTGAGCAGCACTCCTGGGGAGGGTCAGTGCTTGGTAACTCTGTGCCCACTCAGGAGGGTGAGCCCCCAGCAGAGGGGCAGTGCTTGGTAACCATGCCCACTCACGAGGGTGCGCAGCCCCCCAGCAGAGGGTCAGTGCTTGGTAACTCTGTGCCCACACAGGAGGGTGAGCAGCCTCCCAGCAGAGGGTCAGTGCTTGGTAACTCTGTGCCCACTCAGGAGGGTGAGCAGCACCCCTGGAGACGCTCTGTGCTTGGTAACTCTGCCCACTCAGGAGGGTGATCCCCCTCCCAGCAGAGGGTCAGTGCTTGGTAACTCTGTGCCCACTCAGGAGGGTGAGCAGCCCAGCAGAGGGTCAGTGCTTGGTAACTGTGCCCACTCTGGAGGGTGAGCAGCCCCCAGCAGAGGGTCAGTGCTTGGTAACTCTGTGCCCACTCTGGAGGGTGAGCCCCCAGCAGAGGGTCAGTGCTTGGTAACTCTGTGCCCACTCTGGAGGGTGAGCCCCCAGTAGAGGGTCAGTGCTTGGTAACTCTGTGCCCACTCAGGAGGGTGAGCCCCCAGCAGAGGGTCAGTGCTTGGTAACTGTGCCCACTCTGGAGGGTGAGCCCCCAGTAGAGGGTCATGCTTGGTAACTCTGTGCCCACTCAGGAGGGTGAGCCCCCAGCAGAGGGTCAGTGCTTGGTAACTGTGCCCACTCAGGAGGGTGAGCAGCCCAGCAGAGGGTCAGTGCTTGGTAACTGTGCCCACTCTGGAGGGTGAGCAGCCCCCAGCAGAGGGTCAGTGCTTGGTAACTCTGTGCCCACTCTGGAGGGTGAGCCCCCAGCAGAGGGTCAGTGCTTGGTAACTCTGTGCCCACTCTGGAGGGTGAGCCCCCAGTAGAGGGTCAGTGCTTGGTAACTCTGTGCCCACTCAGGAGGGTGAGCCCCCAGCAGAGGGTCAGTGCTTGGTAACTGTGCCCACTCTGGAGGGTGAGCCCCCAGTAGAGGGTCATGCTTGGTAACTCTGTGCCCACTCAGGAGGGTGAGCCCCCAGCAGAGGGTCAGTGCTTGGTAACTGTGCCCATCAGGAGGGTGAGCCCCCAGCAGAGGGTCAGTGCTTGGTAACTCTGTGCCCACTCTGGAGGGTGAGCAGCCCCCCAGCAGAGGGTCAGTGCTTGGTAACTCTGTGCCCACTCTGGAGGGTGAGCCCCCAGCAGAGGGTCAGTGCTTGGTAACTCTGTGCCCGCTCTGGAGGGTGAGCCCCCAGTAGAGGGTCAGTGCTTGGTAACTCTGTGCCCACTCTGGAGGGTGAGCCCCCAGCAGAGGGTCAGTGCTTGGTAACTCTGTGCCCACTCTGGAGGGTGAGCCCCCAGCAGAGGGTCAGTGCTTGGTAACTCTGTGCCCACTCTGGAGGGTGAGCCCCCAGCAGAGGGTCAGTGCTTGGTAACTCTGTGCCCGCTCTGGAGGGTGAGCCCCCAGTAGAGGGTCAGTGCTTGGTAACTCTGTGCCCACTCAGGAGGGTGAGCCCCCAGCAGAGGGTCAGTGCCTGTTAACCGTGCCCACTCAGGAGGGTGAGCCCCCAGCAGAGGGTCAGTGCTTAGTAACTCTGTGCCCACACATGATGGTGAGCAGCACTCCTGGAGAGGGTCAGTGCTTGGTCACTCTGTGCCCACTCAGGAGGGTGAGCAGCACTCCTGGAGAGGGTCAGTGCTTGGTCACTCTGTGCCCACTCAGGAGGGTGATCCCCCTCCCAGCAGAGGGTCAGTGCTTATTAACTCTGTGCCCACTCAGGAGGGCGAGCAGCCCCCCTGGAGTAGGTCAGTGGCCAACTCAGGGAGTAAACCTTCCACCTATGGCAGGTACTGCTTTGGTATCTAAACTAAGAGCAAGGAATCTGCGGCAGAAGGGTCGTTAGAAGAAGCTACCTTCTACCTTCTGTCACTCTCTTTGCAATGGACACTCTCACCGCAGGCTCCTCCCGGCCCTCCCACCTCGCCGCTCTGGGGAGGGGCCTTTTTAACATCTTAAAAAGTCCCAAAGTTGGGAGCCTGCTCAATGGTATCGTCAACTGCTTCTCGCTCCACATCTGAGGGTGCGAAACGAGTGGAGCAAATAATAGATGTCGTCGTGCAAGGGTGGGTGGGGGGGGGGGGGGGGGGGGGTGCGTCTGTGCGGCTCCTCCGTCCTCTGCAGGGGGTTACGGAGCCGCACGTCCCCGCTGGGTGCCTGCGAGATATTCTAAAGCTGAGGAGTCTGCAATTGAAATGACATCAATTACCAGGCACAATGTGGGGTGACCATGTCAAAAAGAGGCACTTTCCTACAAGGTCCACGTGGTTTTATGGTATTCGACATCCGGTGAAGCACCCTCCTTCTCCTGCCCCAATTACCCCTTCTCCTCTAGGACCTGGTGAACTCCAGGACACCGGCACCCTCGAGGTTTTGCTCCAGCAACCAGTCCTCTTCCCACCCTCCCCAACTTAAGACTGACCTACCTACCCCTTGCCGGACCGCCCACTTTTTGGCTTTCATTGACTGGTTCCACTGACCGCACTCCCTCTCTGCCCAGCCCTTCTCCCCCCAATAGGGCGACCTCGAATACTGCCGCTGCCAGCACTTAGACCCCGCACCCGTAACCCGGATCCTCCCCTTGTGCCGCAGTCACCCCTTAGGGACCACCCCACGCCGGCATGCAAGGATGCACACCCGCCCACATTCTATGCACTGATGATAACTCATTTCACCCTCTGAGGCGGAAGCCGGAGGTTCTTAAGCTCTGTCTCTTTCTATTTTGCTAGTAGACCTACGCTTTATTAAAAAGGCATTTTAAATCCATTTTTAAAAATTGTGTGTGCAATTTCAAAAGGGCTTTAAAAACACACCTTTTTGTGCAAGCGTATCTGCAGTGATGTAGCAATTTCTCTTTTGATCTGTTCTGTTAGGCGCCTTGATGCCTTCGGGTTGTTTGCGCGTTATAAATTTTATTCATTCATTCATTCATACCTCATGGTGACAAAAAAACCTTGAATGTCCACGACCTCGCTCACTACATCAGCATAAACAAAACACTTGCTTACTTTAACTCCAAACAAGTGGACATCGCCCTTCTGCAGAAAAAGCCCTTCACTGGTCTTGAGGCAGATAAACTTAAACACAACTGAGTGGGCAAGGTCATTCATAGTAGCCACCTGTCCCAGTAGACCGATAGCGGCATACCCACAGTAAGGAAGTGCAGAGTAGCTATCTTGCTGCGCAAAACACTCCCATGCACAGTACTTGTACATGGGCAGACCCTGAAGGCAGATATGCATTTGGCCGTCTTAGGATTCTTGTTAGACATGGCCCTTCTTAGGGGAATTTACCCGAAAACGTTCTGCTTTTTCCTCCCAGTCTTTGCCAACTCCTCCAGCTGGACCTTAGAAATCTGTGCACCTTCGCCCTGTACTACAGACGTAAGGTGAGCGTGCCCACCTCACCTGGTTCGGGTGCACACGTGATGGGTTTAGGTGTCGTAACTCCGTGCACCCCGTACACAGGTACAAAATATACCCAGGGCGGGTACAGCACATGTTAGTAGTGGGACTTAGCACTAAGTGTGTCACCCACCGGATAGCCTGTCAACCCTGTATTGGACATGACACACGTTACTTACCTTCGGTAACGATATATCCGTAAGAAACATTAGTTATAAGAGTCCTTACCTTAGAATTACCCCCAGGCATCAGACTGGATCCGTAAAGTTTTTTCGTCAGCAGTACCTCTGCACGTCGGAAGGTGGCGTCGGTCGGCTCCGCGTCAGTCGTCATGGTCGCTGGGATGATGTCGCAGTAGCTACTTAGATGCCGCCCTCGCGCGCTGATGTCAGTTCTGTACACAACTTTCCGTGCCAGAAATGCAAAGCCATTAAAGACACTTGCCATTGGTGCACAAAGCTAGGGTCCTGAAAGGATATCCTTAACCCTAGAAATCAGTTCGCAGAGCGGGGAGGATAGGTGGGGCGGTATGGAATCTACAGGTATATCGTTACTGTTAGAAATGGGATTTCTGGTTGGCTAAGGCTTGCGCCAAAACCAGGCAGAAACCACCATTCCAAAGTCAGGGTAAGGAAGTCACCTGCCAAGACAACCCCTGCTCACCCTCTTGGTAGCTTGGCACGAGCAGTCAGGCTTATCTCAGAGGCGATGTGTAAAACATTTGTGCACGCACCCACCAGCAACAACATCAAAGGCCCCCCACAAAAGGAACTCCACACAAGGTATATGTAAAAATAGCCTTTGTATTGCAAACCACATTAGATAGAAACACACACTTTACAATGTGCCAGAGGCACGGGCAGAATTTACAGGGGATTATGTACAGGACAGGGCCACAGGCACCACTGTCAGGAATATGCACTTAGTAGAACTAGCACTAAGAATGTGTAACAATCAGAAGCTTCACACATGATGCATAGAACATTCAGAGGTGTAGGAAAGACACAGGATGTATAAACCTACATTCAGCGGTATAAGGAACAAGGCACATGATGCATAAACACACATTCAGAGGTGTAAGAACAATTGCGCAGCACTCACATAAGTCACCACCTGTGACTGTAGCCAGGCCAACTGGCCTTGTGCCTTGTGCGGGCTAGGACGCCCTGTGTCCCAAAGTCAGGGGGGCCTAAACGTAGCAGCTGCCCACCAAGTGCTGGGCAGCTGTGTGAGACAATGCTGGGGCCAATGCTGGAGCCTTGCAGGCTCTGCCCAAATGACTGGGCCCTCAGGAGCCTCGCTGGGTTCTAAATAAATGGAATGCCCCTGAGCCTCTCCGGGCTCCTCAACACTGGGGCACCTTGAGCGTTTCGGGGCTCTTTACAAACAATTGCCGCCTTGTAGGAGCCTCTCAGGGCTCAAGAATAATGAGGAGCCCCCTGAGCCTTTCAGGCTCGAAAGAATAATGCGGCGTTGTTGGAGCCCCTCTTAGGCTCGAATTAGCAATGCCAGGTGAGCCTTGTGGGCTCGGATTCTAGAAAAATGCCCTCGGAGCCCTCTCAGGGCTCTAAAACCATAATGCTCCCTGGGGGCTGCCACTGAACGATGGAGCGGCCCTCTGCCATCCGGGGCCGCTCTTGAACCACTGCTGAGCCCCCCCAGACGCCCACACTCACCGGGCTGCTGTGGCGGGGGCTCCTCTGCGGCAGCTCCCTTCACTGTCTTCGGGGCCTCGCGCTTCTCGCGGCTGGACTTCTCTCTCTCCCCGGGGTTTTTCCTCGCTCCTGGGAGCCCGGGGGGGGGGGGGGGGGGGGGGGGGGGGAAACGACGACGGCTCCTGGCAGGCGACCGGGGCTCTCCCTCGTGAGAGCCTCGCCTCGCCGACCCGGCAGGTTCCTTCCTCTTGAGCTGCGGGGGCAGGACCTCCGGCCCTTCGTTCTGGGCCTCGCTGCGGTTGGCCGATCAGCCAGCTGCTTCCGGGTCGCCGTGGGCAGAGCGGCGGCCCGAAGGAATGCTCCCCTTGTTGGGGTTAATCCGGAGTAGGCTCCCGGTCGATGGAGCATAAAAACGAGGTGAGCACCCGTATTGTTGGGAGTAAACAATAAATTGAGGTGGGCACTTAATTTAATCAGTAATCCTGGGCAAATGCCGGGTGGGCACCGGTTTGGACAATTAAAGTTCCCCCAAGCGCTATGGCAGAGTCAAGGGCTCCCAAGCGCTAGGGGGGTCAGGAGGATCAAGAGAAAGCGCTCCCCAGAGCTAGTGGATAAATAAAGCGCTTCCAGGCGCTTCGAGGCCCACATGTCCAGAAAAAGTCCTCCTAGCTGAGCAAGACAAGGGGGGGGGGGGGGCAAGGCTGGGCCAGGGGCCAGCTCACTGGGCCCTCCAGGAAGGTAGGCGGTCCCAAGTGGCGGTACCTCCTGGCGCCCAGCAGCAGCCCCCCTCAGGTAGGATCAGGCAAGAACATTTTCATGGGGTCACAGCCCCTCTTTAATACACCTTTTCCCTTTGTCTGGCTTCAGGGTGAGGGGAAAAAACAGTCGCAGCTGATTTGTGAGCACTCTTGATGTGCTCAGCCCCTAACTCTATTCACTGGCGGGGCTAGGGACATTAGACACACCACAGGGGGCGGAGCCAGCATTGTGTGGGGAAAGCCCAGTCCTATTCAGGACCCAAGTGCACTCCTCCCCAGCCATCAGCATGCTAATCTCCACACTCACCACCGGTCAGACCCATCCAGACTCCTGGAGCCAGGCTCACCAGCCAGCTCCAGCCAATCACGTGCCAGCACACTCACTGCACACGCACACCCATGTCTAGAAGCGGCACTTCCACACTAGACACATACACGCCGCACATATCATTGCGCAGCATTCAATCTCACGAGTCCGCACATACCAAACTCGAGCCTGCACACCTCACGCATCAGGAACTACCAGGGACACAGACATTCCCGATGCATTCCTATGGAGGGCAGGCCAACCTTACTTCACGCACTCAGAGTGCGCACGCACTTTCCACTGGGACACAGTGTGTTAGACGGACCGGGAGGGTCGGCCGAGGACAAGGGGAGAGGTCTCCGCGGAGAGCCGTCTCCAGCGATCGTACAGACGAGTAACTTCCCCCCCACAGAGGTACACCACACAGAAATAAGGTTTATCGTTCTTTATAAGCGATTCGTTAAGTACGGTGGAATGGTACAAGGAGGTCTGGACTCAGGGGTCCCCTCGATTCTAGTCTCTTGGTTTGGGGAGAGGGGGTAGCGGGACAGTCTCGTTACCAATCTGGTAGATGCGATGATAAGATAGATAGCTCACAATCCTCGAGCTCGGCGTTCTAGATGATCGGGCCGCGGCAGAGCCAGCAGGTCCCGAGAAGGTGGTAGTTACAAACGGTCCGCGGCCACGCCAGCAGGTCCCGACGAGGATGAAGGCTTCAGAAGGTTGCGGCAGCGCCAGCAGGCAAGACGGTAGTTCGGACGAGGATGAAGGCTTCAGAAGGTTGCGGCAGCGCCAGCAGGCAAGACGGTAGTTCGCAAGGCAGGGCTACGGCAGCGCCAGTAGTCCGTCAAGGATGAGTTCTTCACTGCGTCTCTCGACTCCAGGATACAACTGCCTTCCTGCTCTGGAGCTGCCCCAGTTATAGGTCTGGCGCCCTTTGATGTCCGGACCCTCGCACTTGGAGGTCGGGAGGTCCGGGATGAGGGAGTCCAGACACCCAGCAGGGGGGTGGAGCCAGCGCCTGGGGGAGCTGGGGGCGATCGGCACCTGGCGGGGGAGAGCCATCAACACTTCTTTCTCCCATTGACCTGCCAAGTGGTCCGTTCACCTCCTGGGTGGATGGTGGTGCCGGGATGTCGGGGCCTGGCCAGGCCCAGGGTTAGGGTCGATCGGAGGCCATGCGGCCCCGTGGTGCAATGTCCAAGATGGCGCCCAGGCCGGGCGAGGGGGCCGGTAGTGATTTGGGCCCATGATGCAGGGATGTCCGGGGGCAGGGGTCCCGTATGAGACGGGGAGCGGGTGGTTACTGTGGGTTACACCTGGAGGGCCGGGCTCGGGCCTTGTCATGCGGGGAGGGAGCAAGCCCTTCACGTGGCCTGTCCAACATGCGTCCCCCCCAGCTGAAGGCGGGGAGAGTCACCCATCCTCTTGGGGACTCTCCTCGTCGAGGCGGAAAAAGCGTGACAGGCCATCTGCGTTGGCGTGGTCTTGCCCAGGTCGATGTTCCACAGTGAAGTCCATCCCCTGCAGGGAGATGGACCAACGCAATAGTTTTGGGTTTTCCCCCCGCATCTGCATCAGCCACTGCAGGGACCCCGAGTGTTAGACGGACCGGGAGGGTCGGCCGAGGACAAGAGGAGAGGTCTCCGGGGAGAGCCGTCTCCAGCGATCGTACAGACAAGTAACTTCCCCCCCACAGACGTACACCACACAATGATAAGGTTTAACGTTCTTTATAAGTAATCTTTAAGTACGGTAGAATGGTACAAGGAGGTCTGGACTCAGGGGTCCCCTCGAATCTTAGTCTCTTGGATGGGAAGGGGGTAGCGGGACAGTCTTGTTACCAATCTGGTAGATGCGATGATATGATGGATAGCTCACAATCCTCGAGCTCGGCGTTCTAGATGGTCGGGCCGCGGCGGAGCCAGCAGGTCCCGAGATGATCGAAGGTGACGACCGTCCGCGGCGGTGGCAGCAGGTCCCGGTGAAGATGGTCGTTACAACGGTCCGCGGCAGTGCCAGCAGGTCCCGACGAGGTTGAAGGATTCAGAAGGTTGCGGCAGCGCCAGCAGGCAGGACAATCGTTCGCAAGGCAGGACTACGGCAGCGCCAGTAGTCCGTCAGGGATGAGTTCGTTGCGGTGTCTCTCGACTCCAGGATACAACTGCCTTCCTGCTCTGGAGCTGCCCCAGTTATAGGTCTGGCGCCCTTTGATGTCCGGACCCTCGCACTTGGAGGTCGGGAGGTCCGGGATGAGGGAGTCCAGACACCCAGCAGGGGGGTGGAGCCAGCGCCCGGGGGAGCTGGGTGCGATCGGCACCTGGCGGGGGAGAGCCATCAACACTTCTTTCTCCCATTGACCTGCCAAGTGGGCCGTTCATCTCCTGGGTGGATGGTGGTGCCGGGATGTCGGGGCCTTGCCAGGCCCAGGGTTAGGGTCGATCTGAGGCCACGCGGCCTCGTGGTGCAGTGTCCAAGATGGCGGCCGGGCCGGCCGAGGGAGCTGGAAGGGATTCGACCACATGACACAGAGATGTCCGGGGGCAGGAGTCCCGCCTGGGACGGGTTGCGGATTGCTTCTGTGGGTAACATCGGGAGGACCGGGGCTCGGGCCCTGTAATGCGTGGAGGAGGCAAGCCCCTCACGTGGCCTGTCCAACATGCGTCCCCCCCAGCTGAAGGCGGGGAGAGTCACCCATCCTCTTGGGGACTCTCCTCGTCGAGGCGGAAAAAGCGTGACAGGCCATCTGCGTTGGCGTGGTCTTGGCCAGGTCGATGTTCCACAGTGAAGTCCATCCCCTGCAGGGAGATGGCCCAACGTAGTAGTTTTGGATTTTCCCCCCGCATCTGCATTAGCCACTGCAGGGGCCGATCTGTCTGCACCCGGAAGTGGGTACCGAAGAGGTAAGGCCGGAGCTTTTTGAGGGCCCATACCAATGCGAAGGCCTCCCTCTCGATGGTGCTCCAGCGTTGTTCGCGGGCCAGGAGACGTCTGCTGATGAAGGCCACTGGTTGGTCAAGTCCTTCGGGGTTCAACTGGGAGAGGACTGCCCCAATGCCATGGTCGGAGGCATCCGTTTGGACGATGAATTCCCGACTGTAGTCGGGGGCTTGGAGCACAGGGGCAGTGCACATGGCGGCCTTCAGCTTCTCGAAGGCCGCTTGACAGTCTGGGGTCCAGTTGACCTTCTTTGGGTGGTTTTTGGATGTGAGTTCCGTGAGGGGCCCCACAATGCTGCCATAGTCCCTCACGAACCGCCGGTAGTAGCCTGTGAGCCCCAAGAAGGCGCGGACCTCGGTCTGGGTAATGGGGGGCTGCCAGGACTGGATGGCAGCGATCTTGAGCTGAAGAGGGGCTACCAAACCGCTTCCCACCTGGTGCCCGAGATAGGTCACGGACCCCTGACCAATTTGGCATTTGCTGGCCTTGATCGTGAGGCCAGCCCGTTGGGAGGGCCTGCAGGACCTCTCGGAGGTGGTGGAGGTGGTCGGGCCAGTGGCGGCTGTACACAGCGATATCGTCCAGGTAGGCGGCGCTGAATTCCTCGAGTCCCGCCAAGACCTGGTTCACCAGACGCTGAAAAGTAGCTGGGGCGTTCTTCATGCCGAATGGCATGACCTTGAAGTGGTAGTGGCCGTCAGGGGTGGAAAAGGCGGATCGTTCTTGAGCCCGGGGTGTGAGGCCGATCTGCCAGTAGCCCGCTGTCAGGTCGAAGATGCTGAGGTAGCGGGCAGCCCCCATGCGGTCGATTAGTTCATCTGCTCGGGGGATGGGATGTGCGTCGGTTCTGGTGACGGCGTTCAAGCCCCGGTAGTCGATGCAGAATCGGAGCTCAGGCGTGGTGCCGGGGGCGGCAGCTTTGGGGACCAGTACCACCGGGCTGGCCCAGGGGCTGTCTGAGGGCTCGATGACTCCGAGCGTGAGCATCTTGGATACCTCCTCCTGGATGCAGGCCCGTACCCGATCTGGTACGCGGTATGCCCGATGTCGGAAAAGGGGACTGTCCCCAGTGTCCACGTCGTGCAGGCACCAGGAGGTGACCCCTGGGGTGAGGGAAAACAGGGTCGCAAACTGCCGCAGGAGGTCCCGGCAGCCCTGGCGCTGTTCCGGGGTTAGGGCTTCTGAGAGTCGGACCCCGTCCACGGAACCATCTTTCTCCCGGGTCTTTAGGAGATCAGGGAGGGGCTCAGAGTCTTCTTCTGCTCCGCTGTCTATAGCCATCAGGAGGCTGAGCTCCGAGCGCACAAAGTGGGGTTTGAGTCTATTGGCGTGGAGGACCCGGAGGGGGTTCCGTGCAGATTCCATATCGATGAGATAGGTGACGGGGCTCTTGCGCTCGACCACTTTGAAGGGCCCCGTCCACTTGTCCTGTAAGGCACAGGGTTCAGTGGGGGACATCACCCACACTTGTTGGCCAGGTTCGAATTCGATGGAGGAGGCATTTTGATCGTACCACTTCTTCATGTCCTCCTGACTGGCCTCAAGGTTCGCTTTTGCCATCTCTCTGAATCGCCTGGTCTGATTGCGTAGGGTCAGGAGGTACTTGAAGACATCTGGAAGGGTTTTTAGTGGGGGCATCTCCCAACCTTCCTTGACTAGGCTGAGGGGCCCTCGCACAGGGTGTCCGTATAAGAGCTCGAACGGGCTGAAGCCGAGGGACTTCTGGGGGACTTCTCGATACGCGAAGAGGAGGCACGGTAGTAGCACGTCCCACTGGCGACGGAGGGGCTCTTCCAACCCCCCGATCATCCCTTTGAGCGTGCGGTTGAACCGCTCAACTAGTCCGTTTCCTTGAGGGTGATAGGGGGTCGTGAATCGGTAGGTGACCCCGCACTGTTGCCAGAGGGATTTCATATATTTTGAAATAAAGTTTGTGCCTCGGTCGCTGACGACTTCTCGGGGGAAGCCCACCCGGGAGAAGATCCCCATCAAGGCCCGGCCGACCACCGGGGCTGTCACAGTTCGCAGGGGAACCGCCTCGGGGTAGCGGGTGGCGTGGTCCACCAGTACCAGGATGAACCGATGTCCTTGGGCTGTACGGGGGTCCAGGGGCCCCACAATGTCTATTCCCACCCTCTCGAACGGGGTGGTGACAACTGGGAAGGGTTGCAGAGGTGCTTTGAGTTTGCGGCCGCTCTTCCCGCTGGCCTGGCACGTGGGGCAGGAACGGCAGTGGTTAAGGACGTCGTTTCTCATCTTGGGGCAGAAAAAGTGGGTCACCAGGCGACTGTAGGTTTTGTCTTGACCCAGGTGTCCAGCCAGGGGGACATCGTGGGCCAGGTTTAGCAAGAAGTCTCTAAAGCGGAGGGGCACCACTAGTACTCGACTGGCCCCTAACTCCGCGATTCTCTGTTCGCTGTACAACAGGTCGTTGTCCCAATAGATCCAATGGGCCACGGAGGTGTCCCCTGCGCTCTGGGCGAGGGCTTGCTGGCGGAGTCCCTCGAGGGAGGGACAGGTCTTCTGCTCTTGACGGAACTGCTCCTGGGTGGGCCCCCCTTCCTGTCGCCACTGAGCCAGGCTGAGCAGGTCCTGGGGCTGAGCGAGCTCTTCGGGAGTTGGCCCTGGGGGATCGGTCGGGGCGGTGTCTTCTACTGGAGCGACCGGGGGAGGAGGTGCTGGCCATTCGGGTTCTTCGGGTTGGGGGATGGTACGGGCGGCCATGGAACGGGTGGTTACGCACGCCCAGTCCGGGAGGCCCAACATCCCCAGGTGCTCTCTTCTTTCTACGGCGGCCCACGGGGAACTCTCAAGATCATTCCCCAGGAGACAGTCCACGGGGGCGTCATCTCGGACCGTCACCTTCAACATGCCGGAGACTCCTCCCCATTCGAAGGGGACGCAGGCCATCCGACATAGACTCTCCGAATTGTCGGCTGAACGGACGGGGCAGAGAATGTTCGGCAGGATCTGTTCTGGTGTCACCAGGTGACAGCGGACGGCCGTCACACTGGCTCCTGTGTCACGTAGGGCTTCGGCCCTGCGCCCATTAATGTTCACCCACTGACTATATTTTCTGGTGTTGGCGGGTAGGGGAGCCCGCAGGACCATGTCTCTTCCCCCTAGGCACGCTAGCACCATGGCGGCCGGTTCCCATTCTTGTTGCTCTTGCTCGCATTCCTCTTGTTCTTCAGAGATCTGTTCTCCCCCCAGGGCGGCGGCAGCTACCTGGCGGGGTCTCGGAGTCTGGTACTGTGGACAGTTCGGGTCACTTGCGTAGTGGCCGACTCGTTGGCATCGGTGGCACGTGACATTGGCTCGGTACCCCGGGCGCACTGGGGGGTTGCCCCGGTTGGCCGGGGGCGGTGTGTTGGCAGCGGGGGCGGCCGGGGCGGTGCCTCTTCCCCGTCCCTGGCCTCCTCCTCCTCCTCGGGGACGGTGCTGACCTTGGTTGTTCCGGTGCTGTTCGTGCGGCCCGCTCCGGCCTACTCGGGTGATCTCCCACCGGTCAGCCTCGGCGGCGAGCTGCCGTGGGTCCGTCAATTTACTGTCGAGGAAGTGCTGCCTGAGCTCGACGAAGCAGTTGTTAGAGAGGTGTTCCCACACCATGAGATTAAAAAGTTGCTCGTATGTCGTTACATGGCTTCCCTTGATCCACCCCTCGAAGGCTCGGCTGAAATAGTTTACATATTCCACCCAAGTTGTACCCGGGATCCGGGTGCAGTCTCGGAACCGCTGGCGGTACATTTCGGGTGTGAGGCCATATCGGGTGAGGAGGGCAGCCTTCATGTGGTCATAGGAGGTCATCAGATGGTCTGGAAGCTGTAACAGGGCATCGCGGCCTTCATTGACGAACCTCCCCCATAGACCGGCTCCCCAGTCACTTCGATCGATCCGGTGGGAGGTCATGGCGATCTCGTAGGCCTTGAACCACTGTTGTATGTCGTCATCTCGGAAATACTCTCGAACGACATCCTTGGGGATGTGTACTTTCTTTTCTGTCGCTCCTGGGGTGCGCGGTTGCTCGGGCACCCCCAGTTCTTTGTTCTGCTTTCGTAAGTCTATTTCTGCTAGTTTTACGCTCGTGGTCATACGCTAGTCTCTTTTCTTCGAGTTCTCGCTGTCTCTGTTTTTCTTCCCGTTCTTCTCGGAGCCGCAGATGTTCTAGGTTCAGTTTTTGTTCGGCTAATTTGAGTTCACCTTCCATTTTGAGCCGGGCCATTTCTAACTCATGAAGTCTGTTTTTTTCTCTCTCTTGGATCTCTTCCGGTGAGAGACCCGTTCTTTGCTCCTCGGGAGCCGTGGTGTTCTTCTCTGATGCTGCAACATCTTGGTCCGGGGGTCTGACGGCCCCGGTTTCTGCCCATGACTCAATGGCGTGTTTGAAATCGTCTTTAGTACTCAGACCGGTGGTAGCAATGCCTAATTCAATGCAGAATTGTTTCAGCTCACGATGGCTGTATTCTTCCAATTTCTCCATCTGGAATTTCTCGGTGGATCCGCTTTCTTTGGATGTCATTGTGGTTTTGTCGTGGGGTGAGCTACTCTCTGTACGATTATGCGTTGATTCGGATCGCGCCGCTGGCCACCAATGTTAGGCGGACCGGGAGGGTCGGCCGAGGACAAGAGGAGAGGTCTCCGGGGAGAGCCGTCTCCAGCGATCGTACAGACAAGTAACTTCCCCCCCACAGACGTACACCACACAATGATAAGGTTTAACGTTCTTTATAAGCAATCTTTAAGTACGGTAGAATGGTACAAGGAGGTCTGGACTCAGGGGTCCCCTCGAATCTTAGTCTCTTGGATGGGAAGGGGGTAGCGGGACAGTCTTGTTACCAATCTGGTAGATGCGATGATATGATTGATAGCTCACAATCCTCGAGCTCGGCGTTCTAGATGGTCGGGCCGCGGCGGTGCCAGCAGGTCCCGAGATGATCGAAGGTGACGACGGTCCGCGGCGGTGCCAGCAGGTCCCGGTGAAGATGGTCGTTACAACGGTCCGCGGCAGTGCCAGCAGGTCCCGACGAGGTTGAAGGATTCAGAAGGTTGCGGCAGCACTTGTCCTGCAAGGCGCATGGTTCGGTGGGGGACATCACCCACACTTGTTGGCCGGGTTCGAATTCGATGGAGGAGGCATTTTGATCGTACCACCTTTTCATGTCTTCCTGACTGGCCTCCAGGTTCGCTTTTGCCATTTCTCTGAATCGCCTGGTCTGATTGCGTAGGGTCAGGAGGTACTTGAAAACATCTGGAGGGTTCTTCAGGGGGGGCATCTCCCAACCTTCTTTGACTAGGCTGAGCGGCCCTCGCACAGGGTGTCCGTATAAGAGTTCGAACGGGCTGAAACCCAGGGACTTCTGGGGGACTTCTCGATAGGCAAAGAGGAGGCACGGCAGTAGCACATCCCACTGGCGACGGAGGGGCTCTTCCAACCCCCCAATCATCCCTTTGAGCGTGCGGTTGAACCGCTCGACTAGTCCGTTTCCTTGAGGGTGATAGGGGGTCGTGAATCGGTAGGTGACCCCGCACTGTTGCCAGAGGGACTTCATGTATTTGGAAATAAAGTTCGTGCCTCTGTCGCTGACGACTTCTCGGGGGAAGCCCACCCGGGAGAAGATCCCCATCAAGGCCCGGCCGACCACCGGGGCTGTCACAGTTCGCAGGGGAACAGCCTCGGGGTAGCGGGTGGCGGGGTCCACCAGGACCAGGATGAACCGATGTCCTTGTGCTGTACGGGGATCCAGGGGCCCCACAATGTCTATCCCCACCCTCTCGAACGGGGTGGTGACAACTGGGAACGGTTGCAGGGGTGCTTTGAGTTTGCGTCCGCTCTTCCCGCTGGCCTGGCACGTGGGGCAGGACCGGCAGTGGTTGAGGACGTCGTTTCTCATCTTGGGCCAGAAGAAGTGGGTCACCAGGCGACTGTAGGTTTTGTCTTGACCCAGGTGACCAGCCCGGGCGACATCGTGGGCCAGGTTCAGTAAGAAGTCTCTAAAGCGGAGGGGCACCACTAGCACTCGACTGGCCCCTAACTCCGCGATTCTCTGTTCGCTGTACAACAGGTCGTTGTCCCAATAGACCCAATGGGCCCCGGAGGTATCCCCTGCGCTCTGGGCGAGGGCTTGTTGGCGGAGTCCCTCGAGGGAGGGACAGGTTTTCTGCTCTTGACGAAACTGTTCCTGGGTGAGCCCACCTTCTTGACGCCACTGAGCCAGGTCGGGAAGGTCTTGGGTCTGAGCGAGCTCTTCGGGGGTTTGCTCTTGAGGGTCGGTCCGGTCGGCGTCTTCTGCTGGAGCGACCGGGGGAGGAGGTGCTGGCCATTCTGGTTCTTCAGGTCGGGGGATGGCACGGGCGGCCATGGACCGGGTGGTTACGCACACCCAGTCCGGGAGGCCCAACATCCCCAGGTGTTCTCTTCTCTCTACGGCGGCCCACGGGGAACTCTCAAGATCATTCCCCAGGAGACAGTCCACGGGGGCATCATCTCGGACCGTTACCTTCAACATGCCGGAGACTCCTCCCCACTCGAAGGGGACGCAGGCCATCCGGCATAGACTCTCCGAATTGTCGGCTGAACGGACAGGGCAGAGAATGTTCGGCAGGATTTGTTCTGGGGTCACCAGGTGACAGCGGACGGCTGTCACACTGGCCCCTGTGTCACGTAGGGCTTCGGCCCGGCGTCCATTAATGTTCACCCACTGACTGTACTTCCTGGTGTTGGCGGGTAGGGGGGCCCACGGGATCATGTCTCTTCCCCCTAGGCATGCGAGAACCATGGCGGCTGGTTCCCACTCTTGGTGTTCTTGCTCGCACTCCTCTTGTTCTTGGGAGATTTGTTCTTCCCCCAGGGCGGCGGCAGCCATCTGGCGGGGTCTCGGAGTCTGGTTCTGTGGACAGCTCGGGTCATTTGTGTAGTGGCCGACTCGCTGGCATCGGTGACACGTGACATTGGCTCTGTACCACGGGCGCGCCGGGGGGTTGCCCCGGTTGGCCGGGGGTGGGGTGCTGGCAGCGGGAGTGGTCGGGGCGTTGTCTCTTCCTCGTCCCTGGCCCCCTCCTCCTCCTCGGGGACGGTGCTGACCGTGGTTGTTCCGGTGCTGTTCGTGTGGCCCATTCCGGCCCACTCGGGTGATTTCCCACCGGTCAGCCTCGGCTGCGAGCTGCCGTGGATCAGTCAATTTACTGTCGAGGAGGTGCTGCCTGAGCTCGACAAAGCAGTTGTTAGATAGGTGTTCCCACACTATGAGATTGAAGAGTTGCTCATATGTCGTTACATTGCTTCCCTTGATCCAACCCTCGAAGGCTCGACTGAAATAGTTCACATACTCCACCCAAGTTGTACCCGGGATCCGGGTGCAGTCTCGGAACCTCTGGCGGTACATTTCGGGTGTGAGTCCATAGCGGGTGAGGAGGGTAGCCTTCATGTGGTCATAGGAGATCATCAGGTGGTCGGGGAGCTGTAACAGGGCGTCGCAGCCCTCATTGACGAACCTCCCCCATAGCCCGGCTCCCCAGTCACTTCGATCGATCCGGTGGGAGGTCATAGCGATCTCGTAGGCCTTGAACCATTGTTGTATGTCGTCATCTCGGAAATATTCTCGAACGACATCCTTGGGGATGTGTACTTTCTTTTCTGTTGCTCCTGGGGTGCGCGGTTGCTTGGGCACCCCTAATTCTTTGTTCTGCTTACGTAAGTCTATTTCTGCTAGCTTGCGCTCGTGTTCATACGCTAGTCTCTTTTCTTCGAGTTCTCTTTGTCTCTGTTTTTCTTCCCGTTCTTCTCGGAGCCGCAGATGTTCTAGGTTCAGTTTTTGTTCGGCTAATTTGAGTTCGCCATCCATTTTGAGCCGGGCCATTTCTAACTCATGTAGTCTGTTTTTTTCTCTCTCTTGGATCTCTTCCTGCGAGAGACCCGTTCTTCGCTCCTCGGGAGCCGTGGTGTTCCTCTCTGATGCTGCAACATTTTGGTCCGGGGGTCTGACGGCCCCGGTTTCTGCCCATGACTCAATGGCGTGCTTGAAATCGTCTTTAGTACTCAGACCGGTGGTAGCGATACCTAGTTCAATGGAGAATTGTTTCAACTCACGATGGCTGTACTCTTCCAATTTCTCCATCTGGAATTTCTCGGTGGATCCGCTCTCTTTGGTTGTCATTGTGGTTTCGTCGTGGGGTGAGCTACTCTCTGTACGATTACGCGTCAATTCGGATCGCGCCGCTGGCCACCAATGTTAGACGGACCGGGAGGGTCGGCCGAGGACAAGGGGAGAGGTCTCCGGGGAGAGCCGTCTCCAGCGATCGTACAGACGAGTAACTTCCCCCCCAGAGAGGTACACCACACAGAAATAAGGTTTATCGCTCTTTATAAGCGATTCGTTAAGTACGGTGGAATGGTACAAGGAGGTCTGGACTCAGGGGTCCCCTCGATTCTAGTCTCTTGGTTTGGGGAGAGGGGGTAGCGGGACAGTCTCGTTACCAATCTGGTAGATGCGATGATAAGATAGATAGCTCACAATCCTCGAGCTCGGCGTTCTAGATGATCGGGCCGCGGCGGAGCCAGCAGGTCCCGAGAAGGTGGTAGTTACAAACGGTCCGCGGCCACGCCAGCAGGTCCAGACGAGGATGAAGGCTTCAGAAGGTTGCGGCAGCGCCAGCAGGCAAGACGATAGTTCCGACGAGGATGAAGGCTTCAGAAGGTTGCGGCAGCGCCAGCAGGCAAGACGGTAGTTCGCAAGGCAGGGCTACGGCAGCGCCAGTAGTCCGTCAAGGATGAGTTCTTCACTGCGTCTCTCAACACCAGGATACAGCTGCCTTCCTGCTCTGGAGCTGCCCCAGTTATAGGTCTGGCGCCCTTTGATGTCCGGACCCTCGCACTTGGAGGTCGGGAGGTCCGGGATGAGGGAGTCCAGACACCCAGCAGGGGGGTGGAGCCAGCGCCTGGGGGAGCTGGGGGCGATCGGCACCTGGCGGGGGAGAGCCATCGACACTTCTTTCTCCCATTGACCTGCCAAGTGGTCCGTTCACCTCCTGGGTGGATGGTGGTGCCGGGATGTCGGGGCCTGGCCAGGCCCAGGGTTAGGGTCGATCGGAGGCCATGCGGCCCCGTGGTGCAATGTCCAAGATGGCGCCCAGGCCGGGCGAGGGGGCCGGTAGTGATTTGGGCCCATGATGCAGGGATGTCCGGGGGCAGGGGTCCCGTATGAGACGGGGAGCGGGTGGTTACTGTGGGTTACACCTGGAGGGCCGGGCTCGGGCCTTGTCATGCGGGGAGGGAGCAAGCCCTTCACGTGGCCTGTCCAACACAGTGAAAGTGCGCAGAAACCAAAAACCACTACCACCAATTCACATTCAAAAAGCAAAAAGTTTAGGGGTGAACCTGCCAGAAGGTCCAAGTCCAACAGTTACCGAAGGTAAGTAACTTGTGCATCTGAAAGAAAAACGTTATAGATTCCTTACCTTAGAATAGATACCCCAGCAATACCAACTTCGATGGTGTGTCTGCAAACCAAGATCACACCAGAAAGTCCTAGAGAAAAGAACGGCCAAAGAAGTTGTCTCTCCGGACTTGGCTGTCAAGGCAATAGTGTTTAGTGAACATATGCAGCGATGCCCGCGTGGCCACCTGACTGATGTCATTCAGAAGCTCTCCTCTTCCCAAGGCAGTAGTGGCTGCCGTCGCCCTGGTGGAGTGAGCGCGTAGCCCCACTGGAGGCTGCTTTTTAACCAGAGAGTAACATGCATTAATACACAGCATGACCCATCCAGAAATGGTGTGTTTGTGTACGGCCCGACCCTTCTTTGAACCCACGTAGCCAACAAAAAAGCTGAACATCCACCGGAACTACTTTGCGCTATCCAAGTAGAAGGAGAGCGCACGTTTTGGGACCAGACGGTGGAGCCTCTTTTCTTTCTTTGAAGGATGCAGAGGCGGAAAGAAGGTGGGCAAAGTTATGGTCTGCCCGATGTGGAAGGCAGTGACCACCTTAGGGAGAAGGGATGGACGGGTCCGGAGAACCACCTTGTCCGGATGAACAGACAAGAAAGGAGGTTTTGAGGAAAGAGCCTGGAGCTCACTCACCCTTCTAGCAGAAGTGATGGCTACCAGGAAAGCAGTCTTAAAAGTTAAGAGACGTAAAGGACAATTATGAAGCGGCTCAAAGGGAGCACACATTAAGTAAGTCAGTACAAGATTCAAGTCCCACTGAGGCATAACAAAAGGAATTGTAGGATAAAAGATGTGTTAAGCTTTTCAAGAAATGGTTAACTATTGGGTCTTGAAAAGAGAAAGGCTGATCTGGCAGCTGAAGAAAATAAGAGATGGCTGAAAGGTAGCCCTTGATAGTGAAAAAAACACAAGAAACCTACCGGCCTAGGAACCATGAGATATAAAATAACAGACACCAGAACGTCCAGGCCAAAGAGAAAAGAAAGCATGCATTAAGTAGAAAAGAATTCCATCAGCCCACATACATGGCGACACTTCGTCATCTGGGATTCATGGTTGGTTGCACCATTCGTGCAACCAACAAAAAGTGATATCAAAACTATGCTTGTTTTGTACCCCAGTGATTGGTACAGCCACTCGCCAGTTTTGATCAGTGGTGCCGACACATTTTACATCGATGTGTTCAACATTACAAATCGCACTAGAATGGATGAATGATTCTTTTCTACTTAATGCATGCTTTCTTTTCTCTTTGGCCTGGACGATCTGGTGTCTGTTATTTAAGATCTCATGATTCTTAGACCGGTAGGTTTCTTGTGTTTTTTTCGGTTGAAGATTGGGGATAAAACACTACTTAGTCTTTAAAAATTTCCCTAGGACCCTCTGTTAAAGTTGTTGTGTAGGTGAGCCCTTGATAGTGCCCAGAGCAGAGCC
Organism: Lissotriton vulgaris; assembly: GCF_964263255.1. Taxonomy (NCBI): domain Eukaryota; kingdom Metazoa; phylum Chordata; class Amphibia; order Caudata; family Salamandridae; genus Lissotriton; species Lissotriton vulgaris. The sequence continues at coordinate 610,936 of NW_028245490.1, read as the reverse complement.
CTGCTGGACTAAAGAGAGAAGGAACAGTACTTCAGAGATAAGGGCAGAAAGGGGATCCGCAGACTTTGCTGTGCACCATGTCACAAAATTGTTCTACCTGCAGGCGTATACCGTATTAGTGGAGGGACGCCTGGCTGCCAAGATTACGTCACAGATTAAGGGAGGCAGGTCGAAAGAAGTCAACTGCCACCGCTCAATCTCCATACAAGGAGGTGGAGACTGGACAGGCTCGGTGGAGGATCGTCCCCTGCTGCTGTAACAGAAGATCCCCCCGAAGAGGCATTCAGATCGGAGGATCGATGGCCATGTTGAGCAGCTCGGGATACCAGACTCTTCATGCCCAATCCGGAGCCACAAGAATGACTTGGCCCCGCACGCGCCTGATCTTCTTCAGCACTCTGGGCAGAAGTGGTATAGGCGGAAAGGCGTACAACAGACCGCAACCACTCGCGACGAAAAGCGCCGCTGAGCGAGTGCCACCTTGGAAATTCCCACGCGCAGAATTGCTGACATTCTGCGTTCTCTTCGGTGGCGAATAGATCTAATCAAGGCTCTTCACACTGTTGAAAGATACCTTGCACCACCTCCGAATGAAGACGCCATTCGTGATCTATCATGCCCCATCAGCTTAGTTTGTCTGCCGTGGCGTTCAGAGAACCTGCCAAGTGTTGAACCACTAAGGAAATGCACTGATGTTCCAGCCATGTCCAGAGGTGAAGGGCCTCCTGACATAGGCTCCATGGCCCCACCCTGCCCTGTTTGTTGCAATACCACATGGCGGTGGTGTTGTCCTTTAACACCTGCACTACTCTTCCCCGGACAGAGGGGAGGAATGGCTTCAGTGCAAGACGAATCGCCCGGAGCTCCGCCTCTCCCATGTGGCCGCCCCATCCCAGAAGGGAGGCATTCATCACCACAGTGTGGTCAGGTTGGGGAAGGGAGAGGGACCTGACACTGACCCAATCCTGGTTCCTGAGCCACCTCTGCAGTTGTTGAGCAGTGCCATCAGAGATCTTGAGTTAGTCAAAAAGTGACAGAGGTTTCGCTCTTCCCGGATCTGCGCTGGCTGGCGCGGAAAAAGAATGAACTGACATCAGCACGCGAGGGCGGTGTCTAAGTAGCTTTAGCGACATCATCCCGGCGACCATGGCACAGACCGACGCAGAGCCGACCGATGCCACCTTCTGATGCGCAGAGGTACTGCTAACGAAAAAACTTTCCAGATCTAAGGTAAGGAATCTATAACGAACGTGCTTCTTTCATTTATTGCAGGTCGGTGGGGCGACATTGCCCCCCTGCCTAGGTTGGCACCACTTTTGCCTCAGTCAACCCTGGCTGGCACATATGGATGTTCCCCTGCCTTGGAGCTCGGCTCTTCCCATGGGATACTTGGGAAGCTGCCGAGTCTCCTGTGTGGCCTTAGGGCTCTGAGCACACCCTGATTGTCCAGGCAGTGTGGAAGTGCCTACACAGACTAGGAAGAGGCGCTCTGGCTGCATGTCAAAGGGCGTGGAAGAGAAAGGACTGACCTCAACACATATGCGTAAACCTGTGTCCTGTATCGGAGTCACGATGGAGGCCAATGATGCCATCAGGTACTGCAAGACATTTTCTGTATTGAGCCGGGGGAGATTCAACACTGAGAACAGAAGCATCCATCAGAACATTAACATATCAGTTACTGCACTTTGATTCATCTAATAATTTTGATTTTTCTACAGCTAGTATGAATGCTACGCTCTATGGCTTTCACCTTACATGTTACTGTTCAATATTAAAGTAGAAGGGAATAAAAAGTGCCAATTCCCTTATTTAAATTCATACTGTGTGTGAGCAAAGAGACAAATTGGACTCTGTACAACTGGATAACAAGGACAGGCATAGCAACAAGATGTAGGAATATAGTGACATCGCAGGCGTGAAGAAATAATAAGACTATGAGAATCGCATTAAAACCAGAGCTCTTGGGTTTGCAAATGCTTGGTAGTGGCAGTGGTTGTGTTGGCAGTTAGGCATTGGGTGGTATTGGAGTGGTACACGTTGTGGGTTTGCTATTGTAGTATCGGTATTAAAAGTAGAAGTGGTGGTACTGGCTGTTCCTTCTGCATCTTTCAATGCATATCTGAGATATAGAACTGAATATGTCACAAATCCCACTTTAAGTATATTGTAAGACATGGCTCTTGCAGAAACTAGCAAGTTACTTACCTTCTGTAACGCCATATCTGTTTGAAACATAATCTATCCGCAGCCTCCTTAGCGTTGAATATCCCAGGCGTCAGACAGGATCCAGAAGATTTCTTTAGAAAGCAGTACCCCTGCATGCTAGTAGGCGACGTCCATTGTCGCTGGGTCCGTCATCGGCGTCATCAGCACTGGAAGTGACGTTGCTGTACCTATATAGGTGTCACCCAGGTGTCTATTTTTTCCACGACTTCCCACGCTAGAAGAGCAGAGCCATGAAGAACACTGACCACTAATGTGGGTAAAGAACTAGGGCTCTGAAAGGGATCAGCCCTGACCCTAGAAATCTGTCTGCAGAGTGTGGAGGATGGGTGTTGAGGCTAGATATAGTCTCTACCAGATAAGGCATTGCTGAAGGTAAGTAACTTTTTCATGTGATGGAGTCTTCTAGCAGCAGATTCTTTACCTTGTGAATAGATTCCCAACCAACACCATCCCCGGAGGACGGTCTGCGAACTAATTTAAAATGAGAAAGACCGGCAGGTGTTGTACCACCAGGGTGAACCCTCCCAGTCTTCTCAGAGGTCTAGCTGATTTAAATATTGATCAGGCATTGATCTAGGAATCACAGCTCCTGCAGGCATCTGGCGACGGCCCTCCAGCTCCGTGTTGGGGATGATAATGGGGATGGCGTTGCCGGGAGCATTCGCATAAGAACCAGCACCAGGGAAGGTCGAAATGGCACGACTGGTGTCGGTTTAGATCCATGAAATGAATCCCTGGCACCCCCCACTGGAGCGGAGCCAGAGCAACCGGTACTGAACCAGTTTGCGCCTCTTCCGACCTTGCAGGGCTTGAAGGCACGTTGCCACGGTCAAACCACCCAAATAAAAGAAGCATGGCATCATAGAACTCTTTCAGTTTGGCGGGGGTCACTCAGGGTATTGGAAATTATAGAGGGGCGGCGTCTGTCCAGGTGCAGGTTCCGGGGAACTAGGCCTAGTACACCATGGCTCCCTCGTCTCGTCAGCCAAGGAGAAGTCAAAGAGAGCTTCGAATTCTTGCTCTTCTTTATGTGCCTCCTACCTTAGTGGCCCAACAACTTTAAAGAGACAAGGAGGACTTTGGATACTGGGCCACTAGCAGATTCAGGGACCGCTCCCTCAAAGCCTTTCATGGTTCGGCAATCGGAGCACGGCTTGCTGTTGTGGTCACACTACATACACCAAAGACTAACTGGGTGTGGGTCCATTGCAGACATCGGTCAGTGACAGGTTGAGCAGGGCTTAAAACCAGACTTCTGTGGCGACATCCTCAACACACAGGGAGGAAAACCTCAAAAAATGTTGAAAAAACATCAAAAAAGCCTTTCAAAAACCATAAGTGGGGTAGCTCTTGAAATACAGCCGTGTTTTAGGATGGGATGGATAGACAGCCTTATCTGATAGAGACTTCTAGCCGCAGATTCCTTACCATGTGAATTTCCTCTTCAATGTCATGTTACATTAAAACAACTGATCTGTAATTGACAACTTGGTACGCAGAAATCACAGACAAATTGAGTTTAGTTTTCTTTTTTATATAAGATGAGAACTACAACAAGCTGTTTTCAAAATCTTTATTGTCCGACTCTTTTCAATACTCCTGCATTCAATAAATAGCGAATTTTCCTTCAATACATCATGGCCAATCTGAGACCGTCTCTTTTTATGGGCAATGGAGGTGAAAACAGGATGTGTGCTCTGGGACTCAAGACAATTTGAGGATCTACATTTCATATATTGGGAAATAAAGTTAAAATAATTTTATAAGTGCTTGTAATCTGTACAGATGTGGCATTGTTGAACCTTTGTGTTCTAAAGCGTGGTGCCATTGTGTGTGGGTGTGTGTGCGCATTTTAGGAGCACCAGCCATTGGTTTTGCTCAAGGTGTGGGCACAAAACAATGAAATCAGACAGAGGTGGCACGGCGAGCGATTCCCCTTTGCTATAACAATACATTGGTATTAATTTATTCAAGTTTACTTACAACAAAAAATACAAAGCACTCAAAACATCCAGGTCCGTGCACATTCACTCTTGGTTATAGAGCGGTGTTTCTAATGGGGGTGAAGTATTTGCAATAAAAACGTGGCTGCTGTTGATGTGCTTCTACGCGGTGATGTCGAAGAGGGTGGTGGTAGTGGCCTTTACTCACTGGTTCAGCCGGATTCCAGAGCTACTGAGGCTGGGAACTGTAAACTTCTTTCAATATTGACTCTCACTAAACAAACTGTTCGATCCAACAGCGATGATAAAAGCACTCCAGCCGGTTTCCTAACCACCTCGATAGAGAAGAAGAAAGGCTCCATTGACTGCGGTGACGTGGAGCCACCGACGTACCCATGGCCAACGCCTTCCGCCACATTCAGCGTTGAAGTAACAAGTCAAGCCAATGTGGCCAGGCCAAGCCTGGGAGGATGCCACCAGGGATTGTGGATTTCAGTCTGTCCCCAAGAGCGTGCCACAACCACGTGACCCAAAAGGGCATAGGAAGTCACCAAGATGCCAATGCAGTAAAAAACCTGCCTTGAGAACAGAAAATGTGCCTATGTGCAGGTATGTAAGCATGTCTCTGAGAAGCGCTGCCCAGTGGTGTAACAGAACGTGAGTAGGGCCCCCATGCAAAGTACGTGAAGGTGGGCCCCCACGCTCAGTACTCAGTCAGGATCTATCCCCATGCACAGTGCCAGAGGTGGCCCTATTAAGCTTGGGCCCCTCAAACGCGGTGGCTTCGGGGGCTGTTACGCCGCCCTCGTATTGGTCACCAAAACGCACATCTACCAGTAACGTGGACCTTGTTCAATAAACCTGTGAACCTCAGAAATAGAGACCACTCAACACTTTTTATTAATCACAATCCCTGCTTTTAATTTAAAGAAAAATTTACTGCCTACAATGAAAAGAAGTGGTCTGAGGTGTCGAGGTGCACGAGCTTCGATGGAAGTGAACACCCATAGAGTGCAACACCGGCGGAAAGAGGGCTGCACCCGAGGCAAGAGACTACTGCGCCACAGACGAGAGGGGAAACTACATGGGCAATATTCCACCACCAACACCCTCTGTAGAATCGAATCATAAGCACCAGCCAATGGCACACGTTGAAACGCTACGAGAATTGTGATAATCAGAGCAAATTTCATGAAGGCCACAGATAAATGGTTTGAATATCTGAAATTATTTTCTAAATCAGTTTGCAGCTTTAAAATTTATTATCTGCAAGTAATAGAACGAGTCTGGAGATCAAGATGAGTGCAGCGTAGTCTGCCGCTTGTCCATTCATGAAAACGGAGCCACAGAGTGAATGGGCAGAGATTATTTCTGTCCCTCTGAAGCAGCTCACCTGACACTTCAGCTGAAAGTGAGAATGTACATCCGTGGGGGAAGGCTTTATAGACCAATGCACGGCGCACACACCATCCACCCACACACACACCGACTGCACAAAAAGGTGACTGTGGCAGATATTACGCCATACCTATCCGAGAACGCCCCAGCACACAGCGTCACTCAAACGATGCAGCCTTTAAGAGAATCAAGAACATATGTACAATCCATACGACCGTGGAAGCGCCCACTCCTCGTCATGCAAAGGCCGGCTCTGGTCAAACCTTCTAAAGTGATGTCACTCATGTGGCACCGGACCAGGTCCGAGGCTGGCCTTGCCGAACGGGTGTCAGAGCAGCTCTGTAAGAAGGACCTGGAGTCCACATAGGTGGGAGAGGGTTCGCTGGGCTGCGATCCCTCGCCAGCAATTCATGGACGTTCAAAGTTCTGGTAAAACAAGAGTTGAAGAGACACACAGAAAAGACCTCCATCGATTCTTTCCTCCGCAGGGCAATCCGGTGAGTGCTCAACTCAGTTGGAAATCTTCACCTGCAAAAAAAAAAATAGCTTCAAACTCACCAAGTTGCGATGTCAGCTCAGAATTAATCTTTGTACATTTATGATGATAAAACACAACAAAGACTGATTTGTATTCTGGGGGGCACGTGACAACAAAACCATAAGAAGAAGTTACTTACCTTCGGTAACGCTTTTTCTGGAGGATACAGTGTCTGCCTGTGGATTCCTCACCTTATGAATATCCCCTGCGCCAGCATTCCGCTGAATTTTTTCCTAGCTTTCGACTCCGATGAGTATGTTGGCTCCACTCGCGACTTCGCATGATGCCACAGGAGCCATAAGAGAGCCTCGTCGGCATCATGACGTCAGTTCCATTCATTTTTTTCGTGCCTCCAAGGCGAAACAGATGGACCGACATCAAACTCAAAGTACACACAGTACACAAACAACATTTGAACCAATTTACACAGTACAAAATCAAAAAGGAAAGCTAAAGAATATCAGCATTTCCTATAAATGTACCAGATTGAAAGAAGATACAATGTAAAACAACAAGCCAAATAAGGCATCCTTTAAGGTATACAAAGGTGGACAACGGGGAGGAGGGTGGGCCAGTGAGGAATCCACAGGCAGATTCTGTATCCACCAGAAAAAGCGGCTCTTCTGATGGATGCATCTGCCTGTGGATTCCTCACCTTATGAATAGATTCCCACAGCAGTCCCACTCCCGGAGGAGGGGATCTACCTTTCTTATACCAAAAAGCCCTGCAGGACACAGCGCAGAAAATGACCCCCTGTCTTACAAATGTCCAACACAGGAACACCTTTGGCTAAAGCAGAGGTGGAAGACTTAGCCCGAGTAGAATGAGCTCTAATACCCTCAGGTGGTTCCTTACCAGCCAGAGCGTAGCAGATCTTGATGCACAAGATGATCCAACATGACAGAATGTGCTTGTGCATAGCTTTGCCTTTTGAGTGTCCAACGTAGCCCACAAAGAGTTGATCGTCCAAACGAAGTCCTTTGTTCTGTCCAAATAAAAGCTCACAGCTCTTTTAGGGTCCAGGCGGTGAAGTCTCTCCTCCTCCTTCGAAGGGTGAGGATAAAACATAAGGAGAGTTATGGACTGCCCCAGATGGAAGGGAGTGACCACCTTAGGCAGAAAAGCAGCCCTGGTCCTGAGGACCATCCTTTCAGCATGTATGGCCAAAAACGGGGGTTTTGAACTGAGAGCCTGAAGCTAGCTCACCCTCCTTGCTGAGGTAATGGCTACCAGAAAGACTGTTTTAAAAGACAAAAGACTGAAAGGGCAGCTATGAAGGGGTTCAAACGGTGAACCCATCAAAACAAGATTAAGATCCTATTGGGGCATAATAAAGGGAGTAGGCGGAAACCTATTGGTAAGGCCTTTGATAAATCTCAAAACCATAGGAGACTTAAATAAAGAGGGCTGATCAGGTAGACACAGAAAAGCAGATAAGGCCAACAAGTAGCCCTTAACCGTGGCCACAGCACAACCCTGCTGTGCCAAAAAAAGAGAAAACTGAAGAACATTCGACAAGTGGGCCTTTAAAAAGGTCAATAGCTCTCTCTCCACACCATTTAACGAATATTGACCATCTGTCTGAGTAAATAGACTTAGTGCAGTGCTGCCTGGCCGATAATATAACATCCACCATGTCAGGCGGAAGAGAGAACAAACTCAGGTTGCCCCGTTCAATCTCCAGGCATGAAGGTGCAGGCTCTGGAGGTGGCGGTGTAGAGCCTGCCCCTCCGACTGCGAGAGGAGGTCGACCCTCAGGGGGAGACAGAGAGGAGGGTGCGATGAGAGGTGAAGTAGATCTGTGTAGCACACCCTTCTTGGCCAATCCAGGGCGATCAATATGACTTGGGCCCGGTCTTGGAGAATCTTCCTTAGAACCCAAGGCATCAATGGTATTAGAGGAAACGCGTAAAGGAGTTGTGAGCTCCAACTCAACTGAAACGCGTCCCCCAACGCTCCCTGCCTCGTTAACGGGAGACTGCAGAATTACAGGCAGTGCGCGTTTGAGAGTGGCAAAAAGGTCCAACGAGGAGTTCCCCACGTCCGGAAGATGTGTTGAACTACCTCCGGATGAAGCCTCCACTCGTGTTCGGCAGTGAACTGCCGACTGAGACTGTCCGCACGCACAACACCCCGGCCAGATGATTTTCCATCAAACAAATGTAATGGTCTGAGCCCAGGACCAGAGTTGCAAAGCCTCTCTGCAGAGACGGTACAACCCTACTCCTCCCTGCTTGTTGACATACCACATTGCAGTAGTGTTGTTCGTCAGGACCTGAACCGAGTGACTAGGAAGGGAAGGGAGAAAGGCCTTGAGCGCCAAACGTATCGCCCACAATTCCAGAAGGTTGATGTGAAGCAACCTTTCCTCAGAAGACCCAAGACCCTTGATCTCTAGAACCCCCAGATGAGCACCCCACCCTAAGGTGGATGCATCCGTTATCACTGTGGCCACCGATGGAGGAAGATGAAAGGGATTTCCTTGAGACAGATTGCCCTCCACGCTCCACCAAGACAGATCAGATGCAGCTTCTCTGGAGATCCTCACAGACTCCCTGAGATCTCCGTTGTGCTGATACCATTGCCTGCAGAAGCACCACTGGAGCGCCCTCATGTGCCAGCGAGTATGGTTGACCAACAGAATGTAGGAAGCAAACAGACCGAGCAGGCGAATGACCTTCAGAACTGGAACCGCTCCATTGTGGAATAAAGGGACCATCTCCTGAATGACGAGAATTCTTTGGGGAGGAGGAAATGCTCAACACACAGTAGTGTCCAGTACCACCCATATGAACAGGTTGTGCTGAGAGGGCACAAGGTGCGATTTGGGCACATTGATTGAAAAACCCAAGTCAAACAACAGATGAGATGTTACCCGCAGATGATGAAGCACCATCTCTGGCGACTCCGCTTTGAGCAGATAGGGGAAAACAGGAATCCCCAACCTTCTGAGATGACCTTCCACCACTGCCATCACCTTTGTGAAGACTTGAGGTGCAGTAGTAAGACCAAACTGGAGGACCACAAACTGGTAGTGCTGCGACCCAACCGTAAATGCAAATGCTACTTACCAGTATGCATCTGTTCTTGGCATGTAGGGCTGCTGACATTCATATCTGTGCATAGATCGCCGCCTAGTGTTGGGTCCGGATGATTGCACATTGTTGTCCTGGAAGAGTCTTCGAAGTATCACAAGATAGGTGGCTCCTCCCCTGGACTACAGTGTGCATGGGCATCGCCTCCATCCCCAGATTGTTTTTAGCCATTCTGGCCGAGATGGAGTGAACTATGTGAGTGATGACCATGCTATGAGCATATACATGAATACTGCAGCTGCTACAGGCGCCGGGGAGGAGGGCGGGCGATATGAATGTCAGCAGCCCTACATGCCAAGAACAGATGCATACTGGTAAGTAGCATTTGCAATTCGAGGCATGTGGGCTGCTGAATTTATATCTGTGCATAGAATACATAGCAGTCCCCCCATTATTGGCGGCCGCCCGTGCCAGCTGCAGCAGTTTGGAAAAGTGTCTTGAGAACAGCCTGACCTACAGCTGCCTGCTGTTTAGAGTGCACGCCTACACAGTAATGTTTAGTAAACGTATGTGTGGTAGACCATGTGGCTGCTCTACATATATCCTCTAAGGGAATGTTCCCAAGGAAAGCCATAGAGGCCCCCAACTTTCTGGTGGAGTGGGCTCTTGGTGGAATTGTAAGGGTGCGTTTAGCCTTAGCGTAACAGATCTGAATACATTTCACGATCCACCTAGCGATACCAGCCTTGGAAATAGCGTTACCCTTGTGGTGTGATGCAAAGGCAACGAAAAGCTGCTTAGTCTTTCTAAAATCCTTGGTCCTGTCAATGTAATACATTAGGGCCCTTTTAACGTCAAGGGTGTGGAGCATCCGCTCCGCCAACGACTCAGGATTTTGAAAAAACACCGGCAACTCGATTGTTTGGTTTATGTGGAATTGAGACACAACCTTGGGTAGAAATTTAGGGTTAGTGCGGAGCACCACCCTGTTAGCATGAACTTGGAAAAAAGGCTCTTGGATGGTGAGGGCCTGCAACTCGCTAACCCTCCATAGCGATGTAATTGCTACTAAGAAAGCTACTTTCCAAGTCAGAAACTGAAGCTCACAAGAGTGTAGTGGCTCAAAAGGAGGACCCATCAGCCTTGTAAGAACCACATTGAGGTTCCATTCTGGAGCTAGTGGTGTCCGTGGCGGAATGACCCTTTTGAGTCCTTCCAGAAATGCCTTGATAGCAGGCACCTTGAAAAGTGAAAGGTGTTGTCTATTCTGGAGGTATGCGGCCATCGCAGACAGGTGAATGCGGATGGAACAATACGCCAAATTGCATTGGTACAGATGGAACAGGTAACAGATGATGTTCTGAATGGAAGCATCCAGCGGGTTAATATCGTGGTTCACACAATAAATGACAAACCGCTTCCATTTAGCCGCATAACATGCTCTAGTAGTGGGCTTTCTTGCCTCCCGAATGATGTCCATGCAATCCGGGGGAAGATTGAGGTAGCCAAACTCTAGGACTTCAGGAGCCAGATCGCCAGGTTGAGCTGTTGCGGATCTGGGTGCTGAATGTCGCCATGGCTCTGCGTCAGAAGGCTGGGTGTGAGATGAAGCCTTTGATGCGGTACCACGGAAAGTTCCAGAAACGTGGTGTACCATGGTTGGCGAGCCCACGTTGGAGCAACCAGGATGAGAGTCATCGAGTGCTGCCTGAGCTTGCGCGCCACCAGCGGTATCAGAGGTGCTGGGGGAAAAGCGTACGCAAATCTGCCTGACCAGTTCATCCACATCGCATTGCCCTGTGATTGCGGGTGTGGGAACCTGGCGGCGAAGCTTTGGCATTTTGCGTTCTCCCATGTGGCGAACAGGTCTATCTCTGGATGACCCCACCTTTGGAAGTACGGTTGGAGTACTGAAGGATGTATCTCCCACTCGTGCATTTGGTGGCTGTGCCTGCTGAGCAGGTCCGCCATCTGATTGTGTTTGCCTGGGAGATGTTCTGCCATCAGGAAAATGTTCCTCTGAATGGCCCACTTCCACATGCTCTGAGCCAGATGAGACAGCTGCGGAAAGTGTGTTCCTCCCTGTTTCTGAATGTAGTACATGGCCGTCATGTTGTCCGTCCGGATCAACACGACCTTGTTGCACAGATGTACTTTGAATGCCTTTAAGGCCATGAAGATTTCCATCAGTTCCAGTACATTGATGTGCATCTTCCTTTGCTGTAGTGTCCATAGTCCCTGCACTGTGTAGTGGAGTACATGCGCTCCCCATCCCTGGAGAGAAGCGTCCGTCGTCAGGATAATCTGTGGCACAGGCTCTTGGAACGGTCGGCCCTTGCAAAGGTTTTGTGGATTCCACCAATGCAGAGAGTTGTACGCCCGACCGCTCACCAACACTAGGTCTGTTAGTTGCCCGTGAGCCTGAGTCCACTGACGTGCTAGGCACTCCTGAAGCGGACGCATATGTAACCTCGCTTGCGGGAAAATGGAGATGCAGGAGGCCATCATGCCTATCAACTGCATGAACACCTTCGCTGGAAGCGAGTGCTGAGGTCTGAATCGTTGGATCAGCGTCTGAATACTGGCGACTCTCACTGAATTTGGCTGTGCAGTGGCCGCCAGAGTGTTTAGTGTCGCGCCCAGATACTGCCGTATGTGGGCGGGCTGGAGATGGGATTTTGGGTAATTTAGTGAGAATCCCAGATCGTGCAGGAGATGAATGGTGCGGGACACGTGGTCGGCGCACTGTTGTTCCGACTTTGCCTGAATGAGCCAGTCGTCCAGATAGGGGTAGACGTGGATGTTTTGACGTCTTAGATGCGACGCCACAGTCGCCAGGCACTTCGTAAAGACCCTGGGCGCTGTGGTGACCCCAAAAGGCAGAACCCTGAACTGGTAGTGCTGGTCTTGAATGGTGAACCTTAGGTACTTCCTGTGTGAAGGATGCAGGGGAATGTGAAAGTATGCATCCTTGAGATCCAGAGTAGCCAGGAAGTCCCCCTGCTGAAGCAGAGGGAGAACCTGCTGCAACGTGAGCATATGGAAATGTTCTGACAGGATGTACCAGTTGAGGGGCCTGAGGTCCAGGATGGGCCTGAGGGATCAGTCCTTTTTGGGGATTAGAAAGTACAGAGAGTAAACCCCTTTACCCCTTTCCTGCAGTGGAACGAGCTCTATTGCCCCTTTTTGCAGCATGACTTGGACCTCCTGCTGCAACAAGTGCAAGTGCTCGCCGGACATAGGACGGTTTCTTGGAGGTATGTTTGGTGGAGTGGAAGTGAGTTCCAGACAGTAACCGTATCGGACAAGAGATTTGACCCACCTGTCCGTGGTGATGGATTTCCACGCGGGCAGGAACTGCTGGAGTCTCCCCCCGACTGGTGTTGTGTGGTCGGGGGGCAGCGACAAGGCGTCACTGCTTGTTGGTGGTGGAGGACCTGGAGCTGTTTCCACGTCCTCTGCCTTGGACGTTGTTGCCCCGGTAACCACCTCTACCCTTGTTGGTGTATGAGGATTGGGTGTTGCTTTTATAGTATTGCGTGGATTGAGATGCCTGACCCCTTGAGGTGCCTCTGTTATTGGAGCGGCGAAAGGAACCACCCCGAAACTGCTGGGACTGTAGGGCCCCCATAGACCTAGCAGTGTCAGTGTCCTTTTTCATTTTTTCAAGGGTTGCATCCACTTCTGGCCCAAACAGGTGGTCTGGATTAACTGTTTGGTTTAATATGGTAGTCTGAATGTCTGGTTTAAAGCCTGATATTCTAAGCCATGCATGCCTACGCAGGAGCACGCTAGTGTTTATAGCCCTGGAGGCAGTATCAGCCACGTCCAGTGCGCACTTAATTGAAGCATTGGTGATAAGCTTCCCCTCCTGAATTAACATTTCAGCTCCCTCTTTGTACTGATCAGGTAAGTGCTGTAGAAGGGTTTCTAGGGTGTCATAGTGTGCCCTATCGTAGTGTGCAAGTAGGGCTTGCATGTTTGAAATGCGCCAAATATTAGCTGCCTGCGCAGCAATACGTTTTCCTGAGGCTTCAAAGACCTTCGATTCTTTGTCTGGGGGAGGAGCATCACCCGTGGTCTGTGAGTTCGCCAACTTACGTGCGTTGGAGACGACCAAAGAGTCCAGTGACAATTGTCCCTTGATGTACGTTGGATCGTTGGGCGCTGCCTTGTATTTTTTGTCAATACGAGGATTGATGACTCTCGCCCGGGTGGGCTCCCTGAAAACCTCAGGCGCGTGCTTCAGCACTCCTTTGAGCATTGGCAATGTCTTGACAGTCTTTTCAGCTACCGAAAAAGTGTCAAACAGAAAGTCGACATCCACTGGGTCCGCATGGAGGTCGAAATCATGGTTGGCCGCAGCTCTCTCAATTAGAGCGTTGAAGGCTGCAGAGTCCTCTGTTGGAGAAGTTTTTGCAGCAAAAAGCTGCGGCTCATGTCCTGACTGAGGGTCCTCAGGGTCGCCTCCAGCAGACCATGGTTCATTGACCTCCTCCGGATCCGAGTACGCTGGATAATAGTACTCCTCCTCCTCGTCTCCGTCACCCTCCCCAGCGTTAGAGTGAGTGGGTGAGAATTCCAGACCTTGTGGAGATTCAGGCTCCATAGGGGCAGAAGTTCCCGCAGAGTCCAACTTCTTCTTAAGTGGAATATGAAAATGCTCCAACACCGGCTCCGGGGTGATTTTCCTTTTAAGGAGAGAGAGCTTGCCTGTGTTGGCGTCGATGACAACCTCTCGACGCTCTTCGTCCGCTAGTGGTTGGAGCCGTGGCTTCGGCAACACCAAGGATGCTTTAGGCGTAGACACCAGCTTCAAGGGCACCCCGGCCCCATGTTTCGGAGCGAAAGCCTTTGGCGTCGTCTTTGGCGGCAGCGTGAAGTGGATCGGCGTCTGCGCCTTCGCCGGTTTCTGTGGAGGCTTCGGCGCCACATCCTTCGGCTCGGGAGCCACTGCTTCCTTCTTAAGACGTTGAAGGGACTCCGTGACCTTCTTGGTAAAGGACGGGGAGGGCTGGACCAGCTCGAGCGAGTCCTCCGAGTCCGGAATCGGGTCGGCGCCCAAAGGCGCAGTCTTCGGAGCCGACGCAGCACCGCTCTTGGCTTTGTCGACCGGGATCGGTGCAGCCAGAGCCTTGGGGTTGTCCTGACGCTTCTTCGAGGCTTTTTTTGGGTCATCGACCTTTTTGGCGTCGACGCGGCTCTTCAGAGCGTCGACCAGCTTCGGCGCCGACGCAGCCGTGTCAGGAGCTTGCGCCTTCGGCTTCGACACTGGGGTCTTCGGGTCGGCCATTTTGGCGTGGCTCTTGATCTCGGCGGCCATTTTGGACTTCTTCGGCGCCGAGGCCTCCTGAGGCTTTGATCCCACCAGTGCGACTTGCACTTTCGGTTTGGATACGGACGGTGCGGACCCTGATGGCTTCACTTTCGGTTTCTGTACCGGGAGTGGCGCATCACCAATGTCCGTGGCCGGGCCCGGAGGCGGGGCCGTGGGACGAGTATTGAGGTCTTGGGTAAGGCCCGAAGGCGATCCCTCGACCTGGGCCTTATGCTGGGGTTCGGCCCCGGAGTCAGAATGAGGATGCTCTTCTTCCGAGCTATCCTCCACGGTGGCAATGGCCCCGTCGTCGGGCCCTACCTCCTCAACGACTTCCTCGAACTCTTCATCTCCCGCGTCGTAGTTTTCATCCTCCGACGCCGGGTTAGAGTCCGAAACTTGTAGGACGGTGTCGTCTTCAACGTCTTCTTCAAAGATGTTGGTTGGTGGGGGTGCCGATAACTGGGCCTGCAGTTTTGCGGCTCGACGTAGCTTGAGAGTCTTCTTCGACCGGAACTTGGAGCAGGCCATACACCTGGCCTCGTCGTGGTCCGGCGACAAGCATCTGTTGCACACAGGGTGCACGTCGAGGTGTGAATACTTTGAGGCGCACACCGGGCACCTCTTAAACGGAGTTCGTTCCATGTTGAAGTAGTCTGGAGCGTCGTGTAGGCCCGTCCGCGCCGACAGCACGCGGAAGGGCAGCAAGTGTTCGGAGCCGATGAATAAACCAACCCGAACGATGGACAATACCGACGCGAGTCCTAAAGACCTTTTGGTCTCAAGTAAGGAAGTTAAACAACTATCGATTCCGACAGAGGGAACCGAAACACATCCGAACCCAATGGCGGAAAAAAACAATCTGGGGATGGAGGCGATGCCCATGCGCACTGTAGTCCAGGGGAGGAGCCACCTATCTCGTGATACTTCGAAGACTCTTCCAGGACAACAATGTGCAATCATCCGGACCCAACACTAGGCGGCGATCTATGCACAGATATGAATTCAGCAGCCCACATGCCTCGAACACAGAGATACTTCCTATGTGACTTCAGAATGGGAATGTAAAAATACGCATACTGTAAGTCGATCGACACCATCGAGTCCTCTTCCAGCAGGGCCAGAAGAACCTGCACAAGGATCAGCATCTTGAATTTCTCCTGTTTCAGGTAAAAATTCAAGATCCTGAGGTCCAGGATCGGACGTAACTTGCCGTCCTTTTTGGGGATCAGGAAATACCGGGAGTAGCAACCCTGACCCCTTTCCTGCTCTGAAACCACCTCTATCGCACCTTTTTGAAGTAATGCAAGAACTTCCTTCTGCAGAAGAAGCAAATGGTCCTCTGAACAATAACCTTGGCAAGTAGGGTAAGGAGGAGGAAATTCCCGAAAGAGAAGGGCGTACCCATTCTCCACAAGGTTTAAAACCCAAAAGGTCTGTTGTGACTGATTTCCAACCTTGCAGAAAGTGAGACAGCTGGCCCCCTACAGGACCCACATGAACCAGGATGGGTGATCTAGGGCTGCTTTTCTGAGGTACCAGAGGGAGCGAGGGAGGCATGAGAGGAGGAGGAGAGATTGCGGGCAGAACCACGTCAGCGACCTCCAGCTCTTACTCTAAGATTTATAGAGAGGATTTTCTGCTGCTG
The DNA here is from genome assembly GCF_964263255.1 of Lissotriton vulgaris. Taxonomy (NCBI): domain Eukaryota; kingdom Metazoa; phylum Chordata; class Amphibia; order Caudata; family Salamandridae; genus Lissotriton; species Lissotriton vulgaris. Next base: position 594,827 of record NW_028245490.1, on the reverse strand, counting down.
CTGAGGTTGATGGAAGTTGTGAAAGGAAGACCTTCCAAAGCCTCGATATCTCTTGAAGCCAAAACCTCTCGACTGGGTCTGCAATCCCAAGGATTTTGCCGTGGCTGTGCTATCCTTAAACCTCTGCAAGGCCGAATCAGCTTTTTCCCCAAAAAGCTTCGACCCGTCAAAGGGCAAATCAACAAGAGTGGCCTGGATATCAGGGGAAAATCCAAGCTTGCCTTCTCGTAGCTATGGAGTAGCTCATAATTCTGGCTACTGAGTCAGCTATATCTAGACCTGATTGAATAACTTGTCTAGCCACAACCGCCATAAAGTTTCCCCTCTCCTCGTCAGGTAACTTGGGGGCTAATTGTTTTGCCGAGTCCATCAAAGCATGTAAGTCACGGCCCAATAGACGAGTGGCATTGGTCGATTTCAGAGACATGCTGGAAGAGGAGAAAACCTTTTTAGCTGACTGATCCATTTTCTTTGAGTCTCTGTCAGCTTGGGCTTGTGGAAAAGCACCTGAAGATTGCATGGAGCAAGATGCCTGCACCACCAAACTCTCTGGAGATGGACGTGAAGAGAGAAAACCTGGATCCCCTGGTGCAGTCCTATACCTTCTAGCCACAGCCTTGGTAGCGGCAGGCGAAGAGAGTGGTTTACGCCAAACCTCGAGGATAGGATCCAACAAAGCTTCATTAAAGAGTAACAGAGGCTCAACTGTGGAGGAGGGTGAATGCAAGACCTCTATCAATAAAGTTGGCTTATATTCAGCAGTAGGTGTCTCAAATCCAAAAGCTCAGCAGCTTTCCTTATTACCAAATGGTAGGGAGCTATCTCCTGAGGTGGTGAACCCCTTGCAGAAGAGAGTTCCCACTCTAGAGAGGTATCCAAATCGCTCGCCTCCTGAATTCCCTCAAATTCATCCAGAGACTCTTCCAACTCGCCTACTTCTACCTCCTCTCTACGGTACTGATCTTCTAAAAGCTTCTGAGCTTCTCTCTGTGAACGAATCCGTGGATGCGGCATCGTGGTGTCGTACGCAGCGCAGACTGCCCCAGAGCTGGCGTTGAAGGAGGCTCCGAAGGAGGCACGAGATCCACACGAGGCAGAGAGGAGGGCTCACCAGACGGCGCAGGGGATTCCATCAACGGCGTCAAGACTCTCGGCGCCGGAAATTGCCTGACGGCGCCATCGGCATAAAGGGTGCCTGGGCATAGTTTTGGGGCACACTCAAGTTGAATGCCAGCGGACCCACTGGACCAGAAGGTGCTCTGGATTGGAAAGCTGCCCTTGTAAAAACACTGTACATAGCATTTAAAAAATGCATCGGATCCGCTCCTGGAGCCGGGAATTGTGGATATGGATTCGTGCCTGTATCCAAACGGGGAGTGTCCGGCGTCAGAACATTCGGATCCACTGCCAGATCCACCGGTTCAATCTCAGGCACAGGAGAAGATGGAACATCCTGAACCGACTCGGCGCCTGCAGCTGGTGAATCCCTCAGCGCCGGAGGCAAAGGAGATACAAAGTCCTTACGGCGACGTCAAGGGGAAGGCGACCTCGAAGCCTTACCCTTCGACGAGCGAAGCCAAGATCCAAGTCTTCTTTTTTTCTTATGCTTACTCGACTTCGATGTATGTGAAGTCGAGAACTTCGACTTATCTCGCTTTCGCCCTTCATCTTCTTTCTTCGCCTTGGCCAGAAACAATTTGGCTTCCGGTTCTTTAAGTGCTTTAGGATTGATTGTCCTGCAACAGGAACAGTCCTCCATGTCTGAAGATAAGAACCATAAACAATCTTCATGAGGGTCAGTGATAGACATGCAACCCCCACATTCCCTACACAAGCGGAGACGACGTCCTAGGCAGCGTGGAGAGCTAGGAAAACATTCTGCAGCATGCTGGCGCAGGGTAAATTCGTAAGGTGAGGAATCCACAGGCAGATGTATCCATCAGAAAGATTTTTATAAATTCCTAAAACTAAAATCACTCCTCACATTGAGCTCCATAAAACCTTCTGACCATTTGTTACTTTCAAAGATGCTACAGCTAATAAAGACAGGACACACCGTCTCTAAAATATACAAGCTCCTATCCCCCAAGCCACGCACATGAAGTGTGAAGTAAAATGGGAATCTGAACCCAACTCTAGTAAAATCCCATTCAAACGGAAGTAGATACATCTCACCCCCTTCTCGAATAAAATCTCTCCAATATTATTGCAAACCAAGCTTATGATAATAACCAGGACATATTGGACCCCTGAGAGGATTTTTAAACTAAACTTCAGCGAGAGCCCTACATGTTGGAATTGTAATTCTCATGTTGGCAACCTCGCTCACATGCTCGTCCATTGCCCTATCCTATAAATATATTGGGGTAAGATCTACTAATTTATAAGCAAAACTTTCAACATAGTCCCTCCAGGGGAATTTTCCTATATATTACTAGATGCTCCAGACCCAAAGATCGCAGATGAGAATGATCGTTATTTGTTAGATCTTATGCTCACTTTGGCCTGAAAAATTATACTGAATAAGTGGAAAAACTCCAAAGAAGTCTCCTTTAGGATGTGGCAAGAATGGTTATCCTTCCTTAGAGGGGCTGAATGTCGCACTTCACGCCTCTCCATGGTGTAAATCACACAGGAAACTATGGAAGTCCCTTGACACCTTTTCCTTCACATTCGACCCACTAAAAATTGTCTCAAATCTTCCATAATGTATCGCATAGAATGCTATATCCTCGGTGGGACACCGGCACTGTATTTTCTACTATTACAATTGTGAAACCTGTGCTTGATTGACCACCTGTATGTCTCTCCAACTTCACTGCGACTCCCACGGTATAGCACTTGTGTAACCTGTTCTTTTACTTTGTATTTATTATGATTTGTTAGTATTCTTTCTTTCTGCCATTGCTTACCATTTTACTATTGTGTTCATCATTATTTATTTGTATTTTTCTTTAAATTTCAATAAAAACGATTTGAAATAGAAAAAAATATATAGGTGACTAACGTCACAGACGACGCGAACAACGCCAACATCACACGCAGCCGAATGGAGCCACCCGATGGCACGCGCAAGGGGTATTGCTCGAGCAAACGTTTCTGGATCCAGCCTGACGCCTGGGAAATTTAAAGGTAAGGAATCTGCAGCTAGAAGTCTCTAGTGAATATTCCACCTACAAATGGTCTTCAAGAAATTGTGGTACAAATTTGTCCCCATCATCCTTGTAATTCTGGCTTTGATCCGAGTCTGAGCCAAAGATTTGATGTAGTGAGCAGCCGCACAGTAAATGTAGCGTTTCGGAATCCAAGGATTGCAATGGACTGTGCTACGGTGTGTTCAGAGTGCGCCCGTGATCGAGGATGAGTTGAGTTTGGCTCAGATGCAAATCCCACTATAGTGTGTGGATCCTTCTCTGGCCGCATCGTCACCAGCGCTGGATTTGAGAGGCACAGAAGGCACCAAAGGCGACGTCACTGGCACATGTCTGACTAGAGGCCCTTGCTGCTCCCTGGGACCCAAAGGAGTGCCAGATTAGCCAAAAGTATGTTGAAAATGATCAGTATGTTCGGGAGTGAGACCGGGTTGGCATGCGGACGTCCTAATCTCTCCTCTGCTGATCAAGAATGGCGAGAAGGGGTATATTTCTTAAAACACAACAAAAATATATTGCGGAAATTGGACCTTCCTTTCGACTCTAGCAAGTCACAGCGCAGCCTCTTGCGCTGTTTTGTGACATACAACTTCACAATCTGGTATGGTCTTCAGGCTTATCTGAGCACGGATGTCACAAGCCCTGGAGATGGGTTTTGACCCGACGCGCCAGAGTCATACCTGGGGATCTGTCACACACATCTGTTTGATACAATCCCTCCAAAGTTTAAGCCCTGTACTTTTAGAAGGGGATATTTCCCTTTCACACTGGTAAAACTTGGTGAAAAAGATTTTAAAAATCTCATCATAGACAAAAGTTATAGCGCTCTGGACCTGCATCTGAAGAAGCAGGAAGAAAGGATCTGACGTCAGCGAGTGGGTGGCGCCTGCATCCATGCGTCACTTCCAGAGCAGAACAATGTCAACGCAGAGTGGCACAACGCCCCCTACTGGCACGCTTGAGTACTGCTTTTTCATTTTCTGGGATCCAGTCTTGTACCTGGGGAATAGTCACATGGTGAGGAATCTGCAGTTAGAATTCTACATCAGAAACAAAGCATATATCAAACGTTAAAATGTCTTGCGTAACAAAAACGAATGCTAAGAACTGTGGAAGGCAGGCGACTACTTTTATGGTCCCTTTACTGCCTTCCCATTTTCGTATCAAGGGTAAGGATGAAAAGGATCAGCATCTCAAGCATGACATGATGAGCAGCAAAAAAAAGAAGAACCCTCTATCCTGTAGGTCTTCAGTGAGATGCCAAAAATTACAGCTCAGCCGGCTGTAGATATACACAGCAGTAAAGAATCTCGATCGATTTTGGACACTCCCCTGCCCTGCGTCAACTGGTGTTTGTCTTCAAACTGCGATAGGGAAGGTAGACTAACACACAGGATGTTTGGCTCTATTTTGGCTTCCCAGTTCCCATAGGAAAAGGGACGAGCAAGAGACAGACCTTCCGCATAAGCCAGGCTTGAGCCTTTCTTGGCGTGCCCACCTGTGCTCAGGACTCTACTGGTTATATGAACATGAAGAGACCTCCTGGGCACTCACCTTTGGGATTCCAATCCTCGTGACATGCAAGTCAGGCCCCCTTGGGTGGAAGAGACCTCCAGGGCATTCCACCCTTTTTGACTCCAACCCTTGTGATTCTACCTGTGATATGAGAGTCAGCCCCCCTTGGGTGCGCTTGCCTCTCAGACTTCAGAGGTCTGGGCTCTCCCAGCGACATCAAATGGTCAGAAGCCTCCCGGGCGCTCTCACCTGCACATCTCTCCAGGGGTCACTTCTACTTCTCCTGATGAAGGGCTTCGATGAAGGCTTCAAGTTTTTCTTGGATCTCACGCACTTTTTCTGTAAATGAGAATTTGGTTTTCATAGATTTATTACTTATTTCCTTGAAAACAATACAAACTTATAACAACAAACTTTGGGTCAGGAAAAAGAACCCTTCATCTATGGACTAATATCAACGATATTGTAACATACACACCACGTGAGGCAAATTACTTCATAGTTAACAATGCAAGGACACAGCGTCCATGCTTCAGAGCGGCCATCTGTCTTGGTTCCTACGATACAGGATCTTGTTCTGGAGCTGTGGAACGCACTCACTTGAAGAGAAGTTACCTCTGATAGCAATACTTCTGGTGGATAAATAATCTTCTTGCAGATTGATAACCTCAAAAACATCCTCTGCATGCTAGAAGCGACTGACTTAATACAAAACAACAGCTGATGGACAGAATGCAGAACAAGGTCATACATTCACCCCAGTACAGAGATCTGGGCCTAAACCCATCGTTTTTTTTGCTCACCATGCCATTCCAGTTTGAACCCAGCCATATGCAAATCAGTCTTGACCCTGTGCCCCATGGGAACAGTCCAGCCCGAACTGCCATGCCAGGTCCTCCCCTTTGGTATCGCTTTGTTCGCTCTATGTATGCCCAGACGTGGGTGCCTTGCTCACTTTGCCACTGGATTCAAGCAAGCCGGGCTGAAGATGGCTGGAATGCCAGAAACCTTGACTGTTCCCATGAGGCACAGGGTCAGACTGATTTGCAAATGGCCATGTCTGAACTGGGGTGGTGGAGTGAGCTAAAGAATTATGATGGATTAAACCCAGATCAGTTGACTGGGGGTGAGTGTTTGATTTGCTCAAGCGCTCCGGCCATCATCCCCTTTGGTATCGCTTTATTCGCCCCAAGTTGGCAGGGTATGCCCAGACGTGGGTCCCTTGCTCACTTTGCCACTGGATTCAAGCTAGCCTGGCTGGTGACGGCTGATTAGCCAGAAACCGGTCCTAGGATGCTTGTTTCCGGTCAAGGGAAGACCTGGATTGGCAGTTCGGGCTGGACTGTTCCCATGAGGCACAGGGTCAGACTGATTTGCATATGGCCATGTCTGAACTGGGGTGGCTGAGTGAGCTAAAGAATGATGTTGGATTAAACCCAGATCAGTTGACTAGGGGTGAGTGTTTGATTTGCTCAAGAGCTCCGTCCATCATCCCCTTTGGAAGAGACTGACTAACATTTTCTCCAGCAACAGCAATCGAGAGTTGCCAGATGGCACCAGGTGGTTTCAACTGCAACTCTGGGATGACATATTAGGCGTAAAGCAGTGTGGGGTGGTCAGGTACAGTGGTGGTGTCAGTACCAGGTACTGGCTACATGCCCCACTGAGACATGCCAAGGGGAACCGAGACAGCACCATCGATGTTTGCATACTTTGGGATCTTATGATTCAAAGAGCTAACTGGGAGGAGGAATCCACCAAAAGGAAAATGCTACTTACCAGTATGCATCTGTTCTTGGCATTTAGAGCTGTAGATTCGTATACTTGTGCATAGATCGCCATCTGGTGTTAGGCTCGGATGTTTGCACTTTGTTTTTGTCTCAGAAGAAATCTTTTTAGTCACGAGGTAGGTGACTCCTCCTTAGGACGATGGTGTGCATGGGCATCGACTCCATTTCCAGATTGTTTTGCCACGGAGGGTCATGATGGAGTTAGTAAGAAATAAAAAAGATGTCCATGTGTAATGTATCCAAGTAAGATAGTACTGGAACAGACAGAGGTATCTGGGGAGGCGGGTGGGCGTGTGTGAATCTACAGCTCTACGTGCCATGAACAGATGTATACGGGTAAGTAGCATTTTCCATTCGAGGCATATGAGCTGTAGATCGTATACTTTTGCATAGACTTTATATAAATACAGCAGTTACCTCTTAGCGGTGGCTACCTGTATCGGTTGCAGTGGTTTGAAAAAGTGTTCTTAGTACAGCCTGGCCCACACTAGCTTGTTGTTTTGCTTGGACGTCTACACAATAGTGTTTTGTGAATGTGTGTAATGTACACCAAGTCGCTGATTTGCAGATGTCATCTAGGGGACTGTTCCCTAAGAATGCCATAGATGCCCCTAGAATTCTTTTTTTTTTTTTGTGATCCCCAAAGCATCCAGGAAGCTCTCCAAGCAGGACGCCCCCTGGCTCACTGGTTAGAGGCGGCAGACCAGAGAGCAGAGGACGGCACGGGACCAGGGTTCGATTCCCGGCGCGGCAGGTTTCTGGACCAGGGTCAGCGGACTCGATAATTCTCTCGCCTCGGTGCCCACTCTGATCAGCGATCACACTCGGCAACTCTGGGCATTAGCTTGCCTCATCTTCACTAACGGCCCCACCAGACCGCCGGGGATGCCTGGTCTCACCCTGGAGATACCCATTAAGGGACCATCTCTCAGGGAAGCCAGGAAGGGTTTCGCAGCGGTCGAAGCGCCTTGGGACCCTACGGGTAAGTAGCGCGCTATATAAATGCCAATACATTTACATTTACATTTACATTCCCTTGCAGGGTGGCGGACCAATGTCCCAGCCACCATAGCGTTAAAGTCGCCTCCGATCAACAGTTGCCCTTCCGGGAGGTCAAGGAGAAAGTCAGTGAGGGCTGGTAGTGCAAACGTATGAAGGGCTGGGGGAATATAAACTGATACTATATTGATGGGATGTCCTTCCCATTGACCCACAATAGCCGCAAAACGGCCACTTGTGTCCGTCTTTGTTTTAATTATTATAAGCAGTGATTGTTTGCGAACCAGGATACCCACGCTCCTGGAACCTGAGGAGAACCACGAATGGGCTACCATCTTAAATCCCCATCGATCCAGTGCCCTACAGGCATTGCCAGTGAGATGCGTCTCCTGCAGTTACACCACCGACGGGGACATTTTTTTAAGGCATTGCAGGATCAGCCCTCTTAATTTTGTCGCCTAAGCCGTGAGCATTCCTTGTAACCAATGAGAGGGAGGCTACCTGCATATTGCAGGGTTGCCCATGGGCAGCTGTTTGCGGATAATGCCTGCCATAACGGTTTGAGCTTGCAATTAGTATAACGGATGTACATGGATCTAGCCGTGGCCCATCTGTGCCTGGAACAATGTTATGCATGAGTGCCTGTGTGTTGCGCGCAAACAAGAAGTAACATAACCACATTTCCCTTCCCACCTTCCCCCTCCCTGCCAGACAGACTTAAAACTATCCGCCACCCCAACATTGCAGAGCACTCAATACCCAATCCCAGTAACAGTACTTGCGTTTCGGGTGAGGAGTCTGGGAAATGTCACAGTCCACCCCCTCCTTGAGGACCAATTATCACCTGAGTCTGGCAAAATGGCTCGGTCTATCGCCTCAGGCTGTGGCTCGCTCCTTCAGGGTAAGGTGGCCACGGCAATTAAAGAAAAGCTGGCGGCATGCCCCTTATTTCTCTCTGGGCAAACCATAAATGCGCTTTAGGAAGGTCGGTAAGTTGCATGTGCGCCAAGTTCCCTTTTCTCACTCTTCGGCCTCCGATCTCTGTGCATTATCATCCTCCTGCTCTTGTCTACGTTTCTTGGGGTCCCCTTCCATCCGCCGCTGAGATGCCCCTAGTTTAAGTGTGGAGTGAGCCTTAGGGGGAATGGATAAGGTACGTTTGGCTTTAGCGTAGCCTATTTGGATGCATTTAACAATCCACTTTGCAATCTCTTTTTTTGAGATAGGATTGCCTTTATGAAGTGGGGAGGAAGCCACAAAAAGTGGTTTAGTTTTCCTAAAGTATTTTGTTCTTTTTCTCGCCATGCGACTCTCGCTTCTGATGGACACCATAATCTTGCCGGCCCAGTCGGGCTTTATCCCTCACCACTCCACGTCCCTCAACCTCCGCACCCTGTTCTCGGTTCTACACCGGGTGGATCCCGACACACCAGCAGCTGCGATATTATTGGACGCCGAAAAGGCTTTTGACTCCTTAGAGTGGCCTTTTCTGATGTCAGTGATGCGCCGCATGGGTATTACGGAGTGCCTGGTCAATACAGTGGAATTACTGTATACTCTACCAGTCGCCCGGCTCCGCCTCAACGGTACCCTCACTGCCCAATTCCAACTGGCACGCGGCACGAGGCAGGGCTGCCCATTATCCCCCCTATTATACATTCTCGCAATGGACCCTTTGGTCCGACACTTCCAGGAGCTGCATCTGCACCACAGCCTCCAGTTTCGCACAGGTCCGCTACTGGTCTCGCTATATGTGGATGACACCATCCTCTACGTCAGGCACCCGCAATCCAACTTGGAGCCGCTACTCCTGGATATCACTCGCTTTGGGAAGTTCTCTGGCCTCCGCATTAACTGGCACAAGTCGGTTATTTTTCCGCTAACGCCCAGTACCGCCGAATGGCCCTGCCCCTTCCCTCTTGCATGGTGCCAGGACTCTGTAAAGTATCTTGGCATCCACATACACATGGAGACGGAGGCCATCCTCAGATTGAACTACGGCACTGCTATGGTGGCCTTGGAGGGACAGATTGAGCGATGGACCAGGCTCCCGTTATCCATGGCTGGCCGTGTCGCCATCATCAAAATGATAGTCCTACCCAGGTTTCTGTATTTGTTCAATAATATACCTATACCCCTCACCAGGGTTTTCTTCACGCAGCTCCGTTCTTTGCTCCTGTCACTGGTGTGGGGAAACAAGACCCCAAGAGTGTCCTGGAGGGTGCTGACTCTTCCATATGAGAGAGGTGGACTGGGCGTCCCTGACTTTAACCTCTACTTTCTTGTGGCGCAGTGCTCATACGCTTACCCGTGGTTCCACCCTGACGCCAGGATACCTTATCTGAAACCTGAGGCTGACTTGGTGTTGCCTGGCTCCCTGTCTACAACACTACCGTCGGGCTTCCCTAGAGACCCAAAGGACATCCAAACGGTGTCCACTACGTGCTGGGCGTGGGGGAGGCTAAAGCGTTTGGTCGACCTCCCACAACTGTACTCTCCGGCCCTTCCACTACCGAACGCCACTTGGCTCCCGATAACTGGGGAGGTGGTGGTGCGTCATACGATGGCCAAGTTTCACATTGCCTCGATCGGGGACCTATTCCCGGAGGGACACGCGTTTACCCTGACTGAAGACCTCAGGTTTACTGAAAACACATTCATGGACTCGTTTGTCCTTACTAGACTGCGCTCTTTACTGCGTGCGTCCTTCCCGTTGTTTCCCCTCCCATCTGAGGAGATGATACCTCTCACTCTCATCATCCAGCACCCCTCGAGTGCGCACCTGGTCTCCAAGTTGTACCGGATGTGCTGTGATCTCCTTCCCTCTCGCGACCAGGCGGTGAGGGCTGCCTGGGAGACAGACCTAGGATACCCCTTTCGGACGACCAGTGGCAATGGTGCTGCAGAGCGACCAAAACTGTTTCGCTTAACAGCAAACAAACTTTTACACTTTAAATTTCTGCGCAGACTGTACTTTACACCCACGAGACTCCACAGAATAGACCCGTCACTCCTACACCACTGTCCCAAATGCGGCGGCCAGTTCGCTGACTTCGCAAACCTCTCCTGGACATGCCCCAAACTACTTGACTATTGGTCCCGAGTGCACGTGACACTTGGTAGCATGCTCCGTTTAACACTGACCCATGTACCGGAAAAAGCCCTTCTGGGATATGTTGCGGACTTTCCGAAAACAGTGCGCAAACTGGCGGTGCTGGGCTTTTTGCTGGCCAAACGGGAGGTTGCGCTACGTTGGTGCGACCGACGCCCCCCCCCTCCACAGCGCCTGGCTCCGGAGCATGGCACATTGCAACCTCAACAGCACTGAATACTCTGAGATGGTCCCCTCTGCGTCAAGACCGGTTGACATTTGGGGCCCGTACCGTACATACATAGCAAACACCATTGAGGGTTCCGAGGCTGAACCAGCTCCCGCGAGGGTCCCTGAGGGCATTGGCTGAGATGGGGGGATGTGGCCTCGACTGGACTCTAGTTGAAGTGTACAAGGTTTGTCCGCCCCCCTCCCCCTTCGTCATCCTACCTCTCTTTTTTCTAGGTGGGCGACCTGTTACCCACGGAATGCCCCAAATGTGTGCGTGTTTGCAATGCTGAATGGATGTGCAGTCCTGAGTGGCCACGGTTGGCATCGACCCCGGACGATAGTCCTCATTTCTTTACTAGCCATGTTTCGGATATAGGATTGATAGTTGATACCATTACTGACGATGACTAAAGTGACACCTTCTGACTTATTATGTTGTATTGCAATTGCTCCCTTATTGTTTATTTGGTCTTTCTTTTGGGAGAAAAGTACACATCCGATAGACATGTGTCCTGCATTCATTCTTGACAAAAAAGGTTCAACCTTCCAGATTGGCTCACTCTGCCTTACGATTTGTACACTATATGCTTGCTATGCCACTACTGAATGCCACCGGACCCCCGGGTTGTCGGAACCATGGCTGTGTCCTCACATCTCACTCCCACTTGTTGACATTCCTTGACTGCTGCCGGCCCCGGGTTGTAGGCGTTATAGCTGTGTGCAATGTGAAAGCTTGTAATAAACGGTTGAACACCAAAAAAAAAAAAAAAAAAAGGATTTTTGTTCTTTCAATGTAGTAAAGGATCACTCTTTTTATGTCTAGCGTATGAAGAGCTTGTTCTGCTACGGAGTCTGGTAGAGGGAAAAACACTAGGAGTTGTACAGACTGGCTAAGGTGGAAAGCAGAGACGACTTTAGGTAGAAATTTGGGGTTAGTCATAAGAACCACTTTGTTATGATGAATTTGTAGAAATTGTTCTTGTATGGTTAATGCCTGGAGTTCACAGACTCTTCTGAGAGAGGTGATGGCAACCAGAAAAGCTACTTTCCAGGTGAGAAATTGTAATTCGCAGTTATGCAGAGGTTCAAATGGGGGACCCATGAGTCAGGTAAGTACCACATTTAGGTTCCACACTGGAGAGGGTGGAACTGTAGGAGGAATTATCCTTTTAAGTCCTTCCATTAAAGCTTTGATAGCCTGTACTCTAAACAAAGACAAGTGTTGTCTGTTTTGAAGATAGGCTGCTATGCCAGCGAGATGTAGTCTAATGGATGTATGCGCTAGGTTACGTTGTTGTAGATGCAAAGGTAGCAGATGATGTTTCGAATAGAAACATCTAGTGGGTTGACTTATTTGTACAGTAAATGACAAATTGCTTCCACTTTGCAGCGTAGCAAGCTCTAGTGGTAGGACGTCTAGCCTCTTTAATGACGTTCATGAAGTCTGGCGGGAGATTGAGGTAACCGAACTCTAAGACTTCAGGAGCCAGATCACAAGGTTGAGTTGACTGGGGTCTGGATGCCTCATCTCTCCATGGTTCTGAGTGAGAAGCTCGGGGAGAGACGTAGCTTTTGATGAGGAACTGCTGATAGTTCCAAGAGGGTTGTGAACCATGGCTGTCGGGCCCATGTTGGAGCAACCAGGATCATTGTGAGGGAATGCTCTTTGAGTTATCGAACCACCAGCGGGATGAGTTGGAGAGGCGGAAAAACATAAGCAAATCTGCCTGACCAGTTCATCCATAGCGCATTGCCTTTGAACAGTCGTGAGGATACCTGGACGCGAGGCTTGGGCATTTAGTGTTTTGGTGTGTGGCGAACAGATCAATTTCTGGGTGGCCCCACATTTGAAAGTATGGAAGTGGAACTTGAGGATGAAGTTCCTATTCATGGATCTGCTGTGCTTGGCGAATGAGTAGAGCCACAATTTGATTGTGGGAGGTGCTCTGCAAGGAGATATATGTTTTTAGGATTGGCCCATCTCAATGTGTGAAAGCTGTAGAGTGTGTCCCCACCGTATTTTTGTATGTAATACATTGCTGTCATGTTGTCTGTACGGACCAGGACAGCTTTGTTTACGAGGTGGAGTTGAAAAGAGTTCAACGCTAGGAAGATTGCGAGTAATTCCAGGTAATTTATATGGAATTGTTTATGCTGAGGGGTTCATATGCCCTGGATGGTATGGGTTTGAAGATGTGCTCCCCAGCTGGTGAGTGTGTGTCTGCTGTTAGCACTATCTGTGGTACTGGGTCGAGGAACGTCCACCCTTTGTACAGATTTTGTGTGTTCCACCACTGCAGAGAGCGATGGTTTACCAACACCAGATCTGTAAGTTGATCTTGAGCCTGGTTCCACGGACGTGCTAGACACTCCTGTAAGGGACGCATTTGGAGTTGTGCTTACGGGACGATAAGGATGCAGGAGGCCATCATTTCGATTCGCTGCATGAACACTTGCGCTGGCAGTGAGTGCGCTATTTTGCAATTAGAGTTTGTGTGGTGCTGATCCTGGTGGGGTTGGGGTACGCCCGAGCTTTTCACGTGTCTATTGGAGCTCAGGTTTACTGTGAATCCCAAGTTGTGAAACAGTTTAATTGTTTTGTGTGTGTTGTACACAGCTGCTGTGTGACTTGGCTTTTATGAGCCAGTCGTCCAGGTAAGGGAAGACACGTGCTGTCTCCTTAAGTGGGCCGCAACGACTGCGAGGCGCTTGGTGCTGTAGTCACCCCGAATGGGAGGACCTTAAACTGGAAGTGTCGACCGTCTACCATGAGCCGGAGATATTTCCTGTGAGCGGGGCGAATGGAATATGAAAGTAGGCGTCCTTTAAAGCCAGAGTGGTGGCCGATGTGTGTCGGCCGCCGCCTGCCCAGCTCCAACCACACACAGCGGACTGGAGAGCCGCCTGCCCAGCTCCAGCCACACACAGCGGACTGGAGAGCCGCCTGCCCAGCTCCGACGCTCTGCAGCGAGACGCGGTTTGATCCTGGGAGACTCTTGAGACACATGGGGCACCCCGACACGGAGGGGCACCCCCACTCCGAGCGGCACCCCCACTCCGAGCGGCACCCCACTGCGAGCGGCACCCCCACTCCGAGGGGTCCCAGGCCATGGAGTCCCACCAGCTCAGCCCCTCAGTTTGATGGTTTGAACGGCCAGCTCTGCACGCCCCATTCTTGGGACAGTGACCGCCCTGGTCGGGGGGGGGGGGGGGCACGAAGCCCACCCTGCTCCCCATTGACTCGCTGTTTACCTTTGGGATGAGCCCTGAGCCCATTCACGGCTCCTCTGAGCCCATCATGAATACCCCATAATCCCCGGCACGGAGCCCTCGTCCGGCGGGGGGGGGTCTCTTTCATCCGGGGTCGCAAGCTCGTCTCTTCATCCTTCCCAGTCCCCCCCTGTAATCCGCGCATCAAAGAGCCCTGGACGTGTGACTGTGTTTGAAGACAAGGAGCCCCAGATGGAGGCCAGGCCGGGTCTGGGGCGGGGGGTCTGCTGGGGGGCTCCTTTCATGCGCTTGTTTGGGACAGACTTACCGCTGAAGCAGTCATTTCATATCGTTTAATTCGAAATCGAACACATTGAAATAATCCTGCTAACACCCCCCCCCCCCCCCCCCCAATAACCTCGGCTGTCCCCCTGGATCACCCCTGGCCTTGGAGGGGGTGGGGGGTGCAGCCCAAGCACGGATCCCGCACACACGGCCGTGCATCCCCGCGGATGAGCACCTGAGACCCCCGCAGGGGGTGGGGGGGGGGGCAGGGGCCCCCAGATGCCCCCGGCACTGCACGGCCAACAGTTTCCTAAAAGCCTCATCCACAATAAAACCCCAACGACCGCCAACCTGCGGACGGGGGGGGGGTTGTTTACCTCCAATGCAGAGTCACAAAGAGGGGGATCAATCGATTCACTTTCAGGAAAATTAATTGAAATATTTTGGAGACAACATAAGGGTTCGCACCTCCCATCCATCCATCCATCCACCCCCCCCCCCCCCCCCCCATTTATCCCACCGCCGGTTGTGCACTGTCCAGGCCTGGCCTATGTCAGTGGGAGGGGAGCTCACAGGACGTGTGACCCCTGGACAGGCACTGCCCCCCCCCCCCCCCCCCACACACCACACCCGTGTGCAGTGTCCAGGCCTGGCCTATGTAAGCGGTCGGGAGCTCACATGACATGTGACCCCTGGACAGGTACCCCGGGTGTGCACTGTCCAGGAGGAGGGAGGAAGCACACTGCCTCACATCCCAGCCCTCAGTTCGCCCCATTGCATCACGGTAAATGCAGTCCATGCAGTCTTCAGTAGTAGTCTTACCTCATTGCCCCTTGTTGGCGCAGCCTGTGCTGTGCACCTAGTCTAGGCGCCTGTGCTGTGCACCTCTAGGCGCCTGTGCTGTGCACCTAGTCTAGGCGCCTGTGCTGTGCACCTCTCGTCTAGGCGCCTGTGCTGTGCACCTCTCGTCTAGGCGCCTGTGCTGTGCACCTCTCGGCGCCTGTGCTGTGCACCTCTAGGCGCTTGTGCTGTGCACCTCTAGGCGCTTGTGCTGTGCACCTCTTGGCGCCACCTGTGCTGTGCGCCTCTCGGCGCCACCTGTGCTGTGCGCCTCTCGGCGCCTGTGCTGTGCACCTCTAGGAGCCTGTGCTGTGCACCTCTCGTCTAGGCGCCTGTGCTGTGCACCTCTCGGCGCCTGTGCTGTGCACCTCTAGGCGCTTGTGCTGTGCACCTCTAGGCGCCACCTGTGCTGTGCGCCTCTCGGCGCCTGTGCTGTGCACCTCTCGGCGCCGGTGCTGTGCACCTCTAGGCGCCGGTGCTGTGCACATCTAGGCGCCGGTGCTGTGCACCTCTTGGCGCCGCCTGTGCTGTGCACCTCTAGGCGCCTGTGCTGTGCACCTCTTGGCGCCACCTGTGCTGTGCACCTCTTGGCGTCACCTGTGCTGTGCACCTCTTGGCGCCACCTGTGCTGTGCACCTCTTGGCGCCACATGTGCTGTGCGCCTCTAGGCGCCTGTGCTGTGCACCTCTAGGCGCCTGTGCTGTGCGCCTCTAGGCGCCGGTGCTGTGCGCCTCTCGGCGCCTGTGCTGTGCACCTCTAGGCGCATGTGCTGTGCACCTCTAGGCGCCTGTGCTGTGCACCTCTTGGCGCCACCTGTGCTGTGCACCTCTTGGCGCCACCTGTGCTGTGCACCTCTAGGCGCCTGTGCTGTGCACCTCTTGGCGCCACATGTGCTGTGCGCCTCTAGGCGCCGGTGCTGTGCACCTCTTGGCGCCACCTGTGCTGTGCACCTCTTGGCGCCACCTGTGCTGTGCACCTCTAGGCGCCTGTGCTGTGCACCTCTTGGCGCCACATGTGCTGTGCGCCTTTAGGCGCCGCTGCTGTGCGCCTCTCGGCGCCTGTGCTGTGCACCTCTAGGCGCCTGTGCTGTGCGCCTCTAGGCGCCCTGTCTGGTTCATTCCTTCATCTGGAGAGCAGCAAGTCCCGCCCCGTCCTCTGGGGTCGCAGGGACATGTCTGACTCCCGGCGCGGCTGCATGTGTGATCTTCGTCCTACAGAGCATGAAACAAAGCAGCGCTCAAATGAGGGACAGAAGTGGGGGCGAAGGGCGGGGGTGCTGTGTCAGGGGGGCCCTGGGTGTGGGGGGGGGGGGGGGGGGGTCAGTTTGGGCCCTGGGTCAGGGGGCGGCACAGCCTGTCACCGCATGCTTCTTCCCAGCGCCCAGAGGGGCCCCGCTGTTCCCTGAAGGGTGGGCGCTGCTCAGGCCTCTCACAGCGGGCACAAGGGGGGCGCAGCGCCTCGGCCTGTGTGCTGCTGCCCACAGCTGTAAGGGCTGGTGCGGGGGGCAGGGCTGGGTGCGGGGAGGGAGTGATGCTTAAACAAGCAGCTCATGATGGCGCCCAGAAGCCCGGGACAAAAGGCGCGGAAGCGCCGACAGCTCTGCAAAGACACCCCCAGCACTAAAATAAATACACACAAGGAGACAATCCCTCGAGCTCGGCACAAGGACGCCGTCTCCAGCGTTACTGCCGGCGTCACTCTCTGTCCATGGATGAGTGAGTGAGTGACGGCAGGAGAGGCTCGGGCAGTGTAAGCAAACTCTGCTGTGTGCGCAAACACGAGTGCCTGGAGGAGGGAGCAAACAGCACTCGGCGCTCTGAGAGCCCCGGCGCACGCCCCCTGGGGCCGTCGGTGCCCGGTGGGCCGAGGAGGAGGGAGGGAGATGAATGAGTGGAAGCCCGCCAGTGGGGTGTGGCCCCGGCTGGTGTAGGGACACACACTCTCTGCCACCTCATATGGCGACTGCAAAAAGAACAGGTGCTGGGCATTGGCATGCTGCGCCAATCAAACATTCAGCCCGGTACCAGTTCAGGGCAATCCAACGTTTTTTGCATGCCAGGTCACTCCGTTTTAGACTCCGCAATATGCAAATCAGTCTGACCCTGTGCGTCATGGGACCAGTCCAGCCCGAACTGCCAAGCCATATCTTTCCTGGACCGGAAACAAGCTTCCGAGGACCGGTTTCGGGGCATCACCTCTCATCAGCCCGGATCGCTTGAATCTGGTGGTGTAGCGAGCATGCAACCCACGTCTGGGCCCACCCTGGCGCACTTAGGGCGACAATTGCAAACAGAACAGGTGATGGACAGAATGCCGAGCCAAACAAACATTCACCTCAGTCACAGATCAGGATTCAAGCTAGTCTGGCTGAAGAGGGGTGAAACCCCGAAACCGGTCCCAGGATGCTCGTTTCCGGTCCAGTTCGGGCTGCACTGTTCCCATGAGGCACAGGGTCAAGGCTGATTTGCATATGGCCTTGTCTGAACTGGGGTGGCAGAGTGGGCTAAAGAACGGTGATGGATTAAACCCAGATCTTTTGACTGGGTGTGAGTGTTTGATTGATTCAGATGCTCCGTCCATCACCACCCCCTTTTGTACCGCTTTTGGCCACCATACGTGTGGCAGGGTATGCTCAGACGTGAGTCCCTTGCTCACTTTGCCACTGGATTCAAGAAAGCCGGGCTGAAGACCGCTGGAATGCCAGAAACAAGTCCTGGGTAGCTTGATTCCGGTCCAGGGAAGACATGGCTTGGCAGTTCGGGCTGGACTGTTCCCATGAGGCACAGGGTCAGACTGATTTGCATATGGATGGTTCCAAACTGTGGCAGCACCCCTGATCACATGTGGCAGACCCACATGTGATCTGGTATTTAATCATGCTCCAGGGACTGGATTATTAAAATGTTTATCTGGGCGCCGCACGGCTCCGAAAAGCGAGAGTACAGGGACGAGGGAGATGTTTCTTATGGGACTTTCATGACCTCGAGTCGAACGGTCAGCAGCTTGGTCCACCCATCCAGGACAGGCGCAGTTCACCCTCATGCAGCGCGGACACCAGGCGGACATGTCTACAGTGGCGGCTCCTCAGCTGAGGCGCAGGACCGTCGCCCACTGCTTCAGCAGTTCAAAGAAGGAGAAATACAATCCTAACAGGATGTTGTTCTCTTTGTATTTCCGGGGCTCAAGCAGGTTTAGGAGCGAGGCTTGGCTGTCAGCGCAGCCCCTGATGGCAGTGATGGAAGGATCGGACCCGGACTACAATGGTGGCATCTGACGGTGGAGGGAGGCCGACAGCAGCTGGCACTTCATGGCAGGCTGCGAGGCTGAGTGGCAGTGCCACACGAGCGGTGGAAGGCTGGCAGCGGCTGGCACTGCATGGCAGGCTGTGAGGCTGAGTGGCAGTGCCACACAAGCGGTGGAAGGCTGGCAGCGGCTGGCACTGCATGGCAGGCTGTGAGGCCGAGTGGCAGTGCCACACAAGCGGTGGAAGGCTGGCACTTCATTGCAGGCTGTGAGGCTGAGTGGCAGTGCCACAGGAGCGGTGGAAGGCTGGCAGCGGCTGGCACTGCATGGCAGGCTGTGAGGCTGAGTGGCAGTGCCACAGGAGCGGTGGAAGCCTGGCAGCGGCTGGCACTGCATGGCAGGCTGTAAGGCTGAGTGGCAGTGCCACACGAGCGGTGGAAGGCTGGCACTTCATTGCAGGCTGCGAGGCTGAGTGGCAGTGCCACATGAGCGGTGGAAGCCTGGCAGCTGCTGGCACTGCATGGCAGGCTGTGAGGCTGAGTGGCAGTGCCACAGGAGCGGTGGAAGCCTGGCAGCGGCTGGCACTGCATGGCAGGCTGTGAGGCGGAGTGTGGCAGTGGCACATGAGCGGTGGAAAGCTGGCAGCGGCTGGCACTGCATGGCAGGCTGTGAGGCTGAGTGGCAGTGCCACACGAGCGGTGGAAGGCTGGCAGCTGCTGGCACTGCATGGCAGGCTGTGAGGCTGAGTGGCAGTGCCACACGAGCGGTGGAAGGCTGGCACTGCATGCAGGCTGTGAGGCTGAGTGGCAGTGCCACAGGAGCGGTGGAAGGCTGGCACTGCATGGCAGGCTATGAGCCTGAGTGGCAGTGCCACAGGAGCGGTGGAAGGCTGGCACTTCATTGCAGGCTGTGAGGCTGAGTGGCAGTGCCACAGGAGCGGTGGAAGGCTGGCAGCGGCTGGCACTGCATGGCAGGCTGTGAGGCTGAGTGGCAGTGCCACAGGAGCGGTGGAAGGCTGGCAGCGGCTGGCACTGCATGGCAGGCTGTGAGGCGGAGTGTGGCAGTGGCACATGAGCGGTGGAAAGCTGGCAGCGGCTGGCACTGCATGGCAGGCTGTGAGGCTGAGTGGCAGTGCCACAGGAGCGGTGGAAGGCTGGCACTGCATGGCAGGCTGTGAGCCTGAGTGGCAGTGCCACAGGAGCGGTGGAAGGCTGGCACTTCATTGCAGGCTGTGAGGCTGAGTGGCAGTGCCACAGGAGCGGTGGAAGGCTGGCAGCGGCTGGCACTGCATGGCAGGCTGTGAGGCTGAGTGGCAGTGCCACAGGAGCGGTGGAAGCCTGGCAGCGGCTGGCACTGCATGGCAGGCTGTGAGGCTGAGTGGCAGTGCCACAGGAGCGGTGGAAGGCTGGCAGCGGCTGGCACTGCATGGCAGGCTGTGAGGCTGAGTGGCAGTGCCACACGAGCGGTGGAAGGCTGGCACTGCATGGCAGGCTGCGAGGCTGAGTGACAGTGCCACACGAGCGGTGGAAGGCTGGCACTGCATGGCAGGCTGTGAGGCTGAGTGGCAGTGCCACACGAGCGGTGGAAGGCTGGCAGCGGCTGGCACTGCATGGCAGGCTGGGAGGCTGAGTGGCAGTGCCACACGAGCGGTGGAAGGCTGGCACTTCATGGCAGGCTGTGAGGCTGAGTGGCAGTGCCACAGGAGCGGTGGAAGCCTGGCAGCGGCTGGCACTGCATGGCAGGCTGTGAGGCTGAGTGGCAGTGCCACAGGAGCGGTGGAAGGCTGGCAGCGGCTGGCACTGCATGGCAGGCTGTGAGGCTGAGTGGCAGTGCCACACGAGCGGTGGAAGGCTGGCACTGCATGCAGGCTGTGAGGCTGAGTGGCAGTGCCACAGGAGCGGTGGAAGCCTGGCAGCGGCTGGCACTTCATCGCAGGCGGACTGCAGCCCGGTACCTGAGAGCAGGTGAAGGCCGCCCGCGGGCACCTCAGCCCACTGGCAGGGCTTGGAAGCCTGCAGGGGTGCACTGCCGACCTTGTGTTAAGTGGCACACCCCTGCCCCGGAGCCCCCCCCCCCCCCCCCCCACGGGCAGGGGTGCGGGGCACACTCGAGGCAGAGGCTTCACAGCTGTCAGCAGCAGGCCTGCCCCAGCACAGACCTCGCCCGCTCCTGCCCTGGGGGAGCGGGGGGGGGGGGGGGGGGGGGGGGCAGCCTCCGCACAGGGCACGGACTGGAGCGGGCAGGACAAGTCCGAACAAGTGCCCTCCGGGCCCGGCGGGGGCACAAGACGCTGCCAGGGAGATGGAGGGTAAACACCGACAGGGGGTCCAGCACACGGCTGGCTGCACCCCCGGGAGAGGGGGCACAGGCCACAGGGTCATGTCATGGGGCAGGCAGGGGGTAACCCACCCCCCAGCGGGGTAAGAGGGGGCACAGGGAGGTACCACTCACTCCTACCCAGAGGAGGAGGGTAAACGAGGGGGGGGGGGGGGGGGCACAGGGCTGTGTACCAACCACTCCAATCCAGAGCAGAAACCAGGGCCACAAGGCGGAGAATTGAACCCCTCCACTGTTAGGGGCGAGGGAGAGCAGGGCATAGGGCGGTACACACTGAACAGTAGAAAGGAGATGGGCACACATCTGCTACACCCCCTTGACCGAGCAGGGCATGGCTGCATCCCCTCTACTTCACGAGCAGGGCCAAGTGAGACGAGCCGGGGGATCAGGCACATGGCGGCGCCACCTCTGGGCACCGGCAGGAGAGGCCCCGTCCTAGCAGATCAAGAGGACCAGGGAGCCCAGCTGCACCCCCGAGAGGAACAAGGGGGCACCGGGAGAAGCGCCATTCTCACACCTCAAGGAAGGATGAAGGGAGGCTGGGCACATACATGCTACCCTCTGAGCATGGGGAGGGCGGCGGGCACAGTGGTACCCCTCTGCCGCCGGCTCCCTGGCCCTCTGCCGCCGGCGCCCTGGCCCCCTGCCGCCGGCGCCCTGGCTCTCTGCCGCCGGCGCCCTGACCCCCTGCCGCCGGCACCCTGGCTCCCTGCCGCCGGCTCCCTGGCCCTCTGCCGCCGGCGCCCTGGCCCCCTGCCACCGGCGCCCTGGCCCTCTGCCGCCGGCGCCCTGGCCCCCTGCCGCCGGCACCCTGGCTCCCTGCCGCCGGCGCCCTGGCCCTCTGCCGCCGGTGCCCTGGCCCGCGGGCGCCCTGGCCCCCTGCCGCCGGTGCCCTGGCCCTCTGCCGCCGGTGCCCTGGCGCCCTGAACCTCTGCCGCCGGTGCCCTGGCGCCCTGAACCTCTGCCGCCGGTGCCCTGGCCCTCTGCGGCCGGTGCCCTGGCTCCCTGGCCCCCTGCCCCCGGCGCCCTGGCCCCCTGCCGCCGGCGCCCTGAACCTCTGCCGCCGGCGCCCTGAACCTCTGCCGCCGGTGCCCTGGCTCCCTGGCCCTCTGTCGCCGGTGCCCTGGCTCCCTGGCCCCCTGCCGCCGGCGCCCTGGCCCCCTGCCGCCGGCGTCCTGTCCGTCTGCCGCTGGCGCCCTGGCCCCCTGCCGCCCTGGCCCTCTGCCGCCGGCGCCCTGGCCCTCTGCCGCCGGCGCCCTGGCCCCCTGCCGCCGGCGCCCTGGCCCTCTGCCGCCGGCGCCCTGGCTCCCTGCCGCCGGCGCCCTGGCTCCCTGCCGCC
The DNA here is from genome assembly GCF_964263255.1 of Lissotriton vulgaris. NCBI lineage: Eukaryota > Metazoa > Chordata > Amphibia > Caudata > Salamandridae > Lissotriton > Lissotriton vulgaris. Next base: position 572,795 of record NW_028245490.1, on the reverse strand, counting down.
GGCACCCTGGCCCTCTGCCGCCGGCACCCTGGCCCTCTGCCGCCGGCGCCCTGGCTCCCTGCCGCCGGCGCCCTGGCTCCCTGCCGCCGGCGCCCTGGCTCCCTGCCGCCGGCGCCCTGGCTCCCTGGCGCCGGCGCCCTGGCCCTCTGCCGCCCTGGCCCTCTGCCCCCGGCGCCCTGGCCCTCTGCCCCCGGCGCCCTGGCTCCCTGTCGCCGGCGCCCTGGCCCTCTGCCGCCGGCGCCCTGGCTCCCTGCCGCCGGCGCCCTGGCCCTCTGCCGCCGGCGCCCTGACCCTCTGCCGCCGGTGCCCTGACCCTCTGCCGCCGGTGCCCTGGCCCTCTGCCGCAGGCGCTCTAGGCGACTTCCTAGTTTTGCTCTGTAAGATGGCGGACCAAGAAGGCGCAGACAAATCAGTGTGAAGCAGCTCTGGGAGTGTTCTCAGTGCAAGTCTGAACTCGACGCAGCTTTTCTCTTCGCAGATACAGTGTGACGTGTACATATACCCTTAGCATCCTGTAGATTTAGAGACCATTTATATATAAACAAGCATACTACTTACTGAGTGTTCAAATGTTAATCGAGTCGAGCTCGATGGATGCTAATGTCAGAGAGTGAAGACTTAGCTCCCTGTCTGCAGCCGGGGCCCCTGATCGACAGAACTCCCTGGCTGCAGCCGGGGCGCGGATCGACAGAGCTTCCTGGCTGCAGCTGGGGCGCGGATCGACAGAGCTCCCTGGCTGCAGCCGGGGCGCGGATCGACAGAGCTCCCTGGCTGCAGCCGGGGCGCGGATCGACAGAGCTCCCTGGCTGCAGCCGGGGCCCCTGATCGACAGAGCTCCCTGGCTGCAGCCGGGGCCCCTGATCGACAGAACTCCCTGGCTGCAGCCGGGGCGCGGATCGACAGAACTCCCTGGCTGCAGCCGGGGCGCGGATCGACAGAGCTCCCTGGCTGCAGCCGGGGTCCCGGATCGATTGAGCTCACTGGCTGCAGCCAGGGCCCGGATCGACAGACCAGTGAGGGGGTCTGTCCCACACACACAGTAAAGAGGAGAGGGGTGTTGACTCACTGAGGTCCTCCGCCAGCTGCACGCGCTTCCCGGTCAGTAGGTTCACCTTCTTGTCGCCGTCTTCAGCGAAGTCCTCCAGGACCTCTTTCACGTTCTTCTCCAGGCGCCTGACTGGGGGAAGCAGACAGCTCATGGTCACTCACAGTCACTCCTTCCACAGGGGACATACGTTTATGCTTATTTGCTTTTTAAGAAAGCTTTTAGTAACTGCTCGGAGCTCAACACACGCGTCAGGCATTCCTCGGTCTTGTTCCTGGATACACCATTCCACAAAAGACACTTCTGTCTGAGTTTACAGCCCAAAGTCAGTACACAAATGAAATAACGTACAAAGATGGAACTCAGATACATTTCAAAAGTGCCACATGATGCAACGAGCATTAGTGCCCGATGTTTGCCCCTTTAGGGACGCTTTGGTGTCAGAGGCATCCGTGTGGCCCATCTGTACTAAGGTTCATGATCTGCCCTCTGACCCCAAGCGGTGCTCCCTCGTTTGCCGGAGTGAGTGCAGGTGCAAGGGCTAACATGCCACCAGGAGGCACCTGATTGGGTCTCCTTTGGAGGGGCGCGCTGCCAGGCCTTACCCTCAGAGTAACCCGTTTGTAGAAACGATGGCGATCCCAAGGCAGCCGGGTGCCCTCACCCCCCCCCCCCCCCACCACCACGCCAGGGGGTTCCCCTCACATTAGAAGATGAGACTAGGTCCATGCCAGTGAAGGATGGAGCCGCAGTCCCAAAGCTGGACTCGTCTCACTGGAGCCCTCTCCTTGCACAGGCACGGAGAACCCTGAGGTCACCCCATGCGCACCCAGAGGTCACCCCTGCGCATCCAGAGGTCACCCCTGCGCACCCAGAGGTCACCCCTGAACCCTGGGGCTGTGTGCTCCGCAGCAGTGCTGGTGTCTGCTGAAGCGGAGACCCGCCCTGAACCCTGGGGCTGTGTGCTTAGCAGCAGTGTTGGTGTCTCTGAAGCCGAGACCCTCCCTGAACCCTAGGGCTGTGTGCTTAGCAGCAGTGCTGTCTGCTGAAGCCGAGACCCTCCCTGAACCCTGGGGCTGTGTGCTCAGCAGCAGTGGTGATGTCTGCTGAAGCCGAGACCCTCCCTGAACCCTGGGGCTGTGTGCTCAGCAGCAGTGCTGGTGCCTGCTGAAGCCGAGACCCGCCCTGAACCCTGGGGCTGTGTGCTTAGCAGCAGTGGTGGTGTCTGCTGAAGCCGAGACCTGCCCTGAACCCTGGGGCTGTGTGCTTAGCAGCAGTGCTGGTGTCTGCTGAAGCCGAGACCCACCCTGAACCCTGGGGCTGTGTGCTCAGCAGCAGTGCTGGTGTCTGCTGAAGCCAAGACCTGCCCTGAACCCTGGGGCTGTGTGCTCAGCAGCAGTGCTGGTGTCTGCTGAAGCCGAGACCTGCCCTGAACCCTGGGGCTGTGTGCTTAGCAGCAGTGGTGGGGTCTGCTGAAGCCTAGACCCGCCCTGAACCCTGGGGCTGTGTGCTTAGCAGCAGTGGTGGTGTCTGCTGAAGCCGAGACCCTCCCTGAACCCTGGGGCTGTGTGCTTAGCAGCAGTGGTGGTGTCTGCTGAAGCAGAGACCCTCCCTGAACCCTGGGGCTGTGTGCTTAGCAGCAGTGGTGGTGTCTGCTGAAGCCGAGACCCTCCTTGAACCCTGGGGCTGTGTGCTTAGCAGCAGCGGTGGTGTCTGCTGAAGCGGAGACCCGCCCTGAAACCTGGGGCTGTGAGCTTAGCAGCAGCGGTGGTGTCTGCTGAAGCCGAGACCCTCCTTGAACCCTGGGGCTGTGTGCTTAGCAGCAGCGGTGGTGTCTGCTGAAGCCGAGACCCTCCCTGAACCCTAGGGCTGTGTGCTTAGCAGCAGTGGTGGTGTCTGCTGAAGCCTAGACCTGCCCTGAACGCTGTGCTCAGCAGCAGTGGTGGTGACTGCTGAAGCCGAGACCTGCCCTGAACCCTGGGGCTGTGTGCTCAGCAGCAGTGCTGGTGTCTGCTGAAGCCGAGACCCTCCCTGAACCCTGGGGCTGTGTGCTCAGCAGCAGTGCTGGTGTCTGCTGAAGCCGAGACCCTCCCTGAACCCTGGGGCTGTGTGCTTAGCAGCAGTGGTGGGGTCTGCTGAAGCCGAGACCCTCCCTGAACCCTGGGGCTGTGTGCTTAGCAGCAGTGGTGGGGTCTGCTGAAGCCGAGACCCTCCCTGAACCCTGGGGCTGTGTGCTTAGCAGCAGTGGTGGTGTCTGCTGAAGCCGAGACCCGCCCTGAACCCTGTGCTTAGCAGCAGTGGTGGTGTCTGCTGAAGCCGAGACCCGCCCTGAACCCTGTGCTTAGCAGCAGCGGTGGTGTCTGCTGAAGCAGAGACCTGCCCTGAACCCTGGGGCTGTGTGCTTAGCAGCAGTGCTGGTGTCTGCTGAAGCCGAGACCTGCCCTGAACCCTGGGGCTGTGTGCTTAGCAGCAGTGCTGGTGTCTGCTGAAGCCTAGACCCTCCCTGAACCCTGGGGCTGTGTGCTTAGCAGCAGTGCTGGTGTCTGCTGAAGCCGAGACCCACCCTGAACCCTGGGGCTGTGTGCTCAGCAGCAGTGCTGGTGTCTGCTGAAGCCAAGACCTGCCCTGAACCCTGGGGCTGTGTGCTCAGCAGCAGTGCTGGTGTCTGCTGAAGCCGAGACCTGCCCTGAACCCTGGGGCTGTGTGCTTAGCAGCAGTGGTGGGGTCTGCTGAAGCCTAGACCCGCCCTGAACCCTGGGGCTGTGTGCTTAGCAGCAGTGGTGGTGTCTGCTGAAGCCGAGACCCTCCCTGAACCCTGGGGCTGTGTGCTTAGCAGCAGTGGTGGTGTCTGCTGAAGCAGAGACCCTCCCTGAACCCTGGGGCTGTGTGCTTAGCAGCAGTGGTGGTGTCTGCTGAAGCCGAGACCCTCCTTGAACCCTGGGGCTGTGTGCTTAGCAGCAGCGGTGGTGTCTGCTGAAGCGGAGACCCGCCCTGAAACCTGGGGCTGTGAGCTTAGCAGCAGCGGTGGTGTCTGCTGAAGCCGAGACCCTCCTTGAACCCTGGGGCTGTGTGCTTAGCAGCAGCGGTGGTGTCTGCTGAAGCCGAGACCCTCCCTGAACCCTAGGGCTGTGTGCTTAGCAGCAGTGGTGGTGTCTGCTGAAGCCTAGACCTGCCCTGAACGCTGTGCTCAGCAGCAGTGGTGGTGTCTGCTGAAGCCGAGACCTGCCCTGAACCCTGGGGCTGTGTGCTCAGCAGCAGTGCTGGTGTCTGCTGAAGCCGAGACCCTCCCTGAACCCTGGGGCTGTGTGCTCAGCAGCAGTGCTGGTGTCTGCTGAAGCCGAGACCCTCCCTGAACCCTGGGGCTGTGTGCTTAGCAGCAGTGGTGGGGTCTGCTGAAGCCGAGACCCTCCCTGAACCCTGGGGCTGTGTGCTTAGCAGCAGTGGTGGGGTCTGCTGAAGCCGAGACCCTCCCTGAACCCTGGGGCTGTGTGCTTAGCAGCAGTGGTGGTGTCTGCTGAAGCCGAGACCCGCCCTGAACCCTGTGCTTAGCAGCAGTGGTGGTGTCTGCTGAAGCCGAGACCCGCCCTGAACCCTGTGCTTAGCAGCAGCGGTGGTGTCTGCTGAAGCAGAGACCTGCCCTGAACCCTGGGGCTGTGTGCTTAGCAGCAGTGCTGGTGTCTGCTGAAGCCGAGACCTGCCCTGAACCCTGGGGCTGTGTGCTTAGCAGCAGTGCTGGTGTCTGCTGAAGCCTAGACCCTCCCTGAACCCTGGGGCTGTGTGCTTAGCAGCAGTGCTGGTGTCTGCTGAAGCCGAGACCTGCCCTGAACCCTGGGGCTGTGTGCTTAGCAGCAGTGGTGGTGTCTGCTGAAGCCGAGACCCTCCCTGAACCCTGGGGCTGTGTGCTTAGCAGCAGTGGTGGTGTCTGCTGAAGCCGAGACCCGCCCTGAAACCTGGGGCTGTGAGCTTAGCAGCAGCGGTGGTGTCTGCTGAAGCCGAGACCCTCCTTGAACCCTGGGGCTGTGTGCTTAGCAGCAGTGTTGGTGTCTGCTGAAGCCGAGACCCTCCCTGAACCCTGGGGCTGTGTGCTTAGCAGCAGTGTTGGTGTCTGCTGAAGCCGAGACCCTCCCTGAACCCTGGGGCTGTGTGCTCAGCAGCAGTGCTGTCTGCTGAAGCCGAGACCCGCCCTGAAGCACAAGTTACTACTTGTGTAACGATACACCTGTAAGAGACATTAGATTGTTCCTTACCTTAGAATATCCCCAGGCATCAGACTGGATCCGGAAAGTTTTTCGTCAGCAGTACCCATGCGCATCAGTAGGTGGCGTCATGCTGCTCTGCAGCCGTCGCTGGCGTCGTAAGTGCCGAGATGACGGGACGGAGGCTACTTAGGCGCCACCCATGCGCGCTGACGTCAGTTCTCTACACTTTCCGCGCCAGGAATGCAGACCCATGCAAGAAACTGACCACTGGTGCCATGAAACTAGGGCCCTGAAAGGGATGACCGTAATCCTAGAAATCAGTTCGCAGAACGGGGAGGATGGGTGGGGGTAAGGAATCGATCACTAACTAATGTCTCTTACAGATATGTCGTTACACAAGTAGTAACTTGTAGTAACTTGTGCATCTGAAAGAGACACCTTAGAATAGATACCCCAGCAATACCAACCCCGGTGGTGGGTCAGCGAACCAGATTACACCAGAAAGTCACGGAGCACAGAATGGCCAAAGAAGCCTTCTCTCTGGACCGGACTGTCAAGGCAGTAATGCTTGGTAAACGTGTGCAGCGAGGCCCACGTGGCTGCCTGACAAATGTCCTGCAAGGGAAAGCCACGTCCCAAGGCAGTAGTGGCTGCAGTTGCCCCGGTCGAATGGGCACGCAGCCCCACAGGAGGCTCCCTCTTGGCCAAGGAGTAACATGCTTTGATGCACAGAACAACCCACCGGGAGATGGTCTGTTTGTGCACAGCCCGACCTTTTTTGGCACCCAAGTAGCCAACAAAGAGCTGGTCATCCACCCAGAACTGTTGAGTGCGCTTCAGATAGAACGAGAGCGCACGTTTTGGCTCCAGATGGAGGAGCCTCTCTTCCTCTTTTGAAGGATGCGGAGGCGGAAAGAAGGTGGGCAAAGTGATGGTCTGCCCAATGTGGAAGGGCGTGACAACCTTTGGCACGAAAGAAGGATGGGTCCTTCAAACCACCTTGTCCGGATGAACAGAAAAGAAAGGAGGTTTGAAAGAAAGAGCCTGGAGCTCACTCACTCTTCTGGCAGAGGTGATAGCTACCAGGAAAGCCGTCTTTAAAGTGAGAAGACGTAAAGGACAATTATGAAGGGGCTCCAAGGGAGCGGACATCAGATAAGTCAAGACAAGATTTATGTCCCACTGCGGCACGGGAGGAAATGTGTGTGTAATGCCTTTGAGTAAACGGTTAACAACCGGAGACTTAAAAAGAGAAGGCTGATCTGGAAGCCGAAGAAAGGTGGAGATAGCCGAAAGATAACCTTTGATAGTGCCCAGAGCAGCCTGCTGGGCCAAGGATAGAATGAACAGAAGGAACTCTGAAAGAGGGGCAAAAAGGGGATCCACAGCCTTTGCTGTGCACCATGCAACAAATTTGTTCCACCTGCAGGCGTATACCGTCTTAGTGGAGGGACGCTTGGCTGCCAGAATGACATCACAGACTTCAGTCGGAAGATCGACAGCTGTCAACTGTCGCCACTCAATCTCCACGGATGGAGGTGGAGGCTGGACAGGTTCGGGTGGAGGACCGTCCCCTGCTGCTGCGACAGAAGATCCTCCCGAAGAGGCAGTCGGATCGGGGAATCGATCGCCATGTTGAGTAGCTCGGGTTATCAGTATCTTCGTTCCCAATCCAGAGCCACAAGGATGACTCGGGCCCGGTCGAGCCGAATCTTCTTCAGCACTCTGGGCAGAAGTGGTATAGGAGTACAACAGACTGCAATTCTACTCAAGACGAAAAGCGCTGGAGAGCGAGTGCCGCCTTGGAAATTCCAACGTGCAGAACTGATGACATTGCGCATTCTCTTCGGTGGTGAATAGATCTAACCAAGCCTCTCCCCACTGCTTAAAGAGACTTGCGCCACGTCCGAGTTCGGACGCCATTCGTAATCCATCAAGCACCGACGGCTGAGTTTGTCCGCCCTGGCGTTCAGAGAACCTTCCAGGTGTTGAACCACCAAGGTAATGCCTTGATGTTCCAGCCATGTCTAGAGGCGCAGAGCCTCCTGACATAGGGCTCACGACCCCACCCCGTCCTGGTTGTTGCAATATCACATGGCGGTGCTGTTGTCCGTGAACACCTGCACTACACTTCCACGGACAGAGGGAAGGAATGCCTTCAGTGCAAGTCGGATCGCCGAAGTTTCAAAAAGTTAATATGGAGCCGGGATCCGCCGAAGACCAGAGGCTTCCGATCTCCGCCTCTCCCAAGCGGCCTCCCCATCCCAGGAGGGACGCATCTGTCACCACTGTGTGCTCCGGTTGGGGAAGGGAGAGGGATCTGCCATTGACCCAATCGCAATTCGTGAGCCACCACTACAATTGTCGAGCAGTGCCCTCCGAGATCTGGACATGATCTGACAGGTTGCCCTAATACTGTGCCCACTGGAACTTCAGGTCCTACTGCAGAGCCCGCATATGCCATCTGGCATGTTGCACCATTATGCTGCAGGAGGCCATCAGGCCCAGGAGCCGGAGGGTCATCCTGACAAACCCGGGATAGAGGCTAAAAGATCGGAATCATAGCCTGAACATCCCAGACTCGCTGCTCAGGCGGATAAACCCTAAACTGTGTCAAATCCAGAACAGCTTTGATGAAGGGCAGCTTCTGAGAGGGACTCAAGGGTGACCTCGGCACGTTGATGGAGAACCCCAGCAAATCCAAGAGGTCCGCCGCAGTCTGGTGCTGGTAACGTGGAAGGGGAGCACGGCAAACAGAAATTGCTCCTGACCTACCGTGAACCGCAGGTAACGCTGGTGAGCCGGCAGGACGCGGATGTGAAAATATGCGTCCTGCAAGTCCAAAGCTACCATCCAGTCTGCAGAGTCGAGGGCATCCAAGACCTGAGCCTGAGTCAACATCTTGAACTTCTCCTTCCGGAGGAAGCGACTGACATTCCTGAGGTCCAAAATGGGTTGTAGGCCCCCTTTGTCCTTCTTGGGGACCAGAAAATAGTGGGAATAACAACCACGTCCTACTTCTGGCCCAGGAACGCGCTTGATGGCCCCTTTGGCCAGGAGGGCCATAACTTCCTGCTGGAGAAGCATAAAGTGATCCCCCCGACATGCGGTGGAATTGAGGTGGCATGGCTGGGGGGGTAGACTCGAAGGGGAGGGAGTAACCGCTTCGGACATTCTGCAGCACCCACCTGCCCAAAGTGACAGAACGCCAGTGGGGGAGGTGATGTTGAACCCTGCCGCCCACAGGCGTGGTGTGCACCCCAAAGCTCGGAATAGGAAGGCTTTAAAGCGGATGCTGCAGGTGCAGAGGTGGACTGACTCGCCCGTTGGCCCCCTGTGCCGCCATGGCGACCTCCACGCCCGCACTGATATTGGTTCTGCGCAAGCTTCTGGCTGAACGAACATGCGGGGGCGCCCCTTTCATGGCCGCAAAAGGAACGAAAGGTAGACGTGGCCGGTCGTGTGGGGGGAGAGACCTAAGTACATGGCCGTAGCCCGCGAGTCCTTAAAACGCTCCAGTGCACTGTCTGCCTTATCACCAAACAGGCGAGTATCATCAAAGGACATGTTCAGAGGGAACTCTGGACATCTCCCGAAAACCCGGTGGACCGCAGCCAGGCATGGCGACGCAGAACTCTGTTGTGGAGATTGCTCTCCCTAAAGAGTCCACAGTGTCCAGCTCACACCAAATGGCGAACTTAGCGGCATCCTTACCCTCGGCAACAGCTTGGGAAAGGACAGCCCGAACCTCTTCAGGACACTGGGGCAGTGTCTGCGCCACTGTGTCCCACACCGCGTGAGAATAGCGGCCCAAAAAGCATGCAGTGTTGACTGACCGCAGCCCCAGGCTGGCAGAGGAAAATAACCTTTTTCCAAATTGCTCCAGCTTTTTCGATTCCTTACCCGAGGGGCGGTAGGGAACGCACTTTGGGAAGTGGAGGCCTGAATGATCAAGCTCTCCGGAGTAGGATGATTAGTCAAAAAGGCAGGGTCACCCGGTGCAGGGCAATGACGCCGGGCCACGTTCTTGTCCACAGGAACCCCCGTGGCTGGTCTAGACCAGGTGCCCATCAAAACATCCGTCAAGGCCTCATTGAATGGAAGCAGAGGTTCCGTAGGACTTGCTGCCGGCTGAAGCACTTCAGTAAGGAGGTTCGTTTTTATGAGACAGTAGGCAGATCGAGACAAGGGCCTCAGCTGCTCTACGGAGCACCAGAGAATAAGTGGCTCCATCCTCCATGACAGCGAGAGGAGACATAAAACCCGGCTCAGAGGAGAGGTCAAGGCCACCTGCATCCTCAGATTCTTCTGCCCACTTATGTTCGGACTCTAACTGCCGTGCAAGAGGGTCTCCGGACCCCTCCCAGTCATCCCCCTCCTCCACAGCCGGAGGCACAGGCAGCAGTGGTTGGGAAGGCACAGGGGTATTAAACAAATGCTCCAACGGTGTCGGTAACGGCGCTGGTCGGCGCCGATCCGGCTCCATGTCCCAATTTGGATCCCAAGCCGGGGCAACGGGGCCTGGAAATTCGGGCAAGGGCAAAATTAACGTAGTCCACGCCGACGCAGGGAACGGAGCTGCTGGGGGCGACAGGGCCACCCGCAGAGGGCCCTGGCAGAGGACTTCGCGGCGCTGGGGCCGAAGCCACCGGTGGCGAGCAAGAGCCCTCCATAGGGACTGCGGGCCCCAAAGGCGCACCAGCGGGAGCCCTAGGCCTGAAAAGGCAGCCTATGGCTGCAAAAAACTCTTGCACCTGGCTCGGAGTCACTGACGAACCCCGATAAGGTGGGTAGGCCGCGGGAATCCTAGGCTTCAACGGAGCTGCAGGGAAAGAACCCCTGGTCCCCTCGTCCACATCTGAAGACCGACAGGGGCATGTCGGAGAGCAAACACGCTTCTTCAAATTTTTCTTGTGACGTCTCTTACCCAATTCCGAGGACGAAGACTTGGACCCCGAGGAGCGATGATGATGGCTCCGCGGACGGTCCCTTGAGCGACCCTGGACCTTGAACGGCGCAGAGACAATTCCGGGCCTTCAGCAGCTTTCAGGAGCGCTCCCGCAAAGCCTTCGGAGCCATGGCCAGACAGTCGGGACAAGACCGAGAGTCATGGTCGCGGTCCAGACAGAGACAAATGTCATGGGGGTCCGCTACCGACATTGTACGGCGACGGTCCCCACAGGATTTAAATCCAGGAATCCCTACTTGGCACCAGGAGTCAAAGACTCCAAAAGAGGAGAGACCAGTCTCAAAAAAGATAGTCAAACAGTGACTAGGGTACGTGCTCTAACCAGATCTGCGCTTGCTGGCGCGGAAAAAGAAAGAACTGACGTCAGCGTGCATGGGTGGCGCCTAAGTAGTCTCCGTGATGTCATCTCAGCGCTTACGACGCCAGCGACGGACGCGGAGCCGCACAACGCCACCTACTGACGCATAAGGGGTACTGCTGACGAAAAACTTTCCGGATCCAGTCTGATGCCCGGGGATATTCTAAGGTAAGGAATCTATCATTAATGCGTCTGTTGCAGTGGTGGTGTCTGCTGAAGCCTAGACCTGCCCTGAACCCTGGGGCTGTGTGCTTAGCAGCAGTGCTGGTGTCTGCTGAAGCCGAGACCTGCCCTGAACCCTGGGGCTGTGTGCTCAGCAGCAGTGCTGGTGTCTACTGGAGCTTAGACCTGCCCTAAACCTTGGGGTTGTGTGCTCAGCAGCAGTGCTGGTGTCTGCTGAAGCCTAGACCTGCCCTGAACCCTGGGGCTGTGTGCTTAGCAGCAGTGTTGGTGTCTGCTGAAGCTTAGACCCCCCTTGAACCCTGGGGCTGTGTGCTTAGCAACAGTGGTGGCGTCTGAATCCTGAAGCCTAGACCTGCCATGAACCCTGGGGCTTTGTGTTCAGCAGCAGTGCTAGTGTCTGCTGAAGCCTAGACCTGCCCTGAGCCCTAGGACTGTGTGCTCAGCAGCAGCGCTGGCTGATGAAGCCTAGACCCGCCATGAACCTTGGGGCTGTGTGTTCAACAGTAGTGCTGGTGTCTGCTGAAACCTAGACCTGCCCTGAACCCTGGGGGCTGTGTGCTCAGCAGCAGTGGTGATGTCTGCTGAAGCCTAGACTCGCCATGAACACTGGGGCTGTGTGCTCAGCAGCAGTGCTGGTGTCTGCTGAAGCCTAGACCTGCCCTGAAACCTGGGGCTGTGTGCTCAGCAGCAGTGCTGGTGTCTGCTGAAGCCTAGACCCCCCCCCCCTGAACCCTGGTGCTGTGTGCTCAGCAGCAGTGGAGGTGTCTGCTGAAGCCTAGACCTGCCCTGAACCCTGGGGCTGTGTGCTCAGCAGCAGTGCTGCTGCCTGAAGCTAGACCCATCCTGAACCTTGGGGCTTTGTGCTCAGCAGCGGTGGTGGTGGTGTCTGCTGAAGCCTAGACCCGCCCTGAACCCTGCGAATGTGTGCTTAGCAGCAGTGGTGGTGGTGTCTGCTGAAGCCTAGACCCACCACCCTGAACCCTGGGGCTGTGTGTTTAGCAGCAGTGGTGGTGTCTGCTGAAGCCTAGACCCGCCCTGAACCCTGGGGCTGTGTGCTTAGCAGCAGTGGTGGTGTCTGCTGAAGCCGAGACCTGCCCTGAACCCGGGGGCTGTGTGCTCAGCAGCAGTGCTGGTGTCTGCTGAAGCCGAGACCTGCCCTGAACCCTGAGGCTGTGTGCTCAGCAGCAGTGCTGGTGTCTGCTGAAGCTTAGACCTGCCCTAAACCTTGGGGTTGTGTGCTCAGCAGCAGTGCTGGTGTCTGCTGAAGCTTAGACCTGCCCTGAACCCTGGGGCTGTGTGCTCAGCAGCAGTGGTGGTGTCTGCTGGACCCTAGACCCGCCTTGAACCCTGGGGCTGTGTGCTTAGCAGCAGCAGAGCTGTCTGCTGAAGCTTAGACCTGACCTGCCAGTGAGCGGGAGTGAACCCAAGGGAGGCCCGAGCCTGGTATCTGGCTGTAGTAACCGGACCCACGGGCTCTGTACACGGCCTCCGCCCCACGGCCTCCGCCCCACGGCTGACTCTGCCCCACGGCCTCCACACACAGCCTCCGCACATGGCTGACTCTGCCCCACAGCCTCCGCACACGGCTGACTCTGCCCCACAGCCTCCGCACGCGGCTGACTCTGCCCCACAGCCTCCGCACGCGGCTGACTCTGCCCCACAGCCTCCGCACGCGGCTGACTCTGCCCCACAGCCTCCGCACGCGGCTGACTGACTCTGCCCCACAGCCTCCGCACGCGGCTGACTGACTCTGCCCCACAGCCTCCGCACGCGGCTGACTCTGCCCCACAGCCTCCGCACGCGGCTGACTCTGCCCCACAGCCTCCGCACGCGGCTGACTCTGCCCCACAGCCTCCGCACGCGGCTGACTCTGCCCCACAGCCTCCGCACGCGGCTGACTCTGCCCCACAGCCTCCGCACGCGGCTGACTCTGCCCCACAGCCTCCGCACACGGCTGACTCTGCCCCACAGCCTCCGCACACGGCTGACTCTGCCCCACAGCCTCCGCACACGGCTGACTCTGCCCCACAGCCTCCGCACATGGCTGACTCTGCCCCACAGCCTCCGCACACGGCTGACTCTGCCCCACAGCCTCCGCACACGGCTGACTCTGCCCCACAGCCTCCGCACACGGCTGACTCTGCCCCACAGCCTCCGCACACGGCTGACTCTGCCCCACAGCCTCTGCACACGGCTGACTCTGCCCCACAGCCTCCGCCCCACGGCCTCCGCACACGGCGGACTCCGGTAAAGAAGCAGGGACTCTTCTTGATTACACTACACGCTCATTTCTGGCACTTGTAGGATTCAGGGCTACATACTGTGGCTTCTACACTGATTGTGCCATGGACAGAGGGGTTCAATCAGACATTATCCCTTGTTAGGACCCAAAGTGCTGCGACCAAAGAACTCTCCTGTACGAGCTTCACTTTATCACAACCATGTCCAGTAACATCTATCCCTTTGCGTCGATTTACTTCGCAAAATGAGTTATTTCAATTATTAGCTCTCTGCCTTCTGTGTTCGCACTTCCCCAAAAGCCCCAAATCAAAAGTGACCACCGGCACTAACTGTGGGACATGAAGCTACCAAGATGAGGAGTGAGAAACATTTCAGCACCCATCCTTGTCAAGACTGCATCACATTTTCATCACAGTTCTTTAATAGCAAAATGTTACATAACAAATCCCTGTCCTAACCAATGGCAAGCAAGACGTGAGGTCAAATTGAGAGTGGATTAAGTTACACGCAGTGAATCCCCTGAAAGTATCCCGAGCTGCTGCAGGATTTACCTTCTGTGTTGGTGAGTTGCTGCCGCAGGGTGTTGGCAGTGATCGACAGCATACGCTGAATCCGCCAGAATAAGACCACATCATTGCATTCGAGCTGAAACAGAAAGAATCAAGAGGAAACTGACGGTTAAGGATCGCACTGTACAAACCTGTAAATATTCTCACACAACAGAAATTCACAACTCAACTAAAAGGACTGCAAGAAAGCCCAGTATAGGAACAGAAGTATGGACGTGCAGGAGTGTATGTGGTATTCTTATGCACGATTCTTGCCAAGTGCAGCGGAGTGTTGTGCAGGATCAAAGTGCATTTGCATTCAACCAAAGCTATAAACATTATTTCTAACTATATTTTCAGAGAAGATAAAACATAAAAGCACACTTTTAAAAAAAATCTTATTTTCAACAGTATAACTTGGAAGGACTGCAGTCAGAAACTAGCAAAATATTAGAAAAGAACAATAGTTACTTACCTGTAATCTGTGGTTCTCCAGTATTGGTGTCTTTCATAGATTCACATCCCTGAATCATTCCCCGTCGTCGGAGTGGGAGTCCCACGGTACATAAAAAAGCAATAACTTGTATATAAGAAACCAAAACCCTTGGTAATAACCAGCTAGGAAGTAAAGTAGCCCTAAGCTACAGTGGGAAAACTTCCACACTCATGACTATCCTAGTCATTTTGTATAGACCAAACTACAGCCAATCAGGCGTCAGCACCCACCAGAATGTTCTCCCCAGAGACTCAGGCTCTCAGATTTTCTCGCACAGGAGTGAAACCAATAATATCGCCTGAGGAGCCTCTGAGGGGAGGTGGGCGGGTGCATGTGAATCTATGAAAGACACCAATACTGGAGAACCACAGATTACAGGTAAGTAACTATTGTTCTTCTCCAATATCGGGTGTCTTTCATAGATTCACATGCCTGAATCACACCATCCTGCTCATAGATGCTTTTTTGCATTCCTCAGTGTTAGACCTGGCACCTTTGCGTGAGTCTCCCTTCCACGTTTTGCTGATGTGCCTCATGTGTTTTGCTGGTGTTAGCTGCTCAGGGCACTGTGCCACTGCCAATCAGTGCCACAGTGCAAGTGCTCCCTACGAAAAGTGTATACCTTGATTTGTGTCCATGATTGACTTATTTGGTTTACTGTCAGTCCCCAGTAAAGTGCACCAGTAGTGCCAGTGCTTGTAAATACAAATGCTGCTAGTGGGCCTGCAGCACTGGTTGTGCCACCCACAGAAACGGCTTAGTAAAATGTGTCTAAGGTCTGCCATTGCTGAACCTGCGTGCAGTCTGGTACTGTCATGCTGACTGCGCAAGTGCACCTACTTGCCAGTCCCTAAACTTTCCCGTAACTTCATATTAGTCACCACTATGGTAGGCCCAAGGGCAGGGTGCATTGTAAGTGTAAGGTAGGACAAGCCCTGATGTGTGTGGCATGTGCTAATAGTGAATTACAGCCATTTTCGTTTTTCACTATTGTAAGGCTACCTGTTCTCATAGGCCAGAATGGGCTGCTGGAATTATTACACTATAATCCCAGCAGGCTCAGGGAACATGGTAGAAAGTCAATGTTTAGTATGACTGTACTCAGAATAATAAAATACTTATTTTAGTAAAGTTTATTTTAATATCCTGTGTTTGAAAATGCTACTTTTAGAAAGTCGGCATTTGCTTGCCTGACCATTTCAGCCGGCCTCTGCTTGGATGTGTATCTGCTGTCTGGTTTCTGTGAGTGACAGTCTGGGCTGCCAGGTGGTGAATAGAGAGATTACACCAGGATTTGTGGGAGGAGTGCCCCGTGACTCTGAATAGGGCTGTGCTCTGCCACCACAATGCTGGCTCCACCTCCTGCGGGGCGTCTGATGTCTCTGCCCTGCTCACTGAAAGAAGAAGCCAGAGTCACCACAACAAATTGCTCCAAAACTGGGCTGAACCAGGCTCAGGGCCTGCAAAGACAAAAGAAACTGTGTATAAAAGTAGGAGCTCTGCTCCTAAACATCAGATCCTGTTTACGCCTGGAAAGCTGCATGGAGGACTACTGTCTCTAGCCTGAGAAACTGGCCTGTGGTGGGTGCCTTGCTGCAAGAAGGAGAGAAGACAAAGACTGAGGAAGACTTTATTTCAACTTGTGCATTTGTGTGAACAATCTCCAAGGGCTTGCGTGTGAGCCTGCCCCCTGACCTGCGCCCCATGAACATTGGGTGCTACCCCCCCTGAAAGAGAAGCTCCTGCTGCTGCCTGTCCCTGCAGCGCTGGTAACGGAAAGCTGAGTGTGCTGTGCGCCGTCATCGCGCACTCTGAAGAGCCTGTGCAACCCCCTGTCCTGCCAAGCACCGTGACTTCTGCCCGCCGAGCCGCAGCTCGCCAAGTAAAGGTCAGCCCCGCCTGACCCGAGCGCCGTGACTGTGCCCCTCCGAACCGAAGCTCGCAACGCAAAGTAAAGAACCCGTCCGGTCCGAGCACCGCGATCCTGTGACCCCCAAGCCTTAGCTCGCAACGTAAAGAACGGACTCCTGCCCGTGTTCGCTTTTCCCGTGAAGTGTCCTGTTAGAAGCGCCCCGCCGCTGTGACGTGACCATCTACAGCGCGAAGTGTGCTCAAGGATCGCACCTCACTTCGCCCCACAACGCATCGCTGCCCGATGTACCGCAACCTCTGAGCCCCCGAGCCGTAGCTCCCAACACAAGGAAAGCACCGCGACGTGGGACGTCGGACCGGCCTTCTCCTCGTCCGCCTCGAACCCTCAAGACAAACAGGTACCGTGCGCTGGGAACTGTGCACTGCCGAGTCACGATGAAGAGTACGGCTCACACCCCCGGTGAAAGTAATTGCACCCTGGTACGCGTGTTGCTGTGCGCAGTGTCCCAGACAGAAGAGTCCGTGAGGCACGCACCCTGTGGAAAAGCCTTTGTTTGTTTAAGCGCGGTACGCGTCGCACAGGAATGCTACGCTTTGTACCTTCCTTGTGTCCATTGCCCGCACCGTACTCCGCATACCGCAAGGCGCGTGAAGTTCGGCACGGTCTCGTTGTTCGCACCGAACTAAGCGCACAGGAGACCCACGAAGTACACGACCTGTTGCACAAGTTACTTCCCTTCGGTAACAATACATCTGTAAGAAACAGTAGTTATGATTAGATTCCTTACCTTAGAATATCCCCAAGCATCAGACTGGATCCGGAAACATTTGCGTAGCAGTACCCCTGCACGTCGGTAGGCGTCGTCTGCGGCTCCGCGTCCGGCGACGTCATCCCGGCGCTGACGACGGAGTACTTAGACGCCGCCCTCGCGCACTGAGGTCAGCTCTTATACACAGCTTTTCCGCGCCAGAAACGCAGAGCCATGATAAAAACCAACATTGGTGCCATGAAACTAGGGCCCTGAAAGGGGATGGCTTTAACCCTAAATGTCGGTTCGCAGAATGGGGAGGATGGGTGGGGCGGTAAGGAATCTAATACTAACTACTGTTTACAGATATATCGTTACCGAAGGTAAGTAACTTGTGACTACTAACTACTGTTTCTAACAGATATATCGTTACCGAAGGTAAGTAACTTGTGCATCTGAAAGAAACAGGTTAGTATTAGATTCCTTACTTTAGAATAGATACCCCAGCAATACCAACCCCAGTGGTGGGTCTGTGAACCAATGATCACACCAGAAAGTCCTGGAGAACGGAACGGCCAAAAAAGCCATCTCTCCGGACTTGGCTGTCCAGGCAGTAGTGTCTTGCGAATGTGTGCAGCGAGGCCCATGTACCTGCCTGACAGATGTCCTGCAAGGGGATTCCCCGGCCCAGGGCAGTAGTAGCCGCCATGGCCCGAGTGGAATGGGCCCTCAGCCCAACAGGAGGCCCCTTCTTAGCTAAAGAGTAGCATGCCTTGATACACAAGACGACCCACCAAGAGATGGTCCATTTGTGCACCGCCCGTCCCTTCTTAGCGCCCACGTAACCAACAAAGAGTTGGTCATCCACCCGGAACTGGCGTGTGCGATCCAAATAGAAAGAGACCGCACGTTTTGGGTCCAGACGGTGGAGCCGCTCTTCCTCTTTAGAGGGATGCGGAGGCGGAAAGAAGGTGGGCAAGGTGAAGGACTGCCCGATGTGGAAGGCCATGACTACCTTGGGCAGGAAAGAGGGTCTTGTCCGCAATACAACCTTGTCCGGATGGACAGAAAGGAAGGGAGGCTTGAATGAAAGAGCCTGGAGCTCATTCACTCTCCTGGCAGAGGTGATGGCAACCAGGAAAGCAGTCTTAAGGGTAAGAAGACGGAGAGGACTGTTACAAGGTGGCTCGAAGGGAGCGCACATCAGAAAGGTAAGTACAAGGTTCAAGTCCCACTGAGGCATCACGAACGGAACAGGGGGGAACATATGAGCGATGCCCTTCAAGAGCCTATTAACAACCGGGGACTTGAACAAAGAAGGCTGATCAGGTAGCCTTAAGAAGGCGGAAAGGGGAGAAAGGTAGCCCGTGATAGTGCCCACAGTGGAGCCCTGCTGGGCAAGAGAAAGAAGGAAGAGGAGAACCTCAGAAAGAGGGGCAGAAAGGGGATCCACAGCCTTTGCTGTCCACCATGCCACAAACTTGTTCCACCTGCAGGCGTATATCGACTTTGTGGAGGGACGCCTGGCTGCCAGAATCACATCAAAAACTTCAGGAGGCAAGTC
Source organism: Lissotriton vulgaris (assembly GCF_964263255.1). Classification (NCBI taxonomy): domain Eukaryota; kingdom Metazoa; phylum Chordata; class Amphibia; order Caudata; family Salamandridae; genus Lissotriton; species Lissotriton vulgaris. The sequence continues at coordinate 554,571 of NW_028245490.1, read as the reverse complement.
AAATAGCCTCAACTGTCGTCCAAGCATGGAGGTGGAGACTGGACAGGTTCGGGTGGAGGACCGTCCCCTGCTGCTGCGACAGAAGGTCCTCCTGAAGAGGCAGACAAATCGGGGGATCGACAAACATGCTGAGTAGCTCGGGATACCAGTATCTTCATGCCCAGTCCGGAGGCACAAGGATAACTTGGGCCCGGTCGCATTTGATCTTCTTCAGCACTCTGGACAGAAGAGGTATAGGCGAAAAGGCGTACAACAGACCGCAGCTCCACTCGCGACGAAAAGCGTCTCCGAGCGAGTGCCGCCTTGGAAATGCCAACGCACAGAACTGATGACATTGCGCGTTCTCTTCTGTGGCAAACAGATCTAACCAAGGCTCTCCCCACTGCTGAAAGAGGCCTTGCGCCACGTCCGAGTTCAGACGCCATTCGTGATCCATCATGCACCGACGGCTGAGTTTGCCCACCCTGGTGTTCAGGGAACCTGCCAGGTGTTGAACCACCAGGGTCATGCCGTGATGTTCCAGCCACTGCCAGAGGCGCAGAGCCTCCTGGCACAGGGTCCACGACCCCACCCTGCCCGGTTTGTTGCAGTACCACAGGGCGGTGGTGTTGTCCGTGAACACCTGCACTACACTCCCCCGGACAGAGGGGAGGAATGCCTTCAGTGCAAGCCGGATCGCCCGCAGCTCCTGAAGGTTGATGTGGAGCCGGGACTCCGCCGGAGACCAGAGGCCTCTGATCTCCGCCTCTCCCATGTGGCCTCCCCAGCCCTGGAGGGACGCGTACGTCACAACTACGTACTCCGGTTGGGGTAGGGAGAGGGATCTGCCGCTGACCCGATCGCAGTCCGTGAGTCACCACTGCAACTGTCTTGCAGTGCCCTCCGAGATCAAGTCATGGTCGGACAAGTTGCCCTGATGCTGGGCCCACTAAAACTTCAGGTCCCACTGCAGAGCCCGCATCCGCCACCTGGCGTGATGCACCAGAAGGATGGAGGAGGCCATCAGCCGCAGAGTCAACCTGATCGAGACTCGGGATAGCGGCTGAAAGATCGGAATCAGAGCCTGAATATCCCGAACCCGCTGTTCGGGAGGATAAATCCGAAACTGCGCCGAGTCTAGACCCGCTCCGATGAAGAGGAGCTTCTGAGAGGGACACAGGTGTGACTTCGGCACATTGATGGAGAACCCCCGCAGGTGAAGGGGGTCAGCCGTAGTCTGGAGGTGGCTGACGACTGTCTGGGGCGAGCCGCCTTCAACAACCAGTCGTCGAGGTAGGGGAAGACTGAAACCCCTAACCTGCGCAGATGAGCTGCGACCACCGCCATCACTTTCGTGAACACCAGTGGGGTGCTGGTAAGGCCGAAGAGGAGCACAGTAAACTGAAAGTGCTCGTGGCTTACCAGGAACCGCAGGTAGCGCCGGTGGGCCGGCAGGACGGGGATGTGAAAATATGCGTCCTACAAGTCCAACGCTACCATCCAGTCTCCCGGGTCCAGGGCAGCTAAGACCTGAGCCAAAGTCAGCATCTCAAACTTCTCCTTCCGGAGGAAGCCGTTGACGTTCCTAAGGTCCAAGATAGGGCGTAGGCCCCCTTTGTCCTTCTTGGGAATCAGAAAGTAGTGGGAGTAACAACCGCGTCCTACTTCTGGCCCAGGAATGTGCTCGGTTGCCCCCTTGGCTAAGAGGGCCAAAACTTCCTCTTGCAGAAGTTGCAAGTGATCCCCCGACACGCAGTGATCTGCCTTGCCACCAAAGAGGTGGCTGCCATCAAACGGCATGTCCATAAGGGTGTTTTGGACATCGGCCAAAAAGTTGGCGGACCTCAGCCAGGCGTGGCGGTGAACCCGCACAGACGTGGAAATCGCTCTTCCTAGCAAATCCGTGGTATCCAGTCCACATCGTATAGAGTAGCGTGCTGTGTCTCTTCCCTCCGCGAGGGCTTGAGCGAGTTTCGCCCGGGCTCCCTCCGGGCACTCAGGCAGCACGGCTGCAACCGTATCCCACAAAGAGTGGGTGTAACGGCCCAAGAGGCACGCGGTGTTGACCGACCGCAACCCCAAACTAAGGGAGGAGAACATCTTCTTTCCGAACTGTTCATTCCTATTGCATTCCCGATATGGTGGTGCCGTCGGGAATGCGGATTGGGAAGTAGAGGCCTGGATAATCAAGCTCTCGAGGGTGGGGTAGGTGGACAGGAAACTAGGGTCGCCCGGGGCTGGGTGGTGGCACCTAGCGACGTTCATATCTACAGGGGGACCTGTAGTGGGCCTGGACCAAGTGGCCAACAGGTCGTCCGTGAGAGCCTCATTAAACGGCAGTAGAGGCTCTGGGGAGCTTGCCCGCGGTTTAAGGACCTCTGTGAGGATGTTAGACCTCACTGTTGCGACGGGGAGCTCAAGAGCCAAGGCCTTGGCCGCCCTCATCAGCACCACACTATAAGCAGCCCCCTCCTCAGTAGCCACAGTAGGAGGGGAGACGAAACCAGTGTCTAGGGAGGTATCCAGACCACTGGCTTCCCCTAGTTTCTGTGTCTAGTCCTGAAATGACTGGCACTCACGTGCCAGGGGGTCCTCAGACCCCCAGTCTCCCTCGTCGTCCATGTCCTGAAATTCAGGTGTAAAGAATGGATCCAGATACTCGAAGTACTCTGCTTCCGCCGGCGCCGAACGCGGCGTCGATAGACGCCGCTCCGACGCCGGATCCGGACCGAGGGGTAGACCAGGGACGGCGTCGTGCGGGGACGATGCCGGGGATGACACCCTAGGGGCTGATGCCGGCAGGGTCGTAAGGTCGACCAGCGGCACCCCGGATCCGGAACCGGATCTAGCGGGACCTTGCAGCGTCGGGACCGCGGGGCCGCGATGCCTGGGGCTCCGGCGGTGTCACCCGAACCCACGGCCGCGTCGCGCGAGCGTCGGGGGTGGAGTCAGAAGAGCGATGTTGCCTCTTCGACTTCTTGTGCCTCTTACCTGAGGACTTGGAGCCCGACGAGTGGTGTCGACTCGCCGAGCTGTGATGACTCCGGCCCCGCGACCGGTCCCTCAACCTCCTTCCGGACCGGTACCTCGAGCGGCGCGGGGCTGACTGCTGGAGCTCCAGGCGCTTACGGGACCGCTCCCGCCTAGCCTTCGACGTCAAGGCACGACAGTCGGGGCACGACTTATCATCATGGTTGGGCCCCAGGCAATGTAGGTACCGGCGATGGGGGTCGGTAACCGACATCAGTCGGTTGCAGTCGGCACAGGGCTTGAACCCGGGCATACCTACCGGCACCGATGGAGTCGTAGACTCGAAATGGATCCAAAAAGGATCGAAAAAGTTTAGTCAAAAAGTGACTAAAGAGTACCACTTTCTCCGGATCTGCGCTTGCTGGCGCCGAAAAAAGAAGAGCTGACGTCAGCGAGCAAGGGCGGAGTCTAAGTACTCAGACGACGTCATCCCGGCGCCAAAATGCCTACCGACGCGCAGGGGTACTGCTACGCTAAAGTATCCGGATCCAGTCTGACGCCTGGAGATATTCTAAGGTAAGGAATCTAATACTAACCTGTTTCTTTCAGATCTCTAGGCCAATGGTTTGATATCAAAAAATATTGTTTTGTTTTATAACCAACAGGTATCAAAATATTCTTTTCTCAATATGAGTGACTTTAGGTAATTACTTTGCAAAAAGGCAATAGTCTTTGTATACAAAATAGCTACAGTGGTTGCAATAGGCAACACAATTTCAAACAATTTAACATTGAGCTCAATGGGTTTTGCTACATAAATGCAGTTGATTACTTTATGGATTACTTTTCTAACCCCCGGACTGGATCCTAAATTCAGTCTCGGGACATGTACTGTAAACAATCAAGCGTTTTGGTTACAGTAGTGATTTTTAAAGAATATAAATGTATTTTCAAAGCTGACACAAAAACTTTTCAGTGAAAACCAAGCAATGTTATCCTATGGGAGCAAATTCAGGTCACAGGTAAAGTAGGTTCTTGTTACTTTTGTAATCCAGTACTGAACTCCTAAGTTCAGCACTGGGACCTCTACCTAAGACAGGTAAGTAATTACGTTTTGGTAGTTGGTACGATTTTCAAAGAATATTTGTAATTTGCAAAAATCGACACTTAAAAGAAATTTCACAGAAGTCATGCTTCACCTCGCCTCTTCCACCTGAGGTTTGGGGTTGGCATAGGCTGGCACACCCCCTTTCCTCACTTAGGGTTTCCCGCCATCCTTCCAGCCAGAGTGGGGGTCAGAACCGGTGGGGGCCAGTTGCTGAGTACAGCAAGTGGCCTGGAGAAGCTCAAAAAGGCGGAATGCCTTTGAAGCTTCCCCTGCCCATCCTAGTGGAGGAGGCTTGGCACCTCGTCCCAGGATGTCCATGGTTTCAGGCCGCCAAGAGTGGCAGGCTCTCAACCCAGGGGTCCAGAAACATGCCTGGTGGTGGCAGCCCCGGTAGCCATACAGTCAGGACACTGGGAGTTGGTTAGGTTTCAGGGGGCATCACTAAGATGCCATCTGTCGTGCATTTTACATTAAATCCCACACTGGCATCAGTGCGGGTTTAATGTACTGAGAAGATTGATATCAAACTTCTTAGTCTTCAGGGGAGCCATCATGGTGCTGTGGAGTTCGTAATGACAACCTCCCAGCACCATATACTCTTAATGGCAGCACTGCACTTACAGTGCCCAGGAATGGCCCTTGGTACTGTAGGGCACAGGGCTCATGCACCTGTGCCCACACCACTGGCATAGGGCACCCAGCTAAAGGGGTGACTGATGGATGCCAAGGCAGTACGTTTGTGGGCATGGCACACAGGGATGTGTGCCATGTCGACTGTTTAGTTCTTTACTTAGACACTCAGTCTGCAAAGGCAGTGTGTGGGTGTCAGGGTGTCCAAGGGTGGCACAATAAGTGCTGAGGCCCTTAGGGGTCTTCTCTGGTCACCATGCCCTGGGTACCTAGGGTACCATTTACTAGGGGCTGACAGGTGGCCAGAGAAGACAATTGGGTTTTAGTTTCAACACAGTTTTAGGGAAGGAACACAGGCCCTGGGCACCTGGTTGGCAGGAGCCCAGGGCACACTCAGTCAAAGCACATCAGCAACTCAGCAAAAAGTGGGGGCATACCATGCATGAAAGATGGCACTTTCTCACAATCCACCACTCAAATTACTTCATATTAAACTATATTAATTTTCAACACTAATCCTTTATGGGTTCCGGAGTAGCGTGCTACTTGTCAAAAAGGCGCTTCAAAACTCAATCAGGGGTAGCAAGCGCTATATAAATACAAACCTCTTTCCCTCTTCTATCCCGCCACCTACCCTTCTCTATCCAAATAACTGAATACCATATCCACCACTTAAATTACTTCATATTGCACTATATTAATTTTCAACACTAATCCTTTATGGGTCTCCGGAGTAGCGTGCTTCAACACCCCATCAGGGGTAACAGGGGCTATATAAATACAAACCTTTTTCTCCTCTAACCTTCTGCTATCCTTCCGAATCCAAATAACTGACTAACCTATTCACCACTTAAAATGTACTTGCATGTTTCACTATACTAATTCAACACTAATCCTCTATGGGTCCCAGAGTAGCGTGTTACTCGCCCAAATAAATGCTTCGACGCCACTTCAGGGGTTGTAAGCGCCATACAAATTCAATTACAATACAAAAGGATCCTTTCTGACTTAAAAAAATAGTTACTTCCCCTCGGTAGCGATCTTTCTGGTGGATGCTCTATATTACTCACCTGTAGGATGATCCCATGTCCATACTGAAAACTTCAAAGATCTCAAGTCTCCGGCAGAGGGGGCTGGCTTCATATCAATGTCAGAAGTGACGTCGGATGTCATCATGGAAGCCATACAGCACAAAACCTAGCTTCAGTTTCAATCAGTTTTCTACAACCCTTTGAGGCCATTAGATGACTGCCATTGGATTTACATAATGCAGTGCCAAAGTTGAACTGGGACCTTATTCATTTTGTGCATTACACATCCATCAAAAAGTGAGGTGGGCGGGAATGTTGAGGAATCTGTAGGAAGACAGAGTTCCCACCAGAAAGATCGTTAATGCAGGGAAGTAACTACTTCTTCTACCTGCAGATTTCTCACAAGTAAAACAGATTCCAAAGCAGAAACTTTACCTGGAGGCGGTTGATGGATGTCTAGATAAGGAAGTCCTGCAGAACTGAGAAGTGTAGCTCAATGGTTAGAGCTGTAGACCCTGATGAAGAGGTCTGGCCCGGGACCAGGGTTCAATTCCCGCCTCGGCGGCTCTTGGACTCAATCTCCCCGGACCTGATAATTCTCGCCTCGGTGCCTAGTCTAATCATGGGTCCCACTCTGTGACTCTGGGCAATAGCTTGCTTAATCTCCACAACGGCCCCAGCAGCGCTTGGATGCCTGGCTTCACCTTGGGGTGCCCAGGAGTGGACATCTCACAGGAAAGCCAGGAAGGGTTCCACAGCGGTATGAATACAGCGCTACGAGACCACTGGGTAGAAGGCGCTATATAAATACAAACATGTTTACATTTACTGATCTGGTGAAGTGGTGGGCCGCATGGACTTTGGCATTCAGGCAGTGATGCTTCGCGGGAGTATGTAGGATCTCATGCAGCAGCATTGCAGATGTTTGCACCAGGAACCCCTCTGGCAAGGGCAGAGTCCTTGGTGGAATGAACTCTGAACCCTTCCGGGGTCTCTTCCTTGGCCAAAGCACAGCACGTCTTAATGCAGAGAAGGATCATTCTGGATACCACCCCCTTCTGGAGTGCTCTTCCTTTCTTGGAACCTCGGTGCCCAACAAATACCTGGTAGTCAAGGTCTTTATCGGCAATGCAGTCCAGGTAGAAACCGAACACTTGCCGAGGATCCAACATATGAGGTCGCTCCTTCATGGGGTCGAGTGGGGTACACAGGGTTGGTAGTATGACTGACGTGAGTGAAAGCGAGTCACCACTTTGGGAAGGAAATCACCCTTGGGTCGTAGCAACAATTTGGCACGGACAAATTTGGTGAATGGTGTCCAGGAACTCAAGGGCTGTAATTCACCCACCTGCCTGGAAAAGGTAAATGGCACCTAAAAAAGGTTTGAAGATTAAAATCCGCTGCTGGCAACTGTGAAGGGGCGCAAACGGAAACTGCATCAAAAATGCCAAATCAAGATAATGACCAGTGTTCTACTGTATGATTGGAATGACTTACCATCCTTTTTCCCCCTCCTTTTTCTTATTATGGTTTATCACTTTATTTGCTTCAGATGCCATCAGCAGGGTGGGGGGAAGGGGAGGTTGTTTTAAAGATTATTATTTATAAGAAAGAAGTTCCTTTTTCCCACAATGTGATTCTGCTGCTGCCAAAGCGGGGCTGACACAGGTTTCAGCGAGGGCAAGTACAATGTTAACTGGACTTCAAGGACTGTTGAATTACTGGAGCCACCATTCAGATGACTACTGCCCTTTGTCTCTATTTTTTTAAATATTATTTTTTCTATATGCTTACTAATCTTAATATGCTGTAAAACTGTATTATTTGCCACGATGGGGAAAATGATAAAAATGTGTTTAAAAAAAAGATAATGAACCAGCTGGGGAACTACAGAGGGAGTTGGTGGATACAAATTAGTCATCCCCTTCAGAAAATGCATCACGATATGGGTCTTGAACAGGGAAGGCTGTTCTAGGCGACAGAGGAACCCCGACAATGTAGCCAAATACCCCCTAAAGGTGCCGACCCCCTTCTGGGTTAGGGATAGCGAGAACTACAGGATATGCGGCAAACAAGCCTGAAGACTATCTATGCTGTATGCGCATCATTAAACAAAGTTGTTCCAGCTCCCAGAATAAAACTGATTTTCAGAGGAGAGACGAGCGGACAGGGTTACGTCGACCCCCTTAAGAGGTAGCTGGAAGGAGTTTAAATGTCCCTGCTCAGGTATGAAGGTGTAGGTCTTTAAGAACAGGTTGAATCACCATTCCAATCCCAAACTAGGAGAGAAGGTCCGGTCTGAACAGCAGATTGAGGGAGGACATATAGAGAAGTGCTGAAGGTCTGCATACCACACCCTCCTTGGCCAACCCAGGGCAATTAGAAAGACTCAGCGTGGTAATAGCTAATATTGCTCAGGACGCAAGTCATCAAGTGTAAGGGGAAGGGTAGAGTGTAGCTGAAAGTTGTACCTCAACTGAAGAGTCACAAGGCTCTCTGCAACGGATACAGGAAGGTACAAAACTACTGGCATTGAGCATTTTCCGAGGAGGCGGCTGAGGCCACTTGGGGAGTGGATTTCTTCGACTTCCTCCAGCAGGATACGCCACTCATGATCTGCAAAATAATGTCAGCTCAAGCTGTCGGCTCTGACATTCATACAGCCAGTAGGAGATTGCTGTTAACCAGATCCCTAGGCAGTGTGTCCAAGACCACGGCCTCAATGCCTACCGGCCAAGGAGACCCTACCTCCCCATGCTGTTCAAGTACCACATGGACGTCATATTGTCCGCCTGTCTTCTGGCCATCAATGGCTTGTTCAACCACTCTCTTCGTACTGAAACTCTTCCAACGATCTGGAAAGCAGCTCAGGTTAGGCCTATTCTAAAAAAAAATTTAAAAAAATGACTGTGGATTCCCAGGAGCTATCCAACGATATCGCTGCTCCTATTTCTTTGTAAAACAATGAAGACTCTGGTAAATAAACAGCTCCGTCGTTTTTAGAAAGCCACTCTTTCCTAGATTATTCCCAGTCAGGTTTTCACTCCCCTTACAGCACAGAAACGGCGCTGGTGGCAGTATTAGACACCATCAGATTCTCTTGTCGAAGGTCTCTCAGCCTTGCTGGTATTACTCGACCTATCTGCCGCATTCAACACTGTCTCACACACGATTATGACCGAAAGACTCATGAAGATTGGTGTCGGTGGAAAATCTCTTGGCTGGCTCAAAAATGTTCTAAGCGATCGGACCCAAACTGTTCTCTTGAGGCCTTGAACTTCCGTACCTCGACCCTAGATGAGTGGAGCCGCAGGGCTCCTCTTTGAGCCCAACACTCAAATATCTATGTGGCCCCCCCAGCTCAAGTGATAAGATCATGCGGTTCTGAAGTCATCTCTGATGCAGACAACACTCAACTGATCTCCATGGTACACAATCCTCAATCCACGGAGATAAGATTCAGGGGTTGTATGAGGAAGAGAGCTCTCGGGATGCTGTCCAACTGCCTACAATTAAACAGTGGAAAGACCAAGATTCTGCGTTTCAGCAAAGCCCATGCCCACTGGTCAGAGGACGAGTGGCCCCAGAACTAAATAAAAAGGCAGTAGGAACCCTGGGCAGTTTTTATTTAGGTTAAACTCGGCATGGGCATCCATGACGAAAATTAGTCATCACTGGTGGAGCAATCATGTACTTTCATAGATAGCCACGACAGAAAGCACCATCATAGTTGGCACATAGGCACGGCATTATATAATTAACAAAGGTATCTAGGGATCAGATAACATTTTACAGAGAAACATAGGAGCCAGAAATAGATACAATGTAATCGGCATGCATATGGTCTACAACAGCTAGACGAAAATAAACAAGGGAATCGACCACCAATTCCAGCGATTTCCTCTGTAGCAGATAGAAGAGGTTGCATGGGTGGTACTCTAGAGAATGAACAGGAATGAAAAATCAAAATTTACACTCTGGGGAAGGAAGAGTCATGAAGGGAAAGGAAGGTAGAGCTTTAGAAAAAATAATGGAGGTGGGGGCAAGTCAGCGGGACCTCAGAGCACTATACCGGGCATGACATCTTTGAGGGGCTAGCATAGGGGTCCAAGGAGGGCGACGGCCAGAAAAAGAGTTAACGCTTAGGATGGGAGTGCTCCAATACGACAAAGAAGACTTCTTGGAACTGGTCAGCGATCGATGGTAGATAATCACGTAAGGGTTGCCAAACATCTTTCATCCTGGCCGATGGGATTGAAAAGCGGCATACCGCTCACTAGTAGTGTCACCGTACGTCATGCTGGTGAGCCAGCTGACAGCGGTAGGGGGCAGGAGTTTACCCCAGTGCAGGGCAACTTTGCGTTAGGCCAGTAGTAGTGCCATAGCAGTGGCTCGTCTAGTATCGAACAAGAAACCTGGGCATCTTAATTAAAGGGGCCTTTTGTTAAAAAAAACAGGTGAGCTCTACCTATGGCACCCGCTTCGAACTATACGCCTGCTCAGAAAGGCTTTCCAATGGCTACCCTCAAACCAGAAAGTCACTCACTCAAGCAATGATTGTCAGTCGTCTTAACTAACTGGACTCTTCTGATTCTTCCTACCGGTTCATGAACTACAGCGCCAAGACATCCTTTCAGGGGTGATTCACACAGCGCTATATAAATTACAATACAAGAACTAGATGGACCAACCGTGGACGAAGGGGAGACCAGCTCTGCGTGCTGGCTATTCACCTCTATTTTCAGCGGGTTGCTGTGATGCACCTGCCCCTCTAGAGACCAGAGGTCTCGGATCTGCAGGTGTTCGAGATGTGTCCCCACTCTAGGGTGGTGGCATCCGTCACTATCGTGGTGACTATCCGAGGGAGACTGAAGGCCATCCTGCGGTGTCAGTTCACCACTTCCTCACCAAACCGCATCCACTGCAGCGCTCTTGGAGATTACAACAAAGTCCGACAGGTCTCCACAGTGCTGGCACCACTGCCACGAGAGGCACCACTGCAGAGCGCTCATACGCCAACGTGCATGCGTGACCTGGAGAATCCAGCAAGGCAGGAGACCTTACAAGAGTAAGACATACAGCACTGGAACTCACACGCCCTCTAGAAAAGATGGGACCATTTTCTGAATATTGACAAATCTCAGAGTACGGGGGAAGGCATGGAGAAGGCTAGTGTCCAGAATTTACTGTATGCCTGGAGAAGCTGGGAGGTCTCCAGATGGGATTTGGGCTCATTGATACAAAAACCAAGGTCAAATAATAACAAGACTGTTGATTGCAGATGACCACCCCTGGCAAACCGGCTTTAATCAGCCAGTCGTCCAGGTATGGAAAGATTAGTATGCTTGATGATCTGAGATGGGCCACAACTACCGCCATCACCTTGGTAAAGAGTCGACGTGCCGATGTCAAGCCAAATGGAAGTACCATTCATTGGTAGTGCATGGACACACCACAAATCGCAAGTGCTAATGAGAGGTCTACTGGACCAGAATGTGGACGTACGCATCCTCTAGGTCGAGCAACTCCATCCAGTCTTGAGGCCAGCAGGACTAGAATGTGGAAATCTGCATTGTGCAGGTCGAGCGACACCATCCAGTCTCGAGGCCAGCAGGCCCAGAATGTTAAGTATGCCTCCTGTAGGTCGAGCGACACCATCCAGTCTCCAGGTTCCAGCGCCAACAAACTCTGAGCTAGGGTTAGCATCTTGAACTTCTCCTTCCTGAGGAAGAAGGTATCATGCCTAAGGTCCAAGATCAGATGTAGACTGAAGTCTTTCTTGGTACAAGGAAATATTGGGCTGTAAAAACCCTCTTCCATTTCCTGCTCTGGCACTACCTCCACAGCTCCTTTAAGGAGGAGCACTGGCATATCCTGCTGCAGGATGGATAGATGATCTGGCGGAGGGTAGAAGTAAAAGTGCGGTGTGGTGGGGAGTAAAAGGGCATTGAGCCTGAAGAAAGGGTAGGGTGTAACCCCTGTCTATCATCTGGAGAACCCACTGGTTCAAAGTAATGGCCTCCTGGGCTGGTGGAAAGAAGAGAACCCACACCCCACAGGCTCTGCCAGGGTTGGAGAAGCAAAACAGACCTGCGTCGCTTGTGGTTCAGGGGAGGAGGTGGCTTGCTAGATCCATGGCCCTTCCATCTGGCTCTACGACTGTACTTTAAGGCCAGAGGGGTCATTCGATGCTGATCCTGGAGCTGTAAGGGCTGGCACTAACAAAACAAGAACCCTGCGAGAATCTCTGAAAGCATCAAAACTGACAATAGTCCCTCTGGGCTTGGAACTGTTGGAGATCCAGTGAACGGACTGTAGCCTTTCTTGCCTTGAAACGTTGCAAGGCGGCGTTAGCTTTTCCCCTGAACAAGCGAGGCCCTCAGATGGGAGGCCCAGTATGTTACCCTGCAAATCAAAGGAAAAGCCTGATATCCAGAACCATGCATGGTGTCAACAGATACAGAGGTCCCCATGGCTGGCGCACGGAGCCTACAGTTTCCAGATTCCGCTTGATAATATGGCATGAAGCCTTGCGTCCATCTCTTATGATCTCTTAAAAATGTGTTCCCACGTCTTCCGGGACATGCAGGGTGACTTTTTTCCCATAAGGTGTGTGTGTACTGTGCCAAAAGGCAGATGGTGTTTAAGAACTTCAAGGCAAAGGCCATACTGCCTGTTAACATCTTTTTCCCTAAGCCTCAATTCGCTTAGACTCCCTGTCTGAAAGAACTGAAGGGAAGTTCTCTGCACCTTCCCTTCAGTTCTCACACATGCACACATCTAGGGATTCTGCATACCATGCTCTCTGGGCCCAATCCAGGGCCACTAGGATGACTTGTGCTTGATTGTTCCTGATCTTCTTCAGTACTCAGGGCAGGAATGGCATCTGCGGTAAAGGCCAGTGGAGAACGATGCTTGGATAATCCAACTCTCTGGTGACAGATAGGGCAGTAGCGCCCTGCCACCAATCTATTCACAGCCGGTGCTGTAGTCTCCTTCTTCCAGGCGGCATGACAGCTCTACCAAGGCTTCACTAAAGGGAAGGAGGGGTTCTGAGTTTGCTTCTGATGGAAAGACCTTCATAACGGCATTAGTCTTCACCATGACCATGGCCAGATGTAGTTTAAACACTTCCGCTGCCTTGCTCACCACAGAGTTTAACGACATAACCTTTGCATTGGGGGTCCAGAGGGAAATTCCATCTTGATTTCTAGCGAGGTGTGAGAAGGGGCTCTTTATCGGAGGCCATGGCAGTGGATGCTGAAAGACTGGCTCTGGAGGAGGTAGTGCATCCAAGGCTTCTGTGGTGGCACCAGCAATGCCACTGATAGCAAAGCTGTATATCTGTGCACTGGAGTAAAAGCAGGCCCCGCAAGTTGTTGTAGGGCCCAAGGACGAGCCAGTGGGAGCTAGGGCCCTGGTAAAAATTGCATAAAGAAATGCCACTAGCTCTGTACCCGAATTACGAGTGAGAGAGGGCCGGCACAGGGAAGTCCAGACAAGCTGGAGTAGACACTGGAGGTTCTGGGGAAACCGGAAGTAAAAAGGAGTGGGGCACTGAATGTATGTTCGAAGGAACAAAAAGAAACATCCTGACATGGGTGCACAGGGTGACATTTACATGAGGCTCTGGTCTGTCACTTCTGTGGCAGAATAAAGTCAACAAGGAGGCACACGTGGTCACCGCGCACCATGCAGACACACTGCTGTGAAAACTTTGGGAACCAGTCTGGCACCATGGGAAATTATCAAGGTGAGGAATCTGTGGTTTGAAGTATCCACCAGAAAGAGTATTATGGTATATTGCAATGATGTCTGGATCCTGTAATGTGTATTTGGCTGTTTATTCTGTGTTGTGCCTTGAAACTCGATTTGATCTGACAAATAAAATACAAGCACTACACTTGTCATACCCTTCACTTTAAAATTTGAATATAAACATACCCCTGAAATCCATGCATCAAAGTGTGATCAGAGTAACATCCTAATTAAGAAGGGGGGTCCTTTGTGGATTCTTATGATGGTGTGTGCATCACAACACTCACACAATGTTCAGGTTACTCTAAAAGGCACCAGCACTTAAAGACTCTGCTAACTCATTAAAAAAAAGAAACACCCCACAATCCTGCACAGCACCCCATCAGCTTAGGTGCGCATATCTCAGTTCATGCTCGGAGGCAAACTTGGCAGCTTGTCGCAGGCAACTCAAAGCATGAGACGTACAAACATTCATGAGTGTACCAGGGTCCGACATGCTGACATCTTTCTTCAATGTATTTACAGGCAGTATTTGAATGCACCTGGGATCGATGTACGACAGACTGAACTTGTAGAACCTTTTTCAACTAACCTCAGAGTCTACAAAGTGCCTTTGGTAGTAGTAAAAGCCTCGTCGGCAGAGATTGCAGTGACCGAGCGCGGATTTCAAGAAATGCCTTCTGTAAACCTGGTGCCAAGTATCTTTAATCTGTAAAAAAACACAATGTTAAAATGAAAATACATGTAAGAAATATCATATTACTTCATTAAATATTTTATTTCATTTTGTTTGACAATGATTTAGAAACACCCCCAGCACCACTGCCCCTCAGAAAGGTGGCCTCATTCAGAGAGCCATCATGACTCTGTATGCCAGGGATCCCAACGTGGCACAGAGTGAAGGAAGAGTTCTCCAGGACTATATAGGCAAATGACAGACTGCAGTAAGGAAACAGACACTTCTAGGGAAGATCCTGGCTTTCATATCCTACAAACAATGGAACGGCACGTTTTATACGTTTAGGCAAAGGAGCCGAAAGAAATTAGGCAACGCATCGCTGCTTTGAAATCTTTTATCAACAAATGCAACTTTGGTGAGTGATGGAACAAGGTGGTGCAGGAACTACTCCTGGTCCAAACAGTCTCACAAAATCCAAAGCAGGACATGGTAGGCCACGCATCAGACTTTTGAAAAAACTGACAACAGTTAGAGTAATAAATCAAGAATCAAGGTTGTGATAAGTAGGCTGGTGAGGAAAAGCAGGCTCTCCTTGCACGGAGTCGAAACCGGCCATGAGACAAGTCCCGGCTGTAAGAAAGTTTGTGTAACATGTTAAAGGTGTGTCGAGGTCTGGCAACACCAGTCAAATGGAGAAAGAGATGGGATGTTCAGATCTGGCAACCATTGGCGTTTGGCAGGGTACAATTGGAAGCCTACATTTGAAGGGGAAAATGAAGAATGCAGGAAGGCTGGCATTTTTCTGGAGTAGCAATAAATCAAACAATTTTGAATAAGATGACCAAGTAGCAATCTGAGCCCTGCTCTCGAGACCCATAGAGGCATGCTCCAA
Organism: Lissotriton vulgaris; assembly: GCF_964263255.1. Classification (NCBI taxonomy): domain Eukaryota; kingdom Metazoa; phylum Chordata; class Amphibia; order Caudata; family Salamandridae; genus Lissotriton; species Lissotriton vulgaris. Next base: position 539,524 of record NW_028245490.1, on the reverse strand, counting down.
TGTTTTGGGGACTGCATGAGCTTCATTAGCAAAGACCTGAACATAGCCTTGGCCCCTACGGTAGGTTTCTTAAGGACTAAAAACGATGCTGGCCTGAACTGAAAACACCCCTTAAAGTCCAACGTCATTTTGATTGAGCTCACAATTGCTACCTAACTTCTGCAGCTTTATTGCTTCCCTCGCTACTCTCAGCTTGTGCATTTGTGTCTATTTGTGCTTGTGTCAGGATCCAAGAGCAAGTAAGATTGGGGTGAGTTTTCTAGAAGCCTTCACTCGGGAAGGAGTTCAGGCTCCACTTGGGTTGCAGTTTCACTTCGCTAGAGTGGAAGGTGTAGAGAGAAAGCTTGAACATATCTGCAATGAGGTGGTTAAATGCACTGACATTTCTGGAAATGCCTTAGAAGCAGCTTGTCACTGGGAGTATATTCTTCGGGACATTACACATTATTCGTGCAATACCACTCTTTCTGCTAGCCACAGCAAGACTTTCTGTTAAGAGCTAACAGACGGAGTAAGTATGTTATTTACAACCTTCCGAGAAGTTGCATTCCTTCCAATTTTGCCCTTGTCTTCATGCTAGACTGGGTGATACAAGCTCAGAGGCATGAGCCAGCTTAGAGACACCTCTGGAGTGCCCCATTCTCAGCATTGCTAGCCTCTTCTCTGCACCGCAACCGAGGGGCCATCATTATCATTGATATGGCTGCTGTAATGTTTGGCCAAATATCCAGTTAAGCTGCTCTAATAGTATGACCTCAACGCTTCTGCTGTTCCATTTTGTCTGTGAACTGCAAGGTCTCCGAGCAGCTTGGATCTTGAGCAGCAAGGACATGAGCCAAAGCACCTCACCATTCAGCCGCATCTTCCGCTCCAATCCAAACGCTGAATTTGACATTCAAACATCCTGCTTTACGATATAACAAATCGCAACAGATTGACAAAAAACTTAGATCAGAAGATACTGTGTGACCCACATTAGGTCCTACGGTTGGTTGTGTGTTAATCCAGCTAATAATCTTTTTAAAACAAAATTCCAACAAACAAGCGACATACATTTGGTAATGCTCTTTCAGCAAGAGACTATCCAGCCTCAGATTACTCATCTTTTAAATATTCCCAGGCTTCAGACTGGATCCGGACACTTTTCAACAGCACCTCTGCACGCTGGTAGGTGATGCCATATGGCTCCACATCAACACTGTCCTACTCCGGAAACGCCGTGTAAAGCCTGTATCAGCGCCACTCCCGCGTGTTGTCAGTTGCTTTTGAGACTGTTTGAGTCTCCAGACACAGAGCTCCAGTGTGCAGGTTCCTAGACTTGGGATCTTATTAACGGATAGAGTCCAATCACAGAACAGGGAGGATGGGAGGAATTTGCGGCTAGATTGAGTGTCTACCAGAAATAGTTACCAAAGGTAAGTAACCTATTCTTCCGATAGAGGCTTCTAGCCGCAGATTCCTCACCTTTTGAATAGATGCTAAAGCAGTACCTCAATAATGTGGGCTGTGAGTGGAGTTGCACCAGAAAGTCTTGTAGAACCAAGTGGGTGAAATCCCCTTCTCAGTGGACTTGATTGGCCAGACAATTGTGCTTCGTGAACGTGTGACGGGAATCCACGAAGCCCCTAGCAAACGTCGGGACTGGGACTCTGCGTTCTACTGCAGTGGCAGCAGTTTTGGTTCTAATAGAATGAGCACACAGTCCTTTTGGAGGATGATTTTTAGCCATTGCTTTGCAGATCTTAATGGAGAGCATGACACTGCAGGAGATTGTTATCTCTCCACAACCTTGCCTTTCTACGTGACAGCGAACCCCACAAAGAGCTGATCTAACAGCCAGAAGTCTTTGGTACAATCTATATAGAAGCTCAGAGCTCTCTTGGGGTCCAAGCAGTGAAGTCTCTTCTCCTCCTTTGAAGGGTGAGGCAGAGCACAGAACGTCGGCAGGGTGATGGTTTGACTGGCGTGGAAAGGTGTCACAACAGAAAGGATGCCCGAGTCCGCAGAACTAGTATGTTTGGCAAGAAGGTGGTGAACGGTGCGTTGAGAAAGCACTTGAAGATCACGCACAGATCTTGCCAATGTTTTGGTGACTAGGAAAGCGGTCTTAAGGGTGAGGAGCCACAAGGGACAGTTGTGAAGCAGCTCACATGGAATGCATTTCAGAGAGGTGAGGACTAAGTTAAGGTCTCACTGTTGCATGATGAAGGGAGAGCGATAAAACAAATGATGTAATCCTTCCAAAAATCTTTAACAACAGGAGACTTAAACAAAGAAGGCTACTCCGGCAACTGCAAAAAGCCGAAAGAGCTGCATGGTACACTTTTATCTGTGCCAAGGGCAAGCTCTTCCGGGTTAGGGACACAAATATAAACTGTCATACCGCTTGGCCTGAAGGGGGTCAGTCTGCTGAGTACTGCACAAGCCCCAAACTGTCCCAATGACAGGACGCTACAGTTGTTGAGGGACGCCTGGCTGCCAAGATGACATCAACCACCTTTGGATGCGTTCAGCTGTGCCGATCAATCACGATGCATGAAGGTGCAGAACCCTGGCCTGCTCCTGCAACAGAAGATCCTCCCCAAAGGCAGCCGTATCGGCGGACACATGCACAAACGTAGGAATTCTGCATACCATGCTCTCTGAGCCCCATCAAGGGCCACTAGGATGACTTGAGCCCGTAGTTCCTGATTTTCTTCAGTGCTCGGGGCAGGAATGGCATCTGGGGTAAAGGCGTACAGGAGTTCAGAACGTGTCTCTAAGCAAGAGACACCTTGCACCGAAATGTGGACATCGCACATTCTCTGCAGTGCAGAGCTTAGGTTTTCCCAATTTGTGGAAGAGACCTTGTACCACCTTCATGTGTAACGGTCATTCGTGATTAGCTAGGCTCCAGCGGCTGAGCTCATCCGCCATTGCATTCAATGATCCTGCCAGGTGGTTCACCACCAAGAAAATTCATTTGTGGTCCATCCAGTTTCACAGGCGCCAAGCCTCCTGACTCGGGGTCAGTGAGCCCCGATTGTTGCAGTACCACATAGCGGTAATATTGTCAGTGAGCACTTATACCCCTCTTGTGGATGGATGGCTTTCTATGATGGCCATCAGCACCACGGGTTGATGTGGAGCCGGGGCACCATTGGAAACCCGAGACTTCTGAACTCCACCATTCCAGAATGGCCACACTAACCAAGAACCGAGGCATGGGTCACCTTTGTAAGCTCTGTGTGGAGAAGGAAAAGGGGCCTGCCGCTGACCCAGCTATGGTTCAGTTGCCACCATTCTAAATCTTTTGCAGTCTACTCTAAAATCTGAACATGGTCGGAGAGGTGCCCATGATATTGGGACAACGGAGACTTCAGATCCCACTGCAGAGCCGGTATATGTCACCAGGCGTGCCAGACCAGGAGGGCTGCAGAAGGCCTTCAGTCCCAGCAGTCTCAGAGTCGACCTCGCTGAAAACCAGGGCAGAGGCCTAAAAGTCTAGATCATATCCTGAAAGTTCTGGACTACCCTTCCAGGGGTAAGGACACGAAACTGAACTGTGTCTGAAATGGCTCAGATGAAGGGGAGTGTCTTCAAAGAACTCAGGAGCGACTTTGGCGAGCTGATGGTGAACCCCATAGATAACTAGAGGTTCGATCCAGTCTGGAGGTGGTGGACACCTTCCTGGGGAGACCCCGCATTCAGCAGCCGGCCGTCAAGGTAGAGGAAGACTGGCATGCCAGACCTCAGAGGATGCGCTGCAACTATCAGCTGCACTGGTAAAGGGAAAGAGAGCACAGCAAACGGAAAATGCTCCTGTCCCATTTTAAAGGAATACGTTTTGCAGTTGAGGATGGGAGTTATGCCAGCAAAAGAACATCTCCCCCCATGGACACGCTCGGAAACCACCACAAACTGTAGACTTTGCGGTGACCTAAAAGAGGATGTTTTGCATTTACTGTGTAGCTGTAAAGGTCTAGAGAAGGAGCGAAGGTTACTACTAAAACAACTGTGGAACCAAAGACGCCTGCAAACTCGCCGACAAGCATTAATAGCATGCTTTGCAGGAGGAGACACTCAATTAGCCTGCAGATTGGTACGCTTTATGAAATTAGCAAACATAGGAGCCCATTAGGATCGCGGACGGACTTGCGTCCGTCCTCGACCCTAGAGTAGGAGGGAACCTCCGCATGGCATGCGGAGGTCCCTCCTGTGCAATTAGGATGTGACCGGCAACCTGGCGGTCACATCCTCTATTTTTAACATTGCGGCGGGTGCGGCTTCAAGCTGCACCCGCCGCAATGTTAAAAATGCACGCATTACATTTGTATGTAGAAAGTGGCAGGCACCGCGCGGTGCCTGACGCTTTCTGCATACAAATGCAGGGGGTACCATAGGTACCCCCCATGTGCACCCCCGACCCCCTCTTCACCTAGGGGGCCCGCAACGGGCCCCCGCAGTGATGTTACACATGCTTTTCCACGGCGGAAAACCCGCCGCGGAAAAGCATTTTTTAAAACCCATCCTAATCTGGCTGACGGTGTCTGAAAGACACCGTCACCATATTAGTGCTTTTCCACCGCGGTTGTAAGCCAGCCGTGGCGGAAAAGCTGTGGACGGAAACCAGGACCCACCAGCTATCCTAATGTGGCGGTGGGTCTTTGGTGGGTCCGCTGCGGATTCTCCACATCCTCCAGGCCGGCGGTGGCTTCCGCCGGCCCAGAGGATGCGGAAAATCCGCAATCCTAATAAGCCCCATAGTGCTAAATCCTCCTGCCAGTAAATGAATTGACTAAAAACGCAAACAACGGTAAAATTAAACTCCGTAATCGTAACCTTTATCTGTTAAGCAGCCTTGTTAGATTTGTTGGCAAATTTTCAGGATACTGTAAGCAGAAGAAGTACAAAAAGAAGTCTGTCAAATGGTAACTCCCGGCTTTTATTTTTTTTTATCTAGGTTTGTTTAAAGAGATTTTACTATTTTCATTTGCAGTAAACAGTACCAACACAAAAGTAAAAAACCTTTTGTAATTTTTATTTTTAATGGATTTTTAACTATTGTCATTGTAATGAAATTAGTTTTCTATGTGCCTTGCAAGGGTGCTTTTTCTGTACTCTTAGCTCCATTGCAAAGATTTTTATTAATCATGCAAAAAAGAATTCTTCTTCTACTTTTCCTGTCCCACCACAAGCCGCATGTAACGCTGGTGCGCTGCAAGGACAGGTATAGGGACATAGAGGTCCTGTAGGTCCAATGCTGCCATCCAGTCGCCAGGGTCTAGGGCCAGCGGAAGCATTTTGAAATTTTCGTTCGGAAGGAAGGCGTTGCGAGGGAGTAGATCTAAAGTAGGCCAACGCCGCCGTCCTATTTGGAGACCAGGAATGAACAGGCGTAACAACGCTTCCTACTTCTGGCGAAGGAACCCTCTCAATAGCCTCTTTGGCCATAAGGGCTTGCGCTTCCCGCCACAAAATGGAAAGATGGTCTCTGTCAGTCATTTGGGAGACAGTGGAAAATGCAGCAAAGCAGAAAGGAAGCTGAGGGCAAGGCTCTTCCTGACAATTTACAGGACAACTGTCTGATGTTATGGTCTGCAACCATACAAGAATAGTTGGATTCAAGAATCGTGTCCGTGCTCCATTAAGAGAACGTGAAAGGAGTTTTTTTTTGTGTCGTAATTCTTTATTGCGAGATTAAAGGTATATACATTTGTGGGGAGGGCTGAAGGGAAAGTAGTGAACTGAGAGGCCCGCTGACTTTGGCCTCAAGGGTGGTGGGCTCCACAACCGTAAAACTGCTTGGTACCATCCAGGGGTTGATTTGGGTGGTGATATGGGGTACCGGGCCGAAACTGCGAAACTAGCGGTAGGGCTAGTGAGGTGGTGCAAATATGCTTAAGTAGAATGCTGCTGCCCTGCTCCCCCTGTACCAATTGAGAGCTGAGTCTGCATTATCCCCAGACAGATGTGTCCTACTAACGGGCATACCCATTTCGAGTCATGAGGCAGTGTGTCTCCTCCTCTTGGTGATATTGCACATGAGCATCATCGCCTTTGTTAGTTTTCTCGCAGGATGTGTGAAGGGAATGTAAGGAAAAGGTGAGAATAAAGATGTCTATGCCAATAGTGATGTATTAGAAAAAGTGTAAAAGCACAAGGTAACTGCAATGGCCAGAGGCATATGGGGAGGAGGGAGGGCACATGTGAATCTACAGCACTACATGACATGAACAGATGCTTACAGGGTAAGTCACAATCTGTTGTGTGGCTGTAGGTACACAAGCCCTGCATATACTGTAAAGCTGTCCCTCTTTAGAAGCAGTTTCTTGCGCGTTGGAGTTACAAAAGTTTGAAACAGGGTCTTTAACCCAGCCTGACCAAGATTAGCTTGCTGGCATACTAAAAATCCATACAGTAGTGCTTAGCAAATGTTTGTGGGGGTAGATCATGTAACTGCTTTACAAACGCCAAGTTACATAGAAAAGCCATAGTCGCTTATTTTTTACGCGTAATGTGGCTCTAGGAGTAACAGGTAAAGGCCTTTTGGCTTTAATGTAGCATGTTTGAATGCATTTAACTATCCATCTGGCTATAGGGTTTCCTTTATGAGGTGGAGAAAAGGCTGTAAAGAGTTGCTTTGTTTTTTTGAAAGTCTTAGTTTAATCAATGTAGAACATGACTGTTCTTTAACATCTAGGGTATGAAGAGCTCTTTCTGCTACAGAATACGGGTTAGGGTAAAAAACAGGTAGCTCAATGGATTGATTGAGATGAAACTGAGACTATCTTATGTAGGAATCTGGGATTAGTGCGAAGAACCAGTTTGTCTTTATGTATTTGAAAGAAAGGTTCTTCTAAGATTAGTGACTGGAGCTTACCCACAAACCTGAGTGAGGTAATGGCAACTAGAAATGCCTCTTTCCACGATACGAGTGTAGAGGCTCAAAAGGAGGACCCATGAGCCTAATAAGTACAATGTTATTATTCCGAGAAGGTGCTGGAAGTACATGAGGCGGAATGACTCATTTTAGCTCTTTCATAAAAGCTTTAATGACTAGAATTTTGAAGAGCGATAGATGCAGTATATTTTGGAGATAAGAAGCTACTGCAGCAAGATACAACCTAATGGAAGCGTATGCTAAATTGGACTTAAGTAAGTAATAATGTCTTGCACTGTAGCTTTGATGTATTTTTTTTTTTGCTGGCAATAGCAAATAAAATGTTTCCAACTTGCAGCATAACAGGCTCTAGTTGAAGGTTTGCCTGCTTGTTTAAGAAGGTCCACACATTCTGCTGGTAAGTTTAAATAACCAAACCCTAATACCTCAGGAGCCAAATCGCTAGGTTGAGCATCTTGGGATCTGGGTGGCTGATTTGTCCTTGCTCCTGAGTGAGAAGGTCTGGCCTGTTGGGGAGCTTCTCATGTGGGACTACTGATAGCCCTGTTAGTGTTGTGAACCATGGATCACGTGTCAAGGTGGGAGCTACGAGAATCATGGAGAGATGTCTTTGCCTGTGTTTCCGAACCAGAAATGGTATGCGAGGAAGAGGTAGAAAAGCGTAGGCATACATCCCTAACCAACGCATCCATAGCGCAGTGGCCTTGGATAGTGGGTGTGGTAACCTGAAGGAGAAGTCTGGGCATTTTGCATTTTGTGGCGAATGAGTCAATCTGGGGAAATTCCCACTTTTGAAAGTAGGGAAGGAGGACTTGTGGCTTGAGTTTCCATGCGTGGGGTTGTGGGTGCGTCCTGCTGAGCAGGCCTGCAAGATATTGGTCATTCCCAGGCATACATTCCACCAACAAATGAATGTGGTAGTGAAGAACCCACTTCCATATGGTCTGAGAGCGGCGTAACAGAGAAGACCAGATCTCCCACCTGTTTTTCAATCAATCAGGATTTTTAGAGCGTGGCTGCTTCACCCGTGAGGGTCTCGAGGCGCTGTCAGATCATGCTGCTTGTTCTCCTATTGGTTGAACATTCAGGTCTTGAGGTCTTTCCTGAAATGCTGGAGTGATGGAGTGATGGCGAGGCTCTGAAGTGCAAGGGGAGGTTGTTCGGACTAGGACAACCTTGTGGGATAGATAAGGAAGGAACGCCTTCAGTGCTAGGAAAACTACCTGAAGTTCTAAGTAGTTGATGTGTAGAGATTGATGTTTGGCATCCCTCAGACCTTGTATTGTGAAGTCTTGTAGATTTGCCTCCCAGCCCGTCTCTGAGGCGTCTGTGGTTAGAATGACGAGGGGCACAGGGACCAGGAAAGGCCGTCCGTTCAACAGACTGCTTGAGTTCCACCATTGCAAACAACAGTGCCTGCGGCGGTCTATCAACACTCGATCTTGGAGGTGACCCTGTGACTGAGCTCCCTGGCGAGATAGATATTGCTGTAGTGGGCACATGTGTAGTCTTGCGTGGGGAACTATGGCAATGCAAGATGCCACCATATCCAGAAGACGCATAACAGTCCAAATGGGGAGTGTTTTTTTGGGCTGGAATTGAGGTAGAAGTGTCTGAAAATGTTGTATTTGAGTGGGATTGGGGTAAATTATTCCCAACTGTGTGTTGAGCATTGCACCCAAGTATTGTTAAAGTTGAAGAATGTCAGCAGCCCTACATGCCAAGAACAGATGCATACTGGTAAGTAGCATATTCCGTTCAAGGCATGTGGGCTGCTGAATTCACATCTGTGCATAGAATGTATAGCAGTCTCCCCCTTAGCGGTGGTTGCCCGTGCCAGCTGCATCAGCCTGAAAAAGAGTCTTGAGTACAGCCTGTCCTACAACTGCTTGCTGTTTGGAGTGCACATCTACGCAGTAGTGTTTGGTAAATGTATGTATGGTAGTCCATGTGGCTGCTCTACATATGTCTTCTAGAGGAATGTTTCCCAGGAAAGCCTTGGATGCCCCTAACTTGCGTGTTGAATGCGCTCTTGGGGGGAACTGTTAATGTGAGTTTAGCTTTCTGATAACAAATTTGTATGCACTTAACAATCCATCTGGCTATACCTGATTTTGAAATGGGGTTGCCTTTGTGCTGTGGTGAAAAGGCAACAAACAGTTGCTTAGTTTTCCTGAAAAGTTTTGTCCTGTCTATATAGTACAGAAGAGCTCTTTTAACGTCAAGGGTATGTAGAGCTCTTTCTGCCACTGAATCTGGACTTGGGAAGAACACTGGCAGTTCTATAGTCTGATTGATGTGAAACTGGGATGCCACCTTTGGCATAAATTTAGGGTTTGTATGTAGCACTACCCTATTTGCATGAATTTGTATGAATGGCTCCTGAATGGTTAGGACTTGTAGCTCACTAACTCTTCTAAGGGATGTAATCGCAACTAAAAAAAGCCACTTTCCACGTTAGGAATTGTATCTCACACGAGTGTAGAGGTTCAAAAGGTGGTCCCATCAGCCTGGTTAGAACCACGTTCAGGTTCCAGACAGGTGAAGGTGGGTGTCTTGGAGGAATCACTCGTTTGAGTCCCTCCATAAAAGCTTTAATAGCAGGTACAGGTGTTGCCTGTTCTGAAGATAAGCTGCCACCGCAGCTAAATGTATACGTATGGAACTGTAGGCGAGATTGCATCTGTGTAAATGTAACAGGTAACATATGATGTTTTGAGTAGATGCATCTAGCGGATTTATGTCATTATTGGTACAATAGATGACAAATGGTCTCCACTTCACCGCATAGCATGCTCTGGTTGTAGGTCTTCTTGCCTCTTTGATAATATTCATACAGTCAGGAGGCAAGTTCAGGTAACCAAACTCTATGACTTCAGGAGCCAGATCGCAAGGTTCAACTGTTGCGGATCTGGGTGCTGAATGTCTCCATGGCTCTGTGTTAAAAGACCGGGTGTTAATCGCAGCCTTTGATGTGGCATCACGGAAAGTTCTAGGATGTGTGGTGTACCACGGTTGCCTCGCCCACGTTGGAGCAACTAGGATGAGTGTCATGGAGTGTTGTCGCAGTTTGCGTGCCACTAGTGGTATGAGTGGGGCTGGGGGAAAAGCGTACGCAAACCTGCCTGACCCGTTCATCCATATCGCATTGCCCTGAGACTGCGGATGTGGAAACCTGGCGGCGAAGCTTTGGCATTTTGAGTTTTCCCTTGTGGCGAACAGGTCTATCTCTGGGTGACCCCACTGCTGGAAGTACGGTTGTAGCACTGAGGGATGTATCTCCCGCTCGTGCATCTGGTGTCTGTGTCTGCTGAGCAGATCCGCTATCTGGTTGTCCCTGCCTGGGAGGTGTTCCGCCATGAGGAATATGTTCCTCTGAATGGCCCACTTCCACATGCTCTGAGCTAGATGTGACAACTGTGGAGAGTGTGTCCCTCCCTGCTTCTGTATTTAGTACATGGCAGTCATGTTGTCCGTCCGGATCAACAAGACTTTGTTGCAAAAAATGTACCTTGAACGCCTTCATTGCCATGAAGATTGCCATCAGTTCCAGCAGGTTGATGTGCATCTTCTTTTGCTGTGTCGTCCATAGTCCCTGCACTGTGTAATGGAGGACATGCGCTCCCCAGCCCAGGAGAGATGCGTCCGTCGTCAGCACCATTTGTGGTACAGGCTCTTGGAGCGGTCGTCCCCTGCAAAGGTTTTGTGGGTTCCACCAATGCAGAGAGTTGTATGCGCGACCGGTCACCAACACTAGGTCTTTTAATTGTCCTTGAGCCTGGTTCCACTGCCGTGCTAAGCACTCCTGAAGCGGACGCATGTGTAGTCTCGCGTGAGGGACTATGAAGATGCAGGAGGCCATCATGCCTATCAACTGCATGAACACCCGTGCTGGGAGCGAGTGTTGGGGTCTGAATCTCTGAATCAGTAATTGAATGCTGTTGATTCTTGCAGAGTTTGGCTGTGCATTTGCTGCCAGAGTGTCTATCGTCGCTCCTAGGTACTGTTGTACATGAGCAGGTTGGAGATGAGACTTTGCGTAGTTTAATGAGAATCCGAGGCCGTGCAGGAGGTGAATAGTGCGAGACATGTGGCTGGCGCATTGCTGGACTGACTGTTTGGATGAGCCAGTCGTCCAGATAGGGGTAGACGTGGACATGGTTTCTCCTCAGGTGCGCCGCTACTGTTGCTAGGCACTTGGTAAACACCCTGGGGGCTGTTGTCACCCCGAAAGGTAGTACCTTGAACTGGTAGTGCTGATGTTGTATGGTAAACCTGAGATACTTCCTGTGTGCAGGATGTATTGGTATGTGGAAGTACGCGTCTTTTAGGTCTAGTGTTGCGAGGAAATCTCCCTGAGTGAGCAATGGCAGAACCTGTTGTAAAGTGAGCATGTGAAAATGTTTTGACAAGATGTATTGGTTTAGGGGCCTGAGATCCAGTATTGGCCTGAGAGACCCGTCCTTTTTGGGGATGAAGAAGTACAGCGAGTATACCCCTGTACCCTGTTCCTGTATGTGGACGAGTTATATGGCCCCTTTTTGCAGCATGCTGATAACTTCTTGCTGCAATAAGTCTATGTGCTCTGCGGACATAGGACGGTGTCTTGGGGGTATATTGGGTGGAGTGGAAGTGAGCTCTAGACAATAGCCGTACTGAATAAGTTGTCTCACCCACCTGTCTGTGCTAATGCTCTCCCAGACTGGCAGGAACTGTTGTAATCGCCCCCGACCAGTGTTACATGGTCCGGGGCAGTGACAAGGCGTCACTGTTTAGTATTGGCGGAGGATCTGGTGTTGTTATTCCCTCGTCCTCTGCCTTTGCTGCTGTTGCCACGGTATCCACCTCTATTGTTTTTATTATAGGTGGTCTGCGTGCTCCCTTTATTGTATGGAATCTGCTGGGATGCCTGGCCTCGTGTAGCTCCTCTGTTACTGGAGCGACGAAAGGAACCTCCTCTGAATTGTTGTGACTGCAAGGCACCCATAGACTTGGCTGTCTCTGTGTCTTTTTTAATCTTTTCTAAGATCGTGTCCACATCAGGACCAAATAAAAAATCAGGGTTCACAGGCTGATTTAATAATGTGGTTTGAATCTCAGGTTTGAACCCAGAGATGCGCAACCAAGCATGTCTCCTGCGCATGACACTTGTGTTGATGGCCCTGGCTGCGGTGTCTGCTGCGTCTAGCGCACATTTAATGGATGCGTTGGATATGAGTTTCCCCTTCTGGATTAGCATTGCTGCTCCCTCCTTGTAAGCATCTTGCAAATGTTGTAGCAGTTGCTCTAGTGTGTCATAATGCGCCCTATCGTATCTGGCTAATAGGGCCTGCGTTTTAGAAATTCTCCAGATATTAGCTGCTTGAGCAGCCACCCTTTTCCCAGAAGCTTCTCATACTTTAGATTCCTTGTCTGGAGGAGGAGCATCACCCGTAGTTTGTGAGTTGGCGCGCTTACGAGCATTTGATACCACCAAAGAGTCTAATCGCAGCTGTCCCTTAATATATGTAGGGTCCACAGGCGCCGGTCTCTATTTTCTTTCAATTCTGGGGTTAATAACCCTTGCTCTAGTGGTTTCCTTGAAAATGTCTCCTGCGTGTTTAAGGACACCTTTTAGCATTGGCAACGTTTTAACAGATTTCTCTGAAGTGGAGAAAGTGTCAAACAGGAAGTCCTCTTCAACTGGGTCAGCATGCATGTCCACATCATGATTTTGTGCTGCCCTTTCAATTAAAGCGTTGAACGCAGCTGTATCTTCTGTTGGCGAAGTTTTAACAGGATAAGAAGGAGTATCAGGAATAGTCTGACTCCCCTTGGTCAGCAGGGTCTGTCCAGGCTTGAGTCTGGTCATCCTGATCCGTGTCCACAGGGTAATTATATTGTTCATCATCGTCATACCCCATATCCTCATTAGTGGGTGAGGGTGAGTATGCATAAGTGGCCTGGCCATGGTACCTCACAGTCTCAAAAAGGACAGGCGATGTTGAAGAATCCCTTTTCTTCTTGAGTGGAATTTTGTATGATTCCAGAGGATTTTCCGACCTGATCTTCCTTTGATAAATAGTAAGTCTACCAGATTCGGAGTCGATATGTAGCTTCGATTGGTCATCATATGAAGGCTCTTGGTACATAACGTCCTCTTCTAGAGGATGACTCCTTTTTCCCATTGACACCTTTTTGGGTGTTTCGACCCCAGGTTTCGGATCGAGCGCATTAGGGCGTGCAGTCGGGGGCAGTCCGAATTTTATCGCTGGCATAGTGTCTTTAGACAGACTGACCTTCTTTGGGGCCGGCGTCGATGTAGGTCCGACCGACATTGCCTTTTCGCCAATAAGTTTTGGCCCTGCGTCTACTTCGGTGCTTGTTGCGTCGTAGACGCGCTCTTCTGCCTCGACTCGACGTGGTCTTTCGAGGCGCTTTTGGATTTCGACTCGAGGCCTTTGACGAGCTGTGGCCTTGCGACTCGTTGCTTCGGATCGAGAACCTTCTGAGACTCTAGTCCCTTGTTTGTGTCGCTGTCCGTCGACCTCGTCGGTTCGACGTGCTTGGCTTTAATGGTGGACTTTAGCGCACCGATCTTCGGTTCGACACTCTTTACTTTTGACCCCGCAGGGTCGTCGACACCTTTTTTCTTCGTCGACTCCGATGGGTTCGAGCTCTTCGATCCGAAGACTGTTTTCAGCAGTTTCGGTTTCGTTTTTGACTCGATGGCTTTCGGTTTCGTTTTAAGTAGTTGGACCGATGGCTCATGTGATATATTCTTAGCCGGGCCTTGATGCGGGGCTATAGAATGATCTTGGCTAAGGCCTTCTGGCGATGCCTCGACCTGAGCCCTTGGAAGTCTTTCAGTGTTTGTTTCGGGCCCCGTACCCACTGTTGGGCCTGGTTCATCGCTCGAGTCGTCATCAACGGCTCCAATGGGAGATACGTCGTCCCTTACCTCGACGACGTTTTAATCTTTGACGTTCTCTTCTTCGTCTTCATAATAGTTGGAGTCATGCTCCGAACCGGGATCCGACTGCTGTTCTGGATCCTCAGTCTCGACGACCTCATCGTCCTCTTCGTCGAAGATATTCACCGGGTCGGGCGCTGGCTTTGACATAGTTTGCCTCGCTGCGCGTCGGATGCTAAGCGTCTTCTTCGACCTGAATCGAGCACAAGCTAGACAGTTGTCCTCATTGTGCTCTGGTGATAAGCACTTGTTGCACACCGGGTGTACATCGATGTGCGGGTACTTAGAGTTACAAAGGGGGCATTGTTTGAACGGGCTCCGTTCCATCGACGATTGGGCCTCCGGTGTCGAAAAGGCCACGCGGCTCTCTTCGACGTCCTGCTCAAGAACAACTGGAACAAGAACTCTACACCGATCGAAACAATACCGACGACCCTGAAGGCCTTTAGAAAAGTTTTCGAACTTGAGCAAAGAAAAGTACATCCCAACCCAATGGCGGAAAAAAACAATCTGAGGATGCCCATGCGCACTGTAGTCCGGGGGAGGAGCCACCTATCTCATGATACTTCGAAAACTCTTCCAGGACAACAATGTGCAATCATCCGGACCCAACACTAGGCGGCGATCTATGCACAGATATGAATTCAGAGGCCCACATGCCTCGAACACTTTTTATCTACTCGTGGGGAATTACATGGGCACGTACTGGCTCTTCAAATAGGTAATCAGCGTGACGTAGCATGCAGGGAAACATGGGCAAAAACGGTGTGTTTTTGTGAGTGGATGACAGTGCATCAAAAAGGAAGTTTGTTTCTAGAGACTATTTATGCAATTGGACGCCACGATAAGTAGCTGCCCCAGCAATTAACTGCTAATAAACCCTAGAATCGCCAGGAGGGGAGGGGCAAGCTGGACAGAGATCTCGGTCATTAGGAGTCATTGGATCTGTGTCGTAAGTGCCCCAAGGAACAGGATCCCTGAATGGTTCTCCCATACCCCCTGTATGTGACCTTATGAATATGGAGGTATATCATAGAGAAGGTCATAATGTAGGACGGCAGCCAGAACGTATGAGAGTCTCTTAAGTAGGCTGCATTGAGCCTGGGGTGTGCACATCTCATGAGAGAGGCTGTATGCAGGCCCAAGGATGCAGACAGAACTTATGAGAGTCTCTTAAGTAGGCTGCGCTGAGCCTGGGGTGTGCACATCTCATGAGAGAGGCTGTATGCAGGCCCAAGGATGCAGACAGAACTTATGAGAGTCTCTTAATTAGGCTGCATTGAGCCTGGGATGTCCACACCTCATGAGAGGCTGAATCCAAGCCCAAGGATGCAGACAGAACTTATGAGAGTCTCTTAAGTAGGCTGCATTGAGCCTGGGGATGTCCACACCTCATGAAAGGCTGAATCCAATCTCAAGGACAGCAGACAGAACTTATAAGAGTCTCTTAAGTAGACTGCATTGAGCCTAGGGATGTCCACACCTCATGAGAGGCTGAATCCAGGCCCAACGACGGCAGACAGAACTTAAGAGTCTCTTAAGTAGGCTGCATTGAGCCTGGGGATGTCCACACCTCATGAGAGGATAAATCCAATCCCAAGGACAGCAGACAGAACTTAAGAGTCTCTTAAGTAGGCTGCATTGAGCCTGGGGATGTCCACACCTCATGAGAGGCTGAATCCAGGCCCAACGACGGCAGACAGAACTTAAGAGTCTCTTAAGTAGGCTGCATTGAGCCTGGGGGTGTGCACATCTCATTAGAGAGTCTCCAAGTATTCTACAACATGGCACATGGGTGCATTCCTTCACTTCTCACCAGCACTGGGTCCACCTCTACTCCCCGGGCCTCCAGATTTTTCCGGACCGTCGTAACTTCGTCACTGGCGAGGTAGGCGGGATGGTCTTCGTTAACTTTTATCATCTTCTCCAGCTCTGCCTTAGTTTCGCTACGTGTGGCCTTCAGAAAAAGTCCGAAATTGAAAACATTAACATTTCCTTACTAAACTCAGCTTTAAATGACCGTAATGAGCACCTGTTTGTAAGATTATACACTGAAAAAACATTCAAAGAGGCATGAAATGCAGAGGAAGTTACCCATCTAATACAGCTTTGAGCGGCTCCTCTATATACTATGTATTGCTTGAAGCCTGCAGTCCACTGCTTCAGGAGGTCATTTTTTTATATATATAAAATTGAAAGATTGTGAAAAATAAGCAACTTACTTTTAAAACTACTTTTCCAGAAATTTTATTTTCTTAAATGCACAGGCTATTTGGACCTTCCTTAGGCCCCACTCCAACCACCCCGAACACAAGCACCAGTAACAAACATGAAAAGCATTACAAGTCATTATCGAAGTTATGCCAGAGAGAGAGAGAGAGATTGTAAACTCAGAGGAGCTTGTTGTGACACACGTCCCTCCCTGTTCTAGCACAAGCTCACTGCAGACACAGACTTTGAAGTAGTCAGAGTACATGGCGCTTGCAACATAACCTACCTTTGGGGCGTACATTGGCTTTATGGAAATATATACAAGAGATCAGTGTTGGAGAAATATGTTTATAAGGTGCTTATTCTTATCCAGAATTGAATTTTAAAATACATGCATCATAGATATCACATTTATAAAATAGTTTAGTAGACCGGAGGTCCTGATGAACAACAAGCAATACATCATGTCATATTCACACACACACACGTGTTTGCTTCACCACAGTAGTTCTTAGTCCTTTGATCAAAGGTGGGCCTGTGTGAGCATCCAAACTATTCAGTGATGCATTTGTAAGGACTGTGACCTGCCAGCGATGTGGCAGGAAGAGCACGGGAACCATCGGACTCGAGTGTCAGCATCATCACACTTCATGTGGTTTCAGATGCAGATAATGCGGTGCCAAACCTCGTGTATGTGTAGACTGGATGTGTAGCTCCTCTTACCCAATCTCTACTGTCATCCTGCAGACTGAGACCATAAAGATACACGCCAATAGGAGGCGTGCGATATAGGGAAACTGATTAGCTGATAAGAGAGCCTCCATCGATAACCATGAGGAGCTGGGGGTCTTGCAGGCACTTGCATTTATGTGTGTATGTGTGTGTTTATGTATGTGTGTATGTATGTATGTATGTGTGTAAGTATGTCGTATTACTATAGCACAAATCTAGCTAATCTGCTGTCTGACGGTGCCCTGGCTGCACGTTGAGTCAAGAACCAACAGAGGTGGGGAGCTTGCCCGCTAGATAAGCAGAGTTGCTGCTTCTGATGGCTTTGTAAATGATGTCGCTTGTTTTGAAGATGGTGCTGTCAGCAGAGGCACCCAATGGAGTTCCATTAGGATGGGAGTGATGTCATGATATTTCTTCAGATCATGGATGATTAGTCCCGTGGCGTGTAGGATGTTCTTATGAGGAGCCTGTGCATAGTCTTGGAGGCCATGAAGTACAGCATGACCACCATCTGGGTTGCAAGAGTACAAGCGCTTGAACAGCAGTTCCGAAGACACTTCCGGGAAGAAACTTTCACTTTCTTGAGAAGAGAGCTGGTACCAGGCTGTTTGATTTTTTGGCAATGTGAAGTAGTCCATTCCACCAGACAGAGTATATATAAAAATGAAATTAACAACTAGGGTCTGCAGTGAGCCCATCTATAGCTAGCCACACCCAACAATCTAAGCTGGGCTTCCATCCTGATCTCTGCCCGCTAATCCCTTCGAGATGGTTCACCCTTTTAATAAAATTATGGAGTCTTAGCTCAATACCTATGCTGTAAAAATGAGGAAACAAAAGTACCAAGTAAACATTTAAAGAAGTGGTTCACCCCTGATCTTAAGAAAATCAAATCTGTAATTAGGATTGAACTATGAAAGTGGCAGAAGGCGCAATCTGATGAATCAAGAGTAGCTTTACAGGCAAACTGAAGAAAATACAAAACTGCGATCCTGGAGGAGGAAAAGAAGTTCTTCTCGGAAACAATGCGATAGCAGTAACTTGACTTGGGAGTTCTTAGGAAGACTTCAGAACATTTGAACCCTTGTACAATATGGTACAGCAGTAAACAGCTGAGGAGCATGGCGGCAACATTTCCACACTCACTCGGAGGATGAAATCAATAAGATCAGGGATAGTTTAAAACGTGTGCTAATAATCCTGGTGAAAGACAAAAGGAGACAAATAAGAATGCTGCACCGGGAGGTGAACTATTTAACTTTCGAGACATTGTGAAAGATGAACGACTTTCAGGACATGGCAGCACGGTCATCACTTAATACCCTGATGAATTCAGCCAACAATATTTAAAGAGTCTGCGGAACTGCTGGATCCCTTCCCGGTTCAACTCGCAAACCGTTTCCTTAACCCTTTCCATGCTCATGACGAGCTCAGCTCGTCATGAGGCACAGTGGAGCTGTGCTGATGACGAGCTGAGCTCGTCATGAACAATGGGAATGCAGAATCTGCAGCACAGGGCAAAAATCCCTGCAGCAGCCATGTGGTTAAGACAGGCCAGGTCTTGGTTCACACTATTGACCAGAAAAACTTGACTGGCCCACAATGAACCCGCCCGCTATGAGCCTATTTCCAATGTACCAAAATTGTTGAGAAAACCGCAACTAGCCAGCCATTTTGAGAGATGGGAGATTGGCAGTCAAGGGTACGGGCCAATAGGTGCACAGAAACCGCTATTCAGGATGTCCTTACTAAGCTACTGATTGTAGTAGGCACTGGTGATCCACTACTTTTGATGCTGTAGACCTCTCTGTAGGGCGCTCTCAACCACCACATGATCCTGGAGAGGATGAGGTGACAGGTGTGTTGGACTCATCCGCAGGCCTGCACGTTCCCATTTCTAAAGGTGTACTCCCGCCTGCATCGAGGAGAACACTTCAACACCAACCACAATACGATATACAGTACTTCGGGCTGTGTGCCTTTCACTGGTTTTGTGAAAATGTTGCCTTCAGTCCATTCACAATCTCCTGCAAAAGGGTAATGTGTGTTAACTTCATATTTATGAAAGATGACAAGTGGCGATTAATCTAATTAATTAGATGGCAAAAAGTCCAGTTTACAGAACGCCAAATTGGGAGGGTTGGTCCGTAATCCGCGGATTCAGTAATCACCATCAAGAGTGTTACCGAAGGCAAGTACCTTGTTCTTTTAAGGGATACTCCTTACCGCAGATTGGTCACCTTGTGAATAGATACGACTGCAGCAGCACCTACCCCAGTGCAGGGACTGATCAGGCTCATACCAAATAGCCCTGTAGGACCGAACAGAGAAATTGCCCATCTGGATGGACCTGGCTGTTAATAAGTGCTTCGCAAACACATGTACCAACACCCATGTAGATGCGTGATAATTCTACAGAACAAGTTCTCCATGTGCCAGGCAGTTGTAGCAGCTTTGGTTCTGGTGGAATAAGCCCGTAGGCCATCCAAAGGCTGCTTCTATCCTAGTGCGTCGCAAATCATGAGGCCGAGCACAAGCCATCGAGGGATACTCCGCTTCCGCAACGCCTTGCCCCTATTTGAATTGAAAACCCCACAAA
This sequence comes from Lissotriton vulgaris, assembly GCF_964263255.1. Classification (NCBI taxonomy): domain Eukaryota; kingdom Metazoa; phylum Chordata; class Amphibia; order Caudata; family Salamandridae; genus Lissotriton; species Lissotriton vulgaris. The sequence goes on along the minus strand of NW_028245490.1, from coordinate 520,147 downwards.
GAGCTGATCATCCACTGCTTCTTTGGTGCGATCATTGTAAAAACAAAGCGCTCTCTTGGGGTTCGAAGATGGAGCCGCTCTTCCTCTTTGGAGGTTGGAGGAAGAGCAAAGAACGCCGGAAATTAGCTAAACATAAAAAGGGGAAACGCACTAAAATATCTGATTAACTCCTACTATCTGTGCATTACGTGTAATTACAATATTTGAAGAAAAGTCTGTTGATAATGATCTTAAAATATTTAATATTCAGTGTTTTAACATCTCCCAGATGACTGGTTCATTATATACTCTTTCACAATGTATCGTAGGTACATGGTGAGCCCGTCCGATTCATTTCGTCCCTTGAAAAGGATATCAGGGCTCAATTGTACTGCAAATTTCAGGTACAGTGCCAGTTGTATTTCTGTTCTCTGCAGATTCATCTTAATATTCTCTTCTTGGACCAGCGACTACCTCATACCACTCACCATTTCAATTGACTTTACGATATGTTATGAAGAATACAAATGGACTATTTAATGAATCTGTCATTATATAATAAAAAAACTGGGAATAAAAACGTTCCTGGTCCACTGTGAGCTGCAGACAGACCCAAGGGTCTGCAGGACGGGGGTATGGAATAAGCATCCTGCGGGTCCAATGCCACCCTCCAGTCTCCAAGGCAGACAGAATCGAGCTATTGCTAGCATCTTGAAGTTCTCTTTCCGCATAAAGGCATTGAATGGGCGGAGATCTAAAATAGGACGAAGGCCTTGGTCCTCCTTCAGCTCCAGGAAGAAGCAGGAGAACGTCCAACTCCTACTTCTGAGGCCAGAACCCTGTGCATGTCCCGTTAGACCAAAAGGGCCTGCGCTTCCTGCTGAAAGACAAACAGGTAGTCCTCCGTCAGCTGCCGTGATAGAAGTGGAAAGTGAGGCAGGGTGGTATGAAAGTGGTAGGGGTAGTCCCTTTGGAACATCTGAAGGACCCACTTTTCTGCGGTAACAGCTTGCCACTCCAGAAGGAAATGTCTGACCCTGCCAACGACAAGGTGGCTCAATCATAATTTATAAAGCGTAGCAAATCACCCACGAGGGTGTGCTGTCTGCGGTAAAGGTCATATAAAAGTGGTTTTGTGGATGCTGGAGGGGCAGGGGATTGAGCTGCTAGTTGACTTTGTGAGCTGCGACCTTGGCAAAGAAAAGGATGAAATAGCTGCTGGGACCGGCAGTGGAGTGTGGCGTTGGAGATACTGAAAACCCCTGCCATAGCCACAGAGGGAGAGAAACTGATGTTGAAATTGCCTGGTGGACGCAGACAGACCCAAGGAACAAGCTGTGGCTCACTTTCTTTAGCCATTCAGGGCTGAATGCGCTTTTTCACCAAAAAGGTGGGAAGCATCGAAGGGCAAATCTACTAAAGTTGCCTGGAGAGCCCAAGAGAAGACCATAGACCGTATCTAGGAGTGGTGTCAAGGTGCCACACTTGTTCCAATTACCTGACCTAAACAGTCTGTTGTGTCCAAGCCTCAGTGGACGGCAAACTTTACTGAATCATGTCCGTTGTGAGTACCACAAAGTCCTCAGGCATAAACTGCTGTGTAAGGAAGTTGGGGGTCTCCGGGTGCTTGGCTATGGCAACAAGCAATGTCTGTTCAATGGAGGTGCAAAGGAATTAGTGAGTCTTCGTTGAGAGTTAGAGGAGTTCTGTAGATGTCTGGCCAGGGCCTCTGTGAGGACAGTAACTTTTACTGCCATGTTGGGTTGCTGTAAATCAAGTACCTCTGTCGCCCTCGGCATCACTATACTGAAGGAGGTACGTTCTTCTGTGGCAGGGCTGGGAGGGGGGGCAGGTCAGTGTCTGGGGAGGCGTCTAAGCCACTGGAATCCTGCCATTCCCCATAGCAATTGTCCTCATTATCGTGGGAGACAGTCATTCCCTTCATCATAATTGTCAATGTCGGAGTCTGTGCCAGAGATTTTGTGCAATACCAGAGCTGGCCTTCGGATCATCTGGAGGAGGTCATCTTAGGCCTGGAGTCACAATCCACCTGAACCTAGGCACCGCTGACAAACCTTGTGGGGATCTGTCACAGACATCTCTTTGCAACAGTACGTACAAGGCTTAAACCCGATTGTTTTAGGGAAGTGACATCCTTTGCACACTGTGGAAATTTGTTGAAGAACTCATCAAAAGATGAAGCAACAGCTCCAGATCCACATCTAGAGAAGCAAAATGAAGAAACCAACAAACTTACCTGATTATCGCTGTTGCCGCCACCGCCAGTGGAGTCATTGGAGCTGAATTGGGGGTAAATTCTCAGCATTTCTACCGCCACTGGAGCTATAGAACCAGCCCTCCCAGCGCCACAAGCGGTGCACACGCCGCCTCGTCACCATCCTGCGCCTGAAGGCGCATATAAGTGGCACGGGACACCCGCAGCGCAGGACGCGCGTAGGCTTGCCCGTCTGCGCCCGTCAGAGATTAGGTTAACAAATCTTGAAAAACAGTGTCAAATAGTAGCCTGTCTATGGTAAATTGTGATGGGAGCGTGAGCAATGCCAATAATGGGACCAGGGGCAAACAAAAACTTGCTAATAGTACCGAGAATCAGAGTGATGTTTCGCATGCAAGGGGCAGAGGTGGGCAGTCTCAGAATAGAATTCAAGACAGCTCACAATTACAGGATTCTACTCGTACGTATGCCCAGGCTGCTAATACTCTAGGTGGTTACAGTTCGGGGATAGAGAGGCATCAATCGCCAAGTATATTAGGAGGAAACATACATGAGTATAGGACTCCAGTGGACGGTCACCCAATTCTCCATTTACCTCCTGCAGCAACTCCCTATATGATCTTTTTAGCAAATGTTCCTCCACTGTTGTCTGGCGCACTTGAACACTGGTCATCCCTGATGAACAAATCACTTCACTTTCTAAGCACCAAGACTGGGATTGGCGATCCGCTGCTCACAAAATTTTAAATGGCACGACAGGTTGGGTGGGTTGGGAAATCCACCAAGAATTTCCCAGGCGATTGTATTGTCTTAACCTTTAGATCACCGGGTCTAGTTAAGACAATTCTAGAAAGGTCTAATACCTGGTCTGTGAGCTCAAGGGGGGTTTCTATTCTTCCGCTGGGCTTCTTCTCAACCCAGTCACCTGCAGGGAGGGCAAAGGGCGGTTTAGTGACCATGATCTCTGTCAAATATGGATCAAAAAGATATAGAATATTGTGGACTCGCCCTGGTAATCGATTATCTTGATCTCTAATTTAATTGTAGTCTCAATACTATTGATTAATTGGTATTATAACATCTTTGATCAAAATGATGGTGGGGTTAATAATACCCATAAAGAGGAGATTAATAAGGCTGCGGGTGTTTATTTCCTAGTATGTATAATATGGACGGGAGATTTTAATTGCACCCAATGCCATTATAGTAAGCATGCGGCGTGTGGGATGTTAGATATTAAAAACCAACCTTCTGCTCATTTTAAACATATCCTTCAGGGTGAAGCACTAAATGATAGGTCTAGTCACTGACCTCTGCTTTTTTGAAACCCTGGTTTGCACCCCTCCTATATAGTATCGAACATTTATGGGCATGGGCACGACTAACACTATAGACTTCATGTTGATTTCATGTAAATTTTCACATCTAGTGATCATTACCCTCTGACCGCTAGTCTGCAAATAATGGCAGCAAAGGCAAAGGTGATGAAAACCCTACAAACTATAATCCTAGCCGGGGGGGGGAAATAAAATGGTCTAAATTAGATGCCATAACATTTGAAGAGAGTATTGTCACAGCTGATACTAGCAAGGTCTTGATATGTTTATCTGAGGCTTCTACTTCAGAGGTGGTCGTACAGTGTTTCGAAGACATTTGTAAAGAGGTCGCCAACAACTTGACTAAGGTAGTGAAGAAGAACAACGACCCAAAGGAAATTAGATGGTTTAATGCAGATTGTTCTAGGGCACAAAAAGACCTTAAAAAAGCATTGCATATTGGTCCCCCGCGATAGGGCCTTAATAAGCTCGACAAGACAACTTTATAAGTAAGTAATTGGGCTCAGGAAGTATAAATTAAGAAGACGTGCCTGGGAAGACCTGGAGAGAGCTAGCGCGCTCAAGGATTCCAGGGGCTTCTGGGAAGTCATAAATCGCCCTTTTTTACAGACACTGTTAGAAATATGGAATCAACTATAACAGGGGAAGCTTGTGTAGACCATTTCTCGAAAATATTTAACCTAAATGGTGTATCCTTGCAAGACCAAAAAGACAATACAATTATTAACATGGAAACTGCGACCCAATTGAGTTTATCCATTTCTGCCAGCGAGGTTGAAGAGGCGTTGATAAAGAGCATTTCTGCAAAACCCCCAGGACCAGATGGGGTACCCCTAGACATGTTTAAGGGCAATCTCCAATTATGGGCTCCATTTTTGGCAAATTGTTTTAAAGCAATAATAGTGGGTCGCATCCCCACTACGTAGAAAGAGGCTGTGGTGGTGCCGATAGATAAGAAAGGCAGCAGGAATGATCTTGTATGCTGTAGGCCCATATCCTTAAATGATGCAACATGTAAAGTGCTGGGGAGGGTAATCCTTGCCCGTCTGGAAACCTGGGCTCACGTCTCCGGTCTTATATCTCAATCACAATATGGTTTCCGGAAGGGTATGGGAACGAATGAACAATGCCTCAACCTGTCCCTAGTTATGGGTAAGTACATGAAGGCCAAGGGTGGGTCAATCCACCTGGCCTTCATGGACGTATCTAGTGCCTTCGACACAGTCAACAGAGGGAAGCTGTGGACAATAATGGAAAGAATGGGATTTAAGGAAGCACTCTTTACCCTGTTGCGTAGATTACACTCGACAACCTCTGTTTCTATACGATATGGACCAGGAAAAAAAAACTAGGCCTATTGCGTCTACTGAGGGTGTCAGACAGAGATGCATACTGGCCCCCTTTTTATTTCTTTTATATACACTCGTCATTTTCTTCCACCGCAAGATCGCTGACATCCACAACAGCTTCAACACCACGACCGCCCCGACTACACCAGACTCCACCTCCCCTGCTACCACCACCAGCGCCAACCGCCTGACCTCCTGGTCCAACGTCAATGAGGACGAGACACGCAAGGTCATGAACTCCATCCACTCAAGATCTCGGTCAGACCCTTGCCTACACCACTTATTCAACAAAGCTGACGCAGCCATCACACCCCAACTACGGAAGGTCATCAACATCTTCTTCAAAACAACGACATTCCCGGAAAGCTGGAAGCACGTCGAAATCAACGCCCTCCTTTAAGAAGCCCATGGCGGACCCCAAGGACCTCAAGAACTTTCGGCCCATCTCCCTATTCCCGTTCCCGGCGAAGGTCATCGAGAAAATAGTCAACATGCAACTGGCCCGCCACCTGGAAGACAACATCCTGGTCCCGTCCCAATCCGGATTCAGACGAAATCACAGTACTGAGACAGCCCTCATCACCGCCACAGACAACATCAGGCGCCAACTAGACAACGGCGAAACATCAGCCCTCATCCTCCTGGACCTGTCAGCCGCCTTCGACACTGTCTGCCATCGCACTCTCAAGACACGCCTCCTAGAAGCCAGAATCCAAGAGAAGGCCCTTGACTGGACCACGTCCTTCCTCTCTGGCAGAACCCAGAGCGTCCGCCTCCCACCCTTCCGCTCAGAAGCAAGCGACATCATCTGCGGCGTCCCCCAGGGATCATCCCTCAGCCCGACACTATTCAACGTCTACATGGCCCCCCTCGCTCAAGTGGCCCGCCATCACGACCTCAACATCATCTCCTACGCCGACGACACCCAGCTCATCCTCTCCCTCACTCACCGCCAAAACAAACCTCCACGATGGAATGAAGGCCGTCAACGACTGGATGAGGATCAGCCGCCTTAAGCTGAACTCGGACAATAAGGAGGTCCTCATCCTCGACCCACCCCCTCAGCCTGGGACGACTCTTGGTGACCGACCACATTGGGAACAGCACCAACACCCACCGACCATGCACGCAACCTAGGATTCATCCTCAACTCCTCCCTCTCCATGTCTATACAGATCAACGCCGTTTCCTCCTCCGCATGCTCCGCAGGATCTACAAGTGGATCCCGACCGAAACAAGAAGAATGGTGACAGGCCCTCGTTAGCAGCAGACGACTACGGCAACACACTCTACGCAGGAATCCGAGCCAAACACATACGACGACTACAACACATCCAAAACGCCTCAGCCCGACTAATCATCAATCTCCCCCACCCCAGCCACATCACGCCCCACCTGAGAGACCTACACTGGCTGTCCGTCTACAAGAGAATCACCTTCAAGCTCCTCACCCACGCACACAAAGCACTCCACAATGCCGGACCAGCATACATGAACACCAGACAACTTCTACACCCCCACCCACCAGCTCCGCTCTGCTCTGCCAGCCTCGCCCTCGCCGATGTCCCCTGCATCCAACGAACGACCTCCGGAGGCAGATCCTGCTCCTACCTCACCGCCAAAACCTGGAACAACCTCCCTACCCACCTACGGCAAACCCAAGACCTACTCGCCTTCAGAAAACTCCTCAAGACCTGGCTCATCGAATAGTAGCGTCCCCCCACCCCACCTCCCCTCAGCGCCTTGAGACCCTCACGGGTAAGTAGCGTGCTTTACAAATGCACTGATTGATTGATTGATTGAAATGGGGTGGAGACATTTTTATTAGAACAGCACTTGGACTATCCAAGTATAGGAGGAAAGCCGGTTCCCCTCTTGTCATATGCGGATGATACGGTATTGATGACTAACTGCCAATAGCCTACAAAAAGCTTTGATTGCTTTTACTGACTTTATGATGGCATTGTATCTTAAAGTACATTTTTGTAAGTCTTTTATTATGGGGTGTGGCCCAAAACAAACAAAAACGAGGACATTTGTGGTAAAAGAAAATATTCTAGACAAAGTATCTACCTTCACATATTTGGGGAATGTCTTCAATAATAAACGGAATTGAGACCATCTGATCACAGTGAGGGCCCAACATACCAGTAGAATCATAGAGGGCTTGTTTCACTTTGCATGTAAGTTGGGTCATAAGCCGGTCGTAGAAATACTTACTTTATATAAGTCCAAATGCTGGTCAGTTACAACCTATGGGGCAGAAGTATGGGGCTATCAAAAAAGCAGCCAGATACAAATTCTGGAAAATACATTTTTTAAAAGACTATTGATGGTCCCTATTAGTTCTCCCACAAATTTCTGTCACTCCGAATTGCGAATGGATTATGTTGAAGACAGAATTAAAATTGCCCCATTAATTTTATGGGGGAAAGTGTGGTCGTCAAAGGAATTGTCATTTACCAGAGGGATCATTAAGGATTATATGAGCTTGGAAAAGGTATTGTCCATTCCTTGGCTCCGCTGTGTTAAAAATGCACTCAATAAGATTGGTCTGGGAAATTATTATGACAATCCCGAAAGCATCCCGGCTAATGTGAAACCAATTATAAAAAATGCTTATTACAAAGAATTAGGAATGCTGGACTCGGTTGACAAGCTTTTAGTTTATAGGCAGCCAAGAGGTCAGGGTTTGTATTTATCTTTTAGCACCCATATACAATCACGCTTCCTTTATTTTTATTTTAAAGGTTTTATATAGCGCTGGCTAGACCCGGAGGTATCAGAGCACTTTACATGAGTATCAGACCATAGTTGCAGGTTACATTGTTACAAAGATTACACAGTTATTAGAGCATGGCAACATAGTGACAAGTAAGGTCGAGACAAACAAAAGACATATACATAATGGAAAAAGCAGGCAAGGGGAGAGATTCAAGGGAGAGGGTAGTAGCAGGGGAAGTAGACAGAGAATGAAGGAGGGAAAGAGGAGTGGAGGGTGAGAGACAGCATGGAAAGAGGAGGGGGGGGGGGGTGAAGGGGACACAAACCGGTAGACGAGTCAAAGCTGCGTCCAAAGTCCAGTAAGCTGTGATCCCAGGGGAAGTGCTATCATTTCCCCATCTCTGTTGCGAGTGGCTCCCTATGCACATGGGACTCTCTCAGAGGGGTCTCTGAGACTCTAAGACCTTCATACTGGATCCTTCCCCAACAAGGGGAGAGTGAGTGCTTTGGCAAGGGGTGCCATACCATGCCTCAGCTGTGAGTGGCTCCCTTAGCACTGTGGACTCTCTCTGTGGGTTCGCTGAGACTCCAGAGTATACATATTGGATCTTTCCCCGAGAAGGAGCGCGAAGTCAAAGGGCACAAAAGGACAGGGGGCTAGGCGGTGTAGCAGTCAAGAGGAGAGGGGATAGGAGCAAAGGAAGTAGACAAAGAAAATGTACGAAATGGGAACAAACAGCATCAGTATGGAAGACAGACTTTTCTCTCTGTGGCCATGAGTTTGCCGCATCCCTAAGGTAAAAGCCTAGCACAGGCCATTCCAGAAGTAGTTGTGCAAGAGTAGGGGTTGAGGTGGCAAAGGGGGCGGGGGGCAGCAGGCGAGCAGAGAGGCAATCAGCAAATAATCCAGGCAGACCGTGGTCTAGGTGATCAAGGGGATAGCAAAATTAATAAAGCAGAATAGACAAACTTTGAGGAGGCCAGCAAGGGGCAGCATGAGATGGGAAGTAAACAGTAAACAACCCTAGCAGAAGTCCGTGATCTGAGTACAGCACAAGGAATTGGTGAAGGAGAAAAGGAGAGTTGGCAGAAATGAAGCGTTGAGATGGCCAGCAGGGGGCAGCGTGCAACAAAGCAAGAACTAAACTCAACATAAGCCGACGGCCATGTTACGAGTAAAGCAACAGAAAAATTGCTTAATTTTTTTTTTTTTAAACACGAGCAAAATCGTCCATTTTTGTTGCAAAATAGTCAATTTTTGTTGCAAAATAGTCAATTTTTGAAGCAATTTCTGTGTGCTGCGCGCTGGATCTACCCCAGCACACTGTCACCCACCATTGGCCGAGCCGCTGCTAGGCCCTGACATGGTCCTGGTGCTGTCGAGGGGCGCCTCTCTCTGCCCGCCATTTTGACTCCAGGCACGGCTGGAGTCGGTGTGTAACATGTTCCCCAGCAGAGGCTCTTTGCTAAGGGGTTTCTGTGTTGAGCTCTGGCACCAGGTGACGGCAATGTGCGGCGTTTCCGTGAGTTACAAGTCTGGCCACGCCCCCACACTCTCTGGTCTATGATGCGGAGGGGAACAGGTCTGGGCCGCTGACTGGTGCCGATGGACGACCGCTGTGGGGCCCAGTGCTATTTTCCGCTCCTCACCTCCCCTACTGCTGCCGTGGTAATGTAGTTGCCTGCGAGGGGGGCTGACACTGGACCGGAGTCCGGTGAGTTGATCCACAGGGGCGGGTGTCAGCCCCAGAGTCCGGCGGTCGTTAAAATGTATGGCAGGCGGTACACGTAACGTCTCCAACCCTGAAGGGGTTCCCGAGTCGCTTTTGCTCTAGATTAGAGTCTGATGATGAAAAATAAGTCGTTGCATTGTATTGCTCACCTTTCTAATGTTTCTCACTACTGAGCGCCTCAGTATCAATCAATCAATCAGAGTACTTGTAAAGCGCGCTACATACCCGTGAGGGTCTCAAGGCGCTGAGGGGAGGGGATGCTACTACTGCTCAAAGAGCCAGGTCTTGAGGAGTCTTCTGAAGGCGAGTATGGGTCTGCCGTATGTGGGTAGGGAGGGTGTTCCAGGTCTCAAGGCGAGGTAGAAGAAGGATCTGCCGCCGGAGGTCATTCGTTGGATGCAGGGGACAGCGGCGAGGCTGGCGGGTGGGGGTGTGGAAGCGGAGTCTGCTGTTAAGGTAGGTAGGCTGGTCCGGCGTTGTGGAGTGCTTTGTGTGCGTGGGTGAGGAGCTTAAAGGTGATCCTCTTGTCGACAGGGAGCCAGTGAAGATCTCTCAGGAGGGGGCGATGTGGCTGCGGCGAGGGACGTTGACGATCAGTCGGGCGGAGGCGTTTTGGATGCGTTGTAGTCGTCGTATGTGTTTGGCTGGGATTCATGCGTAGAGTGCATTGCCATAGTCCAGTCTGCTGCTGACGAGGGCCTGTGTCACTGTTCTTCTCGTTTCCGTCGGGATCCATTTGTAGATCCTGCGGAGCATGCGGAGGGTGTTGTAGCAGGAGGAGGAGACAGCGCTGACCTGCTTAGCCATGGAGAGGGAGGAGTTGAGGATGAATCCTAGGTTGTGTGCATGGTCGGTGGGTGTTGGTGTTGTTCCCAATGTGGTCGGCCACCAGGAGTCGTCCCAGGCTGAGGGGGTGGGCCCGAGTAGGAGTATCTCCGTCTTGTGCGAGTTCAGCTTCAGACGGCTGCTCCTCATCTGACTAGGTTTAGTTTCTGCACAGTGCACTTTCTCCTGGCTTTTCCTAAACTGGTGAGCTTTTGTGAGAGACTGTTCATGTAATAATCTAGCCCAACAAAGCACAATGCACTTTATGCTCTTTTGCACATGATATAAGGATATAAGGGCCTGCTTTATTTGGCAAATTTTGAAGGAAATTAGTCCTAGTTCGTATCAGGAGGGTTTCAATTATATTATCTTTGTCTTAAGTAGCCATCTGTAGTGCTGTGCTTAATTTCATCAGAACTGCATTAACAATTAGGAAACGTTATGAATTGTGTTAGGGAAACTGGGCAATGCGATTGACGGGTTTAAATCCATTCTGTTATTTTCAGATAGTCATAGAATATGCTGAAAGTTTAAAATCATGTTTCAAAAAATGTTATATTGTGAAATGTATATATTTATCCACCCCAAATATTGTATTTTAAAATTTAAAGGTGTTTTATGTATGATGCTTACTTTTATGATTCAATGAATCGAATAAAGTTATCTGATGATGATGATGAAGAAACCAACGTCAGCGTGCATGAGTGACGGTTATTTGCAGCTCTGCTTGTCACTTCTGGAGTGGAAATTTGTTGTGGTGGAGCAGCACAATGCCAACTACCACCGCTCAGGAGCACTTCTCTGAAGTTTCTGGATCCAATCTGACGCCTGGGAAATATTCACAAGGCAAAAAATCTGTGGTCAGAGGTATCCATCAGAAGGTTTGTTAATCGAAAGAACTTCAGCAAGATACAGGCCTTATAAAAGTCAACTGCTAGTGCAGTTCCTAAATATAACCATATCCAACCTGCCCTCCCCAACCACATTATATTTGGCCATAAAACCAGTTTTGGTCATGCTCTATCTTATCACAAAAGCAAGCTTCCATTTATGATCCTGGCAGAAGTCTGAGATCTTGTAGTAAAGGTTTGATTATGCACCATATGTCTGAGGAAAGCAGAAGACTGTGCCTTCCCTGTGAGGCGTCTGTTTCAGTAGGACTCATGGTGATTTCTTCTGCCGTCTTTGTTCAGTAGTGCGTCAGCCGCTCACTGTACGATCTCTAGATGGTGGGCTCGGATCCCGTCGCCTGCCACCAATGTTAGAAGGGGCGATCTCAGGGGAGGGCCGGAAGTGTACCTAACCACCCTGTGACCCACCTCTCCTAGGAATACAGCCGAGCACTGGCGGGAGACCCTTCTGGGGGAGAGTCTCGTATCGAAGATCGTACGCGCTGAGCTAGCACCACTCGACAAAGAGACACCACGCCGTAGGTTCTGAAGAACGTATTCTAGATCCAGCAAAATATCAGGATCTTTATGATCCGCAAGGTTCGTATTTACAAGTAGAGCAAGGGCTCATAGAGTCTTGGCAAGGGTAGGGATAGCGGGACAGTCTTAAGGTTCAGGGTGAATGCAGGTGCGTATCCGGCGCACAACTCTCAATCCTCGAGCCGGGGGATACGGTGCGATCTTGGGTCCAGCCGGACCAGAACAGTTGATGAGCCGTGACCACGCCAGCTGGGCTCAGATTGATCAGGCAGAAGTCAGTCTCTGCCAAGTGGGAGCCGGGACGTCGTCAAAAGGGCTCAGGTGTTCTCAAAGTTGCAAGGGAGCCGCGACCACGTCAGCAGGGCTCAGATGGTTTAGGCAGAAGTCCATCTCTGCCAGGTGGGAGCCGTGACGATGTCAGCAGGGCTCATCAAGGTTCCAAGGTCCGAATAGTCTCTTCTTCGATGTTCTGTCGAGCCGCGACCACGTCAGCAGGGCTCTCTTAGTTCCAGTAGTCAATCTGCCGATAGTCCCAGAGCGCCCCCTGTTATAGGTCTGCTCCTCTTTGATGTCCGGAGTCCTCCCAGGCAGGGGTCTTAGGACCTGGGGGTCGCTTGTCGGGGTTTCCTGCCACGTGGCCCTTTTGATCCTTTCAAGTTGGGTCTGGAGGGATCCCAGACACAGAGGAGGCGTGGAGCCAGCCCTCAGGGAGACCGGAGGGGTGATCGAAACCCATCTCTCAAGGGGAGGCTGGAGGTGTGATAGAACTGCTCCTCCCTCTCTCGCTTCCTGGGAGCTCTCTTCCCCCCCCCCCCCCCCCAGCCGGGCATGGCGCGTCTAGCGCCGAAGTCGCGCTGGAGGCCGGGGCAGCCATCTTAGGTGCAGGGGAATGGTCACCGGAGGCCTTCGGGGCCGATAGGATTTGGATGCATCAGGGACCGGGAAGAAGGGGGGTGAGGACGGGGAAGTCTCTTGTTGTCTGTGGGGTCATGGGTCAGGGTCAGGTCGCTACGGGTCAGGAGGGGCCACGCCACGAGGCCGGGTCTAACACTGAAAAGGTTGGAGACCTCTGGAGTATGGGTTAAACTTTCATGCTTAGAAAGGTAAACTAGAGGAGTTTATGGGACAGACTGGAGGAGTTTATAGGACAGACTCAAGGAGTTTATAGGACAGACTCGAAGAGTTTATAGGACAGACTCGAAGAGTTTATAGGACAGACTCGAAGAGTTTATAGGACAGACTCGAAGAGTTTATAGGACAGACTCGAAGAGTTTATAGGACAGACTCGAAGAGTTTATAGGACAGACTCGAAGAGTTTATAGGACAGACTCGAAGAGTTTATAGGACAGACTCGAAGAGTTTATAGGACAGACTCGAAGAGTTTATAGGACAGACTCGAAGAGTTTATAGGTTAGACTCGAAGAGTTTATAGGTTAGACTAGAAGAGTTTATAGGACAGACTCGAAGAGTTTATAGGACAGACTCGAAGAGTTTATAGGACAGACTCGAAGAGTTTATAGGTTAGACTCGAAGAGTTTATAGGTTAGACTCGAAGAGTTTATAGGTTAGACTAGAAGAGTTTATAGGACAGACTCGAAGAGTTTATAGGACTGGAGGAGTTTATAGGACAGACTCAAGGAGTTTATAGGACAGACTCGAAGAGTTTATAGGACAGACTCGAAGAGTTTATAGGACAGACTCGAAGAGTTTATAGGACAGACTCGAAGAGTTTATAGGTTAGACTCGAAGAGTTTATAGGTTAGACTCGAAGAGTTTATAGGTTAGACTAGAAGAGTTTATAGGACAGACTCGAAGAGTTTATAGGACTGGAGGAGTTTATAGGACAGACTCAAGGAGTTTATAGGACAGACTCGAAGAGTTTATAGGACAGACTCGAAGAGTTTATAGGACAGACTCGAAGAGTTTATAGGACAGACTCGAAGAGTTTATAGGACAGACTCGAAGAGTTTATAGGACAGACTCGAAGAGTTTATAGGTTAGACTCGAAGAGTTTATAGGTTAGACTCGAAGAGTTTATAGGTTATAGGTTAGACTAGGTTAGACTCGAAGAGTTTATAGGTTAGACTCGAAGAGTTTATAGGTTAGACTCGAAGAGTTTATAGGTTAGACTCGAAGAGTTTATAGGTTAGACTCTAGGATCTGGCCCTTGCTCATTGTCAATAGAGTTGGAGACACTGGGAGGCGAAATGGGTTGCATTCTGATTGTAGGAGAAGCTCTGTGAACCAGTGCTGAAGCGGCCATTGTGGGGCAATGAGAATTATTCGGCACGGTTCCAGTTTCAGTTTTCTTAGAAGCCTCGGGAGCAACGGAAAGGGGGGGGGGAAGCGTAAGCAAAAATCCCCGTCCATCTTATCATTTCCTCAAGAGCCCTTCTCTGGATCCCAGCTGGCATAGATTGGGCATTTCCGATTTATCTTGGAGGCAAAGAGATCGAAGTTGGGCTGCCTCACATCTGGAAAAATATGTTCCACGATTGACTGGTCCAGCTCCCATTTGTGGCAAGAATTTGATGTTCTGTTCAAAGTGTCCACAAGAGTGCTGTTTACTCCTGGCAGGTGCTCCACCTTTATAGTAATGTGGTGAGAAAGGAGCCACTTCCATATGTTCTGCGCTTCCTGAGACAGGACGTGAGGGCAAATCCCCACTTGCTTGTTTAGGTAATGTATGCAAGTGGTGTTGTCAGCTCTTATGGGAACGGAGGACCCTTCAAGTCTTGGGAGAAAAGACTGCAAAGCCAGAAAAATAGCTCGAAGCTTCAGGAAGTTGATGTGCATTCTTGACAATGCTTTGGACCATTTCCCTCTTATGCAGAGATCTTGGCGGTGCGCACCCCATCCTTCGAGAGAAGCGTCAGTAGTCAAGATGAATTCCGGTGGGGAGAAAGAAAGGTAAGCCCAGTCGAGACATTGCTGGAGCGCTGCCACCAAAGCAGAGCCACCCGCATAGACAGGTTTATCCTCACCAGGTCGAACGACCCTGTTATTTGAAGCCATTGACTGTCTAGTTCCTCTTGGATAGGTCTCACTCTGAGACGGGAGTGAGGAACCAAAAGGATTGCAGAGGACAACATCCTGAGAAAGGATTTTATCTTCCTCTCAGAATCAAACCTTCCTTTTCGTAGGTCTGATGCTAGAGAAACCAGATGTGATTGTCTTTCGATGGACAAGGATGCCTTGCCCTGGATGGTGTCCAAAACTGCTCCCAGAAACTGTTTCTTTTTAACAAAAGGACAAGGATAGGCTAGTGCAGTGACTTTATTGTCCATTATAGCCTATGGTATGATATTTTATTACAAATATGTACATATTTTATTCGTACAGTGAGACTCCCACCTGGACGGCAGGGATGATTCAAGCATGGGAATCTATGAAAGATACCCAATACTGGATAACATTCTCTTCTGTTTCAGTTCCGATCAGATGCAGTAAAACATCTGCTCTGCTTATCTCTGGGTTTTTCTCAGAATCTTGATGAAAGGCTACGCCCTTGCGATGATATCTAAGGTCAATCGATGCTACATGTCACATTCTTTTTTAATTTTATGTAAGGTATTCAAGACTTTTTTATACCATTTAAAGGAAAGTATTGTTATAATATTTAACAATGCAGGCCTGCATTTAGATTTTTACTTCCATTATCTAATGCTGAAGCTCGTTTGCACATTGGGGCGTTTTTAAAATCGGAGGTGTGAACTCGGGCTTAAATGTTTGTTGATAATACTACTACACTGCTGAATGTTTTTATATTTTAATGTCTCAATCCTTTTTTGCTCTTTTAGATTTTTATGAAATGCATTGTTTTTATCATTCGGTCTTGCTGTTTACATAGTGATATAATTTTATGGATGCTACATTGCATTTGAATAACGTTTTTGAATGTGAATTTGATTTCTGAGTTACTCCTCTATGAATTGAATGTGCTGAGTTTATAGTCTCCAGGCTGAATATTGGTCTAAGGGTTCAGCTCATTTAATTTTAATCTAAAATTGAATGCGTTGAGGTTACAGTCTCCAGACTGAACATAATGCTAAGGTTTGAGCTCAATTAGTTTTTAATCTATACATTAAACTTGTTGAGTTTAAAGTCTAAAGACTGAACACTATTCTAAGGGTTGAGCTTGGCTAGTTTTACATCTATAATTTGAACACATTAAGTGTACAATTTCTAGACTGGACATTAGTCTTCTACTCTATGGTTTGAGCTTGATTAATTTTTATTTACTGGCTGAACTTGATAACCTTTTAGTCTATAGATTCGACGAGCCCAACAACAGGGGGCCATCCCGCTTTAGCAGGACCCACAATCACCCTAAAGCTTCTGGTCATCTGTAAGATCCTATAACCACTGGAGCCAATCATCACTTTTTGTGGGTTCCAACTAGCTTTGTTCAATGCAACGCCTGCTCCCTCACCTGCTCTGCAGTACGCGTCGTCCAGTACAGCCATCTCTCCTTCCAGTCCGGCCCCACCATGTCATAAATCACAGATTCCGCTAGGACAGAGCAGAAAATTTCAGGTTTATTTACAGAAACTGCCAGGAGGGCAACCCCCACATATATTAAACAAGTAACCGTACATCCATAGCCAGTATATTAATTATCCCCCGTATTTTACGCTCCAAACAGTTCATAACTTTCTCATACATAAATCTTGCTTCACTTAGTCTCAAAATAAATGATTATAATTTTCTGATCTGGGAAGTACCCAAAACCTGTGATTCTAAAAGCAGAACAAGTGTGGAGGTATGCATTGGTGTAGGTTATTTGTTCATTGTATGCAGCTAGGCCACTGTAGCATCGATCATCCTCTGTCCTTATCAGGGAGTCAGATTGTCCGTCTCTGATCTGCTGCATTTTTTGTCATTGTGAATGGAATGCTGAAGACTTTATCAGTTTTACCTTTCTTTCTTTGTTTGCACTCAGATGTTAATAGTATTGACGAGGTATTCAGTGTTTCCACACACATTTATATGGAACAGAAACTTCCCTTTTCTGCATTTTTAACTGTAACCCAAAAGTCCTGATAGAAAGTGCCATTTTCACCAGCAACATCCAATATAAAAACTCCTCTAAAACGCAGAACTATTAGAGTGAGATTTGGGAATTTCCAGGAAAATTTTCAGGAACAGTCACTTCATTGTGTGGATAGCTGAAAGGAAACAATTCTCAAATTCGGTCAACACGCTAATGCCAACATTCAGGTATATTTGAACAGTCCAGAGTGAAGCTGGAAGAACATGTGTGGCCATTCAACAATATTCAGAAAAAACTGATTTTTTTTTCAGTCTCTTCCAAAATCTGAATTTGCTTGCAGAGGTCCCCCTGACATTGGGCGTACTGGGAATTCAGAACAAACTGCAGAGCCGCAAATGTCACCTGGCGTGCTTGACGAGCAGGATGCAGGAAACAATCAGAACGAGCAGCCTCAGGATGCAGTAAGCCAACAGCACCAGCAGTCTCAGAGTCCACCTCAGTGAAATTCAAGATTGAGGCTGCAAGACAGGCTCATAACCTGAAGGTCTGGACTCTTTCCTGGTAGAAAGGCACAAAACCAAACTGTGTCCAGAATGGCTCTGATGGAGGGGAGCGTATGGGAAGGGATCAAGTGTGATTTTGGCTCGCGGATAGTGAACCGTCAAAGATCACAGGAAGTTCGCCATAGTCTGGAGATGGTTGGAGACTGCCTGGGTGAGTCTGCCTTCAACAGCCAGTCATTGAGGTAGCAGAAGACTGGCACCCCTGACCCCCGAAGGGGTTCTGCCACCTCATCACTTTTGTAAACACCCGAGGGGCACTGGTGAGACCAAAAGGAAGCATAGCAAAATGAAAATACTCCTGTTCCACCATGAACCGTAGGCAACGCCAGCAGTAGGAGCATATGGAATTAGGCATCCCTACAGTCCAACGCTACAATCCAGTCTCTATGGTCTAGGGCAGACAAGACCTTGGCCAGTGAGAGCATTTTGAATTTTGCATTGAGAGGGTTCAGGTCTAAAATAGGCCAGAGGCCTCCGTCTTTTTCAGGCATCAGGAAGTAGCGGGAGTAACAACCGATTCCTTCGGATGCAGAAACTCTCTTGATAGTTCCTTTGCCCAACAGAGCTTGCTTCTCCAGTCGTTGTGGAGATAGCGGGAGACGCAGCAGAAGAGTAGGGCACACCCTTCCGAACAATTTGCTGGACCTTACTGTATGATGTTATGGCCTGCCAACCCAGCAAGAATTTTTGGATCCTGCCTCCCACAGGGTGACCTGGCTCCACTAAGTGGACACTAAAGAGGTTTTGCAGGTGGGGTTAGTTGACTGGGCAGACCGTTGACCATGGCCATGTCTGTGAAACTGCTAAGCATCATGCTGGGGTATTATGGGCAGGCGGTATGGGGTACTTCTGCCAAAAACACACAAGGAGTGGTAGGCCTGATGCTGTTGGCGAGGTTGGGCAGATAAGCTCAAGAAGCATGCCATGGCATTGCTCTCCTTTAACCGCTAAAGAGCGGAATTTGCCTCGTCCCCAAACAGTCCCATCGAGCAGCATGTCCATGAGTTACAATTGGAAATCACCTGCAAAAGTGGTGGACAGCAGCCAGGAGTGGGGGCAATTGGCAACACTGCTGCTGATTGCCCCCGCCAGATGGAATAGGTTGTGTCCAAGCCACAACAAATCATGAACTTGCCATCTTAGCCATCCTGAAAGGCCTGGGCAAGGACAGGTCGGAGATCTTTGGGGACACCTGGAAGGACTGAAGCCACGGAGTCAAAAAAGGGCCTGGGAATAGCACCCCAGCAGGAAGCTGCCATTTATTGACCGGAATGCCAAGCTGGGGGAGTAATTGGGAACTTGTTAGGGTTATAGTTTTACTTGTGGACACTTGCACCATCAAGCATTCGGAGGAGGGGTTTCAGAGATAAAAAATGTGGGATCTCCGAGGCAGGGTGATGGAGTCACACAATTTGTTGGTTGACTGATTGCCTCAACCAAGATTGGGCCCACACCCCCAATAAGGTGTCTGTTAGGGCCTCATTATAGGGCAGAAGGGTCCCAGAAGATGCGTGCCTCGGCTGTTGGATTTCTGCCAATACGTTAGTCTTTCCTACAATGCGGGAAGCTCTAAGTGAGGAACTTCAGACACCTATGCATTACCTCGGTCGCTGGTGCATGAGGTGAGAGAGGCCCATTTCAGAGGAGGCATCAAGACCACTGGCCTCCTTCAAGTCATCATACCAATTGTCGTCTTGGTAGGGCTGAGTGAATTTATCACGTACATCATAATTAATATTAACAGGAGTAACAGACCTTGATGCACAACACGACCCATCGAGAGATGGTCCGTTTGTGCACCCCCGCCCCTTCTTCGCGCCCACGTAACCACCAAAGAGCTGGTCGTCCACCCGGAACTGTTGTGTGCGATCTAGGTAGAAGGAGATTGCAGGTTTTGGGTCCAGACGGTGGAACCTCTCTTCCTCCTTAGAAGGAAGCGGAGGCGGATAAAAGGTGGGCAAAGTGATGGACTGCCCGATGTGAAAGGCCTTAACTACTTTGGGCAGGAAAGAAGGACTAGTTTTTAAAACAACTTTGTCCAGATGGACAGAAAGGAAAGGTGGCTTAGAAGAAAGAGCCTGGAGCTCACTCACTCTCCTGGCAGAGGTGATGGTAACCAGGAATGCAGTCTTAAGAGTAAGAAGACGAAGAGGGCAATTGTGAAGTGGCTCGAAAGGAGCGCACATCAGAAATATAAGAACAAGGTTCATGTCCCACTGAGGCATCACAAAAGGTACAGGAGGGAACAATAGGGGACTTGAAAAGAGAAGGCTGATCAGGAAGCCTCAAGAAGGTAGAAATGGAAGAGAGGTTGCCCTTAAGAGTGCCCAGAGCAAAGCCCTGCTGGGCAAGAGAAAGAAGGAAGAGGAGAACCTCTGAAAGGGGGGCAGAGAGAGGATCCACTTCCCTTGCTGTGCACCATGCCACAAATTTGTTCCACCTGCAGGCGTATACCGATTTTGTGGAGGGACGCCTGGCTGCCAGAATCACATCACATACTTCAGGAGGCAAGTCAAATGGCCTCCACTGCCGCCGCTCAATCTCCACGCATGGAGGTGGAGGCTGGACAGGTTCGGGTGGAGGACCGTCCCCTGCTGCAGCGACAGAAGGTCCTCCTGAAGAGGCAGAAGAATCGGGGGATCGACTGACATGATTAGTAGCTCGGGATACCAGTATCTTCGTGCCCAGTCCGGAGCCACAAGAATGACTTGGGCCCGGTCGCACCTGATCTTCTTCAGCACTCTGGGCAGAAGTGGTATAGGCGGAAAGGTGTACAACAGACCACAGCTCCACTCGCGACGAAAAGCGTCTCCGAGCGAGTGCCGCATTAGAAATTCCAACGCGCAGAACTGATGACATTGCGCGTTCTCTTCGGTGGCGAATAGATCTAACCAAGCCTCTCCCCACTGCCGAAAGAGGCCTTGCGCCACGTCCGAGTCCAGCCGCCATTCGTGATCCTTCATGCGCCGGCGGCTGAGTTCGTCCCTCCTGGCGTTCGTAGTCTGGAGGTGGGAGACGACTGTTTGCGGCGAGCCCGCCTTCAACAACCAGTCGTCGAGATAGGGGAAGACTGAAACCCCTAATCTGCGCAGATGAGCTGCGACCACCGCCATCACTATTGTGAACACCCGTGGGGCGCTGGTAAGGCCGAAGGGGAGCACGGTAAACAAAGTGCTCGTGGCCTACCGTGTACCGCAGGTATCGCCGAAGGGCCGGCAGGACGGGATGTGGAAATACGAGTCCTGCAAGTCCAACGCTACCATCCAGTCTTCTGGGTCCAGGGCAGCTAGGACCTAAGCCAAAGTCAGTATCTTGAACTTCTCCTTTCGAAGGAAGCCGCTGACGCTCCTTAGATCCAAGATAGGGCGAATGCCCCCTTTGCCCTTCTTGGGTACCAGAAAGTAGTGGGAATAGCAACCATGTCCTACTTCTGGCCCAGGAACGCGCTCGACAGCCCCCTTGGCCTAGAGGGACGTAAAGAAGTTGCAAGTGATCCCCTGACATGTGGTGGTACTGCGGTTGCATGGCTGGAGGGGTCGCCTCGAAGGGGAGGGAGTAGCCCCTTCGGACGATTTGCAGCACCCACCTGTCCGATGTGATGGAGCTCCAGTGGAGGAGGTGATGGCAAACCCTGCCCCCTACTAGCATCGAATGGGCCTGAAAACTCGGACTAGGAGGATTTTGAGGCAGATGCTGCGGGCGGGTGTGGACTGGACTTGCCTGTGTCCCACGGCACCGTCACGTCGGTTACCACGTCCACGCCCGCGTTGAGGTGGGTTCTGCGGCCTGTGGCTATCTGGACATGAGGGGGCGCCCCTGCCTTGGCCACGAAAGGCGGAAGTCTGCGGCTTTGGCCGAGGCCTAAGGACTTGGCCGTAGCCCTGGAGTCCTTAAAACGTTCCAGCGCGCTGTCCGCCTTGTCACCAAAAAGGCGACAGCCATCAAAGGGCATGTCCATAAGGAATGCTTGGACATCGCCCGAAAAGTTGACGGACCTCAGCCAGGCGTGGCGGCGAACCGCCACCGTCGTTGCAATCGCCCTGCCTAGCGAGTCCGTGGTATCCAGTCTACACCGAATGGCATATCGTGCTGCGTCCCTTCCCTCCTCAAGGGCCTGGGTTAGCTTTGCCTGGACCTCCCCCGGGCACTGCGGCAGCACTTCCGCACCTCGAAGGGACCCGACGAAGGGAAGCGCAACATCATGGCCGTGAGGAAGGCGCTGATCTCCTCCGGCGTCGCGTTCAGCCCAGGGACCGGCGGGTGTGGAGCTGGACGCAGCGCTTTCAGTTCCAGCGGAGCCACCCAGGTGGTGTCGCTCGAACACCCGGCCGCGTCGCGCGAGCGTCGGGGGGGAGTCAGAAGAGTGATGTCGCTTCTTCGACTTTTTGTGCCTCGACTTACCTGAGGACTTTCAACCCGACGAGTTGTGTCAACTCGCCGAGCAGTGATGACTGTGGCCCCACGACCGGTCCCTCGACCTCCTCCTGGACCTGGACCTCGAGCCGTGCGGGGACGACTGCCGGATCTCGAGTCGCATACGGGACCGCTCCCGCCTAGCTTTCGACGTCAAGGCCCGGCAGTCGGGGCACAACTTAGCATCATGGTCAGTTCCAAGGCAATAAAGGCACCGACGGTGGGGGTCGGTAACAGACATCAGTCGGCTACAGTCGTCACAGGGCGTGAACCCGGCCATCCCTACCGGAGTCGATACACGACTCGAGAAGATCCAAAATATATCGAAAAAAGTTAGTCAAAAAGTGACTAAGGAGTACTGCTCTTCCCGGATCTGCGCTTGCTGGCGCGGAAAAAAGAAGAACTGACGTCAGTGCGCGAGGGCGGCATCTAAGTACTCCGTCGACATCATCCCGGCGACCACGACGACAGACGCGGAGCTGCAGACAACGCCTACCGACGAGCAGGGGTACTGCTACGTAAAACTTTCCAGATACAGTCGGACGCCTGGGGATATTCTAAGGTAAGAATCTAACACTAACCGGTTTCTTTCAGATAGTGAAATGTAGAGTATCTTTTCTTACCTATGGAGGCAGCACAGCAAGTCAAGGAAGCTCTGCCACAACTGTCCTTGGGCGCAGCGTCGGGTGTGGTCGGACAAATGCTGTATTTGAGTAAGACAGTACTATGGGTAACTCGTCAACAAAGTCCCGGGACCGGCGTGGACCGTGGCACTGGCGAAGGGGTTCAGACTGGAACCAGGTGTCGTAACAGGCTCAAAGGACCACTTGGCACTGAGTCTGAGCCGGCAGGTGGTCCTCCAGGTGGGAGGTCTCTCAGCTCCTTAAGGCATGCCAAAGTGAGTCAGGTAAAGATTCGAAGAGCTGGAGCAATTCGGAGCAGGACTCTTAGATCTGTTGTGGAGGAATAGGCTGCCGAAGTAACTAAAAAGTGTGTCAAAACCAGTTGCGAGATTGTCTACTAATCAGCCGACTCCGAACGAGAGATCGAGATCCAGGGTGTCGTCGCTGTGTCTGCTTAGGCGAATGCGAGAGGGGGGCCGAAGTATGTCTTGGATTTCTTATGCTTCTTCTTAGACTTGTCAGACAATTCCGATCAGTACGAAGACTGACCTTGCGAGCGGCTATGGCGACTTCTCGAATGGGAGCAGGACCGATCATTGGGCTTGGACCACGACTTGGCGATGTAAAGTATCGCTTCGCAGTACCGAATGGCCTTCGAGTTCACTGAATGCGCAGTCAGTGCAGGCCTTGGAGTCGTGACTCGACCCCAGACACAGCAGGCACACCCTGTGGGGATCAGTCACAGACATTTGCCAGTGCCAGTGCCTACAGGGCTTAAAACCTGTTGCTTTAGTGGTTGGCATCCCTTGCACACTGTAGGAAATTTGGTGAACTACTGAGGTAAAAGCTCTCAGAGATGAGAGATAGAGCTTCAGATCCAGGTCTGGAGGGGAAGAAAGATTAACTGATGTAAGCTCGCGGGAGTGGCGCCTACATAGGCTCCACATGTCAATTACGGAGGGGAATGTTGTTGGTGCTGAGCTGCACTGCACCACCCCCGATAGAGAATTTCCGAATCCAGACTTATGTCTAGGGAATATTCAAGAGGTGGGTGATGTGCGCCTAGAAGTCTATCTGAAACAAAATGAATTGACTAACTGGAGAATTACCAGACCATACGGTAAAGAAAAATGAATAAGAAGTATAAGCCGGGAGAGTTGTTAATCTTCTGTTGCTATGATATAGTATATTAAGTAGTCTTTCTTGTGACTTAGCAAGGCACATTTATTTATATTTTTTTTAAATGCTCCAAATTCTGCCACAAGGTAAGAGGTGATGAAGTAGTTCTTTGGAGATCTTGTGTCTTGGTCACTAACACACTATGTACACAGACCAATTACTACATACCCTTTCTTGACATTCTCTGACACCAATTGAAAGAATGAAATGTAAACGTACTGTCCTTGAGGCGGGACTGGAGTGTTTCTTCCATGAAGTGAATGGCTGCGTCCCACTGCTGCTTGTCCGATATAGAGCGATCTTCTAAGGCGTTGTGCTGAATGACTCTCTGTGGAAGCACCAAAAAAGCACCAAAAAAACTGGGTTGATAAGTGTTTTTTGTGAATGAGAATTCAAAAAAGTGAATAAAACAACGAAAAGTGGCATGAAAAAATAAACATGTAAGTTCAGGTATGAATTGCTGAAGTATATCACTATCAAAGGAGAGCGAGAGGACTAGGTAGCTAGTCCATATCCCCAGGGTTTTATATGTGAAATCAATAAGGACTAGCCTATTTGTGAATTTGCATACACATAGTCCGATGATGAAGCATGCCACCAACCAGGTTGGTGGATGAGGGCTTCATGAACAACCAGAAGGGTTTGTACCCTGTCTTACAGTCTTGAGTCTATGCAAATTCACAAATAGGCTAGTCCTTATTGATTTCACATATGAATTGCTGAAAACCATGGTTTAACATCATAAAAACTTGAAGCAAAGGTAAGTTTTGGGGATGCTCTGGGGGATGTCAGTGCCAGAAGATTAATTTACTCACATATCAGAGTAAGCATCAACAGTGGTCATATGAGAGTCTAACACACAGTGTATCACATTGTCACAACTCAGTTACTAGTCTTCTTTTCCAGTGTGCCAGCCTCCTGCCCACAGTGAGTGTGGCAGAGTGGTTTATGCACATATACCAACCTCGGACTGCTCTTCACTAAGATTCCACACCTATGATACCGGTTGTAAGAATAATCTGTTTATTTTTACGACAGTTGTTTGACAGGATTCACTTGCATAAGATTGTACATGTAAACAGAGGGGAGTCTATGGTCGGATGAACTAGACTTCACAATGGGTCACTTGTGAGATTTTGTATTCATTCTATCGATGTGAGCATCTATCACGTGTTATCACAATGAGCACAAATATCTGACAATTATTTTTATATACAAATCTTTTAGTACATAGACTAGAGCAGAGCATTGCTGTGTGTTTTGTTTTTTGTACCAGCGTATATAATTGCTTTTTTATTAAAGATAAACTTTGGGTTTATAACCATATATGTAAAACAGTACAGATTTACTTACTAGATTAACCCAACCATAAGTTAATCGACACAACCTTATATGAATGTAAAAACCTTAATTTAGTGATCATGGTCGAACCATTGTAGTGTATAGGAGTGACTGGGTTGCCCTGTTTGGGGGTCCTAAGAGTATTCACTGCGGTCCGGTTATACCCAACCTCTTTTAGGGCCAGCCTGTAGGTGAACTGTTTTTCACCATACTCTGCGCCGGTGGAGCAGCGATTTCAGCGGGGTGTTCCATGGGGTGAAAATGAGACACTGCCACCGTCTCAAAGAGAGAATGAAGTTTTGTTTTAGTTTGATTATCAAGAAGAAAATAGGAAATGTCTAGTCAGCAATGTGACGTGCTTTGTTAATTGTATCCATACGTAGGAGTGTTCCTAGGAGAGAATGGGCAGACGCTGCTGAACAAACGAAGGTTGCAAAGAAGGACAACCTATTAAGGTCATTTATTTACTAAAATGACTATTACAGAAATGTGTGTGAAATTTATTTTGGGGACTGACTCTGGGGGTTTGTGGGTACCAAACGAATTTGAAGGGCCTGCTCGTCGCATATTTGAGATGCGCAAGTGTGGCCTGTGGAGGTCAACGTTCCTAAGGGGGAGGGGTCAACCTGGTTCACAGTCTGCAATAGAGTGGAAATCCCCACTTCTTTTGTCTCCTTGCTCTAAGGGAAGTTGAGATGAAGTATGGTGTTATAGAGTGAGAGAGTCAAGCACATTGTTGGGGTCCTTGAAAATTAAAATGTTTGGGGGAAATATATTGAATTTGATTGTTTGCAAGCATCAGAGAGATCTCACCAGAAGCTGGCACGTCATACAGACCATGGGGTTGAACAAGGACTTGCAGTGTATGAAAATAGAACTGCGACAGACTGTCTTTCAAATACACTGTCTGAATTACTGCTGAGCACACAAATGGAAATGAGGGGAGACGAGGCGGCAGGATTTTGAGTCCGTGATAAATGAGAATTCGCAATTGCGCACATTAGATCCATCATATTCAAAAGTAATGTACAGACGAGCAAATTATGATTGGGAAGGTATAGGGTATCAAGAGAAGCATGAAGAACAACGAGTAACATCAGAGTGGTACTTGTCTTCAGGTCAAGGAGGGCAGACTAGAGTCTTGCAGCACGTGCAGGGCAGCAAACTGGAACAAGCGCAAAGGGACCCGACAGGTAGTGAAGCAAGGACAGAATAGGTAGTCGCATGAACAGAGGAGAACTGTAGGTGGTGTCTAGGCTCAGCATTGATTATCAAACAAGGCTGATGAATTTAAAGGGCACCTTTCTTGAGTACTGAGAGTTGGCCAGAATGTTGACTGAAATTGCAGAAGAAACAGTTGGGACACTTGGAGGTTAAACAGAATCTGTGTTGGGAGGTTTATGCCTTTCTAAAGGGGTAGAAAGTAGCACAGTGTGAAAGGCAGGTAAGCAGACCGTTTTATTTGTGCAGCATGAATACATTGTTTTTGATTTCACTTGTGCTCTTGTAAAGGACTAATGTTCTCGATCCAAGGCCCTTTCATATATTTTGTTTAAAAAGAAAAAAAATTGCTGCTACAGGTAACAGTCAGATTGGGACCTCTCTTCTGTCCTCGCATGAGGGCAGGGTATTAAGAGAGGAGAGGGGGTTTGAATCAGGAGCATTCGATGAAGGAAAGTGTAGCATCTATGGTATGGTACAGTTCAACATAAAGGACTCAACATAAACCAGAGAAAGGCCCCCACTAAGTGAGGCCTAATCATTAGTGTAAATGACTGGTTAAGGGTGGGAAGGAGACGAGACACGAGGGACTCAGTGAAAGGTGATAGAAAAAGGTCAAAGGTGGTAATTCCGCTGCTAAAAGAGAAATAACAGGTGGCGGGGAAGGGTGTTGTGCTGGAGGAACAGTGACCGGGGGCAGAGTGATCCCCTATAAAATGCAGTAGTGATTCAAATGAAGATGACATTCAAGGAGAAAGCTATAATCGGTGTGATGGGGAAATATAGGGGGCTACATCTGAAGTGCACACAAAAATGCAGCAGAGGAAAGGCCTGTAGAGCCAGTGAACGGAGAGGAAGAGAGTTACCCCTCTGAACATTAGTTTCAAAGGGGCTTTGGATAAACACAACAGAGGAGATGGTCGGTGAGCATGGAGGGGTCAGCTGTTATTTCCTGGAGAAACAACATGGTCCACTTTAAGTGGACAGATATTTTATGATATGCTGGCTAGAAGTCAAGTGAGGGGTGGACAAGCTTTCAAAATCTTTTATAACTCATCCAAAGGTTGAAGCTTTCTTGTTGGATACCATATTTCAGTATAATGAAATCACATTTCACTAAGGAAGGCCTTTCTGCAGGAGCAGCTAGACCCTTACAAAGATCAGGCTGGAGGACTCTTCAGAACTGCTTGGAGCCCTGAAAATCACTCTCCTGAAGAGCTGTTCTGTAAAAGATACGTTTACCCCTACAAATAACCGTGAATAATTTAATCAGACTTCAGATGGAAAGGCCTGCCCACCAAGAAAGCCATAAATGCCCAGAGGATAGGCTCAAGTATGGTGTCACGTGATGAATAAGGGATTCTCTCAACCTCAACACATAGGCACACATCAAGAACACTGTTGCCACCTATCATGTCAGGGTGCAAGGTAACAGAGCCTCGCAAGAAGGGAGAGATAAGAGAGGCCCAGGTGTCATATAGAGGGAAACTGAGACTTTTTGATTTGCTGTAACTCCAGGAATTCACCAAAACACTTTCTACCGTTCACACAGCATTTAGATTTTGTAATTGCCATTGGAAGGTGAAAAACAAACAATGCTTCAGCAGTGTGTTCTGTCAGGACTAGAAACCAAGTATCACTCACAGAACATGAAACAGAGGTCTACAAACTAAGCAACTGCATGACCTCTTTTAAAATACCCTTTTAGGAAACTTCTAGCTCCTAGCAACTTTTATATATGCTGCTATGCCATGTTTGCACATATTCATAAGTATGATCATTTCTGCTGTAATTACCTTCTCTAGGTTTTTTTTGTATTGTATATTATTATTCGTTTTAACATGGCTTTTTGAACACTGCTACATATATCAGATAAAGACAAAAGCTTTTTAACAACCGACAGGTGTCTTACATACTAATGAATTGGTTATTTGTTTAATTATGTGTCACTCTATCCCCGCCTGCACTCAAGGTAGAATATACAAACTCTGTTGTACATTGCACCGTACCCAAACATGAGTTGCCATGAGGGAGCGTACTTAAGAATGTACTAGAAAACTGCTCAACTTAGAAATGTACAATTTTGTTTTATATAGGACTAAGGTACATAGTTTTTATGATGATATATTCTAATGTTTTCTCTTTTTATTCAAAATGTATTGTATTGTTCTTTTTATGTGCTTTCATGGCCTGTTCGGTCGAAATAAAGCTTTTGACTGAAAGAAAAATAAAAGTTGCCGTTCCTTTCCCCCATAACACCTCTGTTCGAGAACGGAAACTTTACCCCGGGCCTACAATGGGGAGCATTTGTGGCTTGGCAAAAGACTCCATGCCGCGAGACATATGTTTCATGAAGAGGGAATCTTCTCCTACACACAGTTCCGTCAATAATATAACTTGCCGGACACGGAAAGGCTTTTATATCTCCAGGTGCAACACAGGTTGCTACACCCCTCTAACCTCCCCACAGTTAGCAGACGCCTTAGTAGATACAAGAAGTGACTGGTTACAAAAACCACAGATAAATGATTGATTTCCGAACTCTATGTACTATTGCACCACCCTGCCTCCTCACAGTCTATACCCAGCCAACGGCGTTGGGAAAAAAGAGCTTGGGCTAACTCCTGAAGAATGGGGAGAGATCTACTATAGAACCCGAGAAACAGCCCAGAACACATCCAGTATAGAGGCGGCCACTGAAATAGCCACTTTTGGTACCTAACCCCAGTACGTCTCAAGAAAGGGCAACCCAGAGAGCAGCCCTGGCTGTTGACGCAGATGCAGCTCAGCAGGCACACTTCTACATCTACTCTGGGAATGTCCGAAGCTCACAGCTTATTGAGCACGGATCTTGGATGAGGTAAATATGCATTCTGATATTCAGATTTCCCACAAATACAGTCCTAGGTCTACCTAACCCATTAACTTACCCACTCATATCCCGCAACGGAAGACAGATGGGTCTGGGGCTAGGAGCAGCCCTCCAGAACATTTTTTTCTCATTGGGGGGACCTCAATTACTCCCACACACTTAGGTTGGCTCCACAGACTACGGTACATCGTTGGGATGGAAAGGATGTCTGCTACTCTCACGACTTCTAAGACCTCTTTCCGTGAGATATGGCACCCGTTCCTTGTGCTCCTATCCACTGAATTTCGAGAACTTACATGTCGTAAATATCTATGCATCCTCTGGCTCTCTGAAACAGACTAGGTCTCAGCACAACTAAAGATTTTGAGGTGCAGACATTTCCCCACAGCAGACACATCCTGCATCATCTTCAGAGTACTTGGGGAGGGGGGCGTTTTGGGGTTAGTTCTTAGTTTACTTTATGTTTGTATTTAAAACCCACATGACAAGTGATGCAATACTCATGACCACGATTCATATGTACATTAGGGGGAATGAGCAAGGTCGATTATATGATGTACTTAAACCTTTTTGATTCTTTTTTTTTCTGTAACATCGTTTTTATTGCAGTACCAAAAGTGATTGCATAGACATTATAAGGATGAATAACAGATCAATACAGCAGTACGGCATACAATCAGTCCGTTATCGTAAACTTGTTGCTCGAGCTTCCAGAGAGAAAGCCGATCAACGAACACCGGGAGTCCATTCTCTGCTCCATCGTCCAATGTCTGTTTCGGAGAGCACAGGAGGACGCGGACTGCTTTTAAGTTTTCACCCCTCCCCCACCTCCGTCAACTACCCCCCCAAACTCCCTAACACCCTCCCCCGTGGCAGCGCTACAGTTGAATCATAGAGGAAAGTAAGGTCTAAGGTGTGCAAGGAGGAGTGAATCATCCGCTAAGGGTGTGCTCCTGGTGCGCTAGTGGGACCAGCCACTTCAGAATCCGTATCCGCTCCTTCCCCCTCACCATCATCATCATCCCGGAGTGCCTGCACTATCATTTCCCATGCTGTTGCCCTCTCCATGGCCTTCTCATCAGCAGCCCTTGTCGCCATCTGGTATCGTAGAGTGCTTTCACATGTCGCCCACCTCAAACATTCACCATACCAGCGCTTGTATGTGGGACCCACTTTCGATTTCCAATTCCTGGTTATCTCCCTCATCGCCAATATCAACCCCATGTCTATGAATCTGCTGGTCGTCTTATTTTTGGGCGTGTGTGGAAACCAATGCAGCACCCCCACCGCTTTAGTGTATTGTATCTCCCTATCCGTGGCATTGTTTAAAGCCCTCCCGACCTCCTGCCAGTATTCCCCCAGTGTAGGGCAATCCCAAAGCATGTGTCCCAAGTCCGCCCCCAGTGTACCACACCTAGGACAGGCCGCCTGCTCCACTCCTAAGTACTGCCTCTTAAACCTTTTTGATTCATGTGAACAAAAGATTTAAACCATAAAATAAAAGTTGCTATCATCCCGGACAAGCTTTGGAGGACACACCTGGAAACTATAGTAAAGCCATGAAAATGCCTCTAGTTTAGCATAGCCACACAACAAAGTGAAAAATGCGTTCCTGAAACTATAAAAAAATCCAGCAGGATGCTAAAAACTCAAATTCCTTATGCCAACCCTTTCCAGACAAATCTAAAATCTAAAGGGCCACTACACCCTGAGGGATTGGAGATGAGGGCGCCTATCAGCCCTGCTTCAACCACAAGTCTGTCGGATGCGCCAGGGCTATGCTCAGCCCTCGAGACAGATGGACTGAGGTTCGCATTTCCTCATTAATGGTGATTGATGGCCCGAGTGATGATGACCATCAGTCTGGTCAGTCAAGGGGATGCTAACACTCCGATGACAGCAGCTGCACCTTTTCTCTCAGTCTATAGTAGGTTCCTTCTCACAAAACCTACCGTACTAAACAGGCACAAGCTCCTCCTTCTTCAGTCTGAGAAGCAAGAGTCCAGATGAAGAAGTGACGTACCCACCGTAACACTTTTTCCGGTGGATACTCCATCTAACCGTAGATTCCTCGCGTGACATTACCTCCCAGGGTCCAGATTGGATCCAGAAAGCTTTCACCAGCAATGCTCATGAACGTCTTCAAGGTCAAGAGATGCAGCAAGCAGCTCTGCATCAATTCAAGGTACGCATGACACACATGAAGACCAAACTAAGATAACACTGTAGTATCACAAAATGTTTAAGAGGAAACTTGTGTCAAACCTTTATGAAATTCATCACAAAGGTGGATTAAAAAAAGAATTGGTTGTCCAGCACACGACAACCGAGAAGTGTGGCTCAATGATTAGAGTGGCAGACCCTGATGCAGAGGTCTAGCCCGGGACCAGGGTTCAATTCCCCGCCTCGGCGGGTCTTGGGCTAAAAAATTCCACGGACCTGATATTTCTCGCCTCGGTGCCTATTCCAATCATGGAGTCCCACTCTGCAACTCTGGGCATTAGCTTGCTTAATCTCCACAACGGCCCCCACAACGCTAAGGTGCCTGACCTCCACCTTGGGGGTGCCCAGGAGTGGACGCCTCACATTGAAAGCCAGGATGGGTTCCACAGCGGTATTCGTACAAGCGCCTTGAGACCCTTGCGGATGAGTAGTGCGCTATACAAGTATCAATTTACAATTTACATTGCACACGCATCAAGGACAAAAGGGCTGACAATTCCTGATAGTGCCCACTGCAAGATTATAGTGGGCCAAAGACAACGACGAAAGAACATATGAAACCTCTTCTTGCAAAGGGTCAGCCTTCCAGGCACCACACCAAGCCACAAACTTGTCCCATCACCCTGCATAGGTGGAGCTTGTGGAAGGGCATGTGGCGGTGACGATATCCACCACTTCAATTAGCAGATCAGACGCAGTTATCTGCCGCCCCTGAAAATCATACATGGAGGGGTAGATTGCAAAGATTCGAGTAAAGGAGCCAGACCTACTGCTGAGACAAAAAAAACTTCCAAAGCGTCAAAGTGGAGTAGAAACATTCTGCGAACACTTGTATGAGGTCTGAACGGAAATGGTTTGTCTCGCTACAAGTATGAATCCGTCCTCCCAGGAAACCATCTACAGAACAAGGGCTTCTCCGTTTACTCTGTTTGCCTGGCGATGAAAGACACATCTTCCACACAGTGGACTTAGTAAACTCGAACTTATGCAGACATGAGACAGATTGTAAAATCTTACTATACATTTTCCTTCGAAAATTAAAATGTGAATACTGAACACACACATTTTAAAAAATAGCACTTTGTGCAGCAAGAAATAAAGGGACGACAAAAAGACGCCCATATACAGGACACCAAGGAAGCAAAACCAGAGTAATATTCAAAGAAAGTATTTTCAGTTCTCATCTAGAAACACAAAGGGTAATGAGAGGGAGTCAGAGTATGTGCTGATTAATTACCAAGATACAACCTGATATTGCGAGATGAATTTGAGGTCGAGGTCGTGCTCGTGTATAAATAAATGTGAGGAGGAAATTGCATCTTTCCATGATTCACAGGAAGGGGAAAGTCATGCACTACCCACACTACTCCGGAACTGCGTATGCCTAACTGTGTAACACAGGTAGGTGATCGCTACCTCTTACTGAACACGGTATCCTGACGTTGGTTGAACTTCTAATTGGGGGTAAGTTCTGGCTGATTCAGTGCCATGTATTAAAAGTTAACCGTAGAGCGCCGACGGCACCAGCAAGTAATGACTTCTAACTTAAGACATAGAACTGGAGAGGTCAGAAACCCCACAAACTTGTCTTTACCAGGCTGTCTTCAGCTTGTTCGTTCCACTTGTGACGTTTGATGCTTTCTTCCTTGACAGCTTGCTTTAGTTTGTCGAAAATGTCATCGTGTTCCTTGCCTTTCTGCTCGGTCATGAAACGCGAAAACTCCTCCTGCAGGGTGTCCCATGCAACCTATGCAGTCAATAAAAATACATTCCGTCACAAATGCTGCCAGTCAAAGAAACAGGAACAATATTCCGTTTATTGCACCAAACAAAGGATTGGCTATTTACTCTGCTAAAACTTTCCAGATGGATTTACTAATCTGTGTCCCCCAAGGATGGCTAGAGCCCACGTGCGGTCACAAAATCCTCAAGAGGTTATTACAATCACTTACCAATCAGGACTGCAGTTATTACATAATTTAATGACTTAATATCCATACATTGCTCAGCTTCATACCTCTTGTTCACTCCCAAATTACCATTCACTCAACCCTGTCCGGCCCTCGTTTGCTATGCATTGTAGTTCTATGTCCAGTTAACTGGTGTCAGACATTGGACAGGATGCAGCAGCAACAGATTGAGGAAAAAAGCATCATGGCATTCACCATAGCAGATCAAGAAATCACACAGTGAGCACATTCACCAACACGATTCTGCAAGAGTGAAGGTGAATCGACTATTCGGCATAGATCGCAGATGATACATACAGAGGGGCAAGCAATGAGAGGAGGATATGTGGAGAAGACGGAGTGAATTTGTGAAAACCTGTTCAGATTTCTAAGGATAGAAGGCCACAAGATCTGAACACTAAAGACCAGGGAAGTGGCAAGTCTACAGAGAGGAATAAGTGAGAGGGACAAACCTGTTTTCAGAAAATTAGGAAAGGGGTAACGTCTAAAAACTGAAGTATCAGAAAACACCAATAAACAAAAAAAAAGAACATAGGAAGCCAGGAACTTCTGCCCACAGAATGACTGCACAGAATTTAAATTCTGTATACTGTCTGTATACTGCCTGCCCAGAAGCCTCTTTTCACAGACTTCCTGCCATCATTACCTGCCAAAAGAATGCCTTACCACAAGCACTGGCTCACAAAATGCCTGCCCAGGAGCTTCTGCCCAGAGATTGACCCTCGGTCAGTTACTGCCTACAAATGCCTGTTCATCAGTTACTGCCCATGGAAAGATTGTTCCTTATTGAGGGTCATCTTCTTGTTGTGTTAAAGCCAAAAGAATGGGGTCGATAGGGGGATGAGTGCAATAGAAAAGGAAAACATTCTTAGATACACGTACAGAAGGGCTCTACCAACAGAAGCCAAGTGGGCACAAGCAGGAAAGCAAACTACACCACCAGCAACTCTCTCTATTTACCACGTACACTGGTAGAGAAGAGTTTGAAGCACAGTTCAAAGGCAGCGCAACAGGACACTGATAAACATAATGCATGCTAAAGCTCTGAATGCCGCTACCTCGTGAACACTCCACGTTCCCCAGAGAAATCATTACATACAAGTGAAAGGTCTGCGCTCATCTAAGACGAAGGGTGCTGCCAGTTGTTTAAAAAAGTACAGAAAAAGTTAATTACATTGGGCATGTTGCAGAGTTTAACGGACTTATAACAGCGATGCATTAAGATATATATCCGATGCAGTCTTGGGTGCATGTGGTATGAATCAGATGAAAGTAAAATAAGACATTCAAGCCCCACCTCGACGGCCTTGTGAGGAAGCTGCTTGTCCGTCCACTGCTTCAGCTTGATATCCACGGTGGTGTTGAAGGTCCCTGCATTCACGGTCTGCGCTGCGGGAAGGTAGATGTTCTCAATCACGTGGGTGGAGACACGCTCCCACAGGGTTCTCTGAAGGATGGCCTCCCTGCGATCAGGAAATAAGAACAGATCTCCTGTCTATCGTTACAAGAAACTAAGAATTCAACACAGGGAATACAACAAATATCAGCAATACCAACACGCGAAACAGATTCAGCAATATATTCTTTCCTGTAGCCTTCCCTCCCGACAAAGAAGTTAGAGTGCATTATGAAGACTGTGTTCATATGACACAGTCAACAAAGGTTCTGAAAACTCAGAACTCTAAAGTTTTAATAAGAACAAAGTAATCTAACGACATGGTGGCTCATGTAAATGAACTACTTGGGAACCTACAAAAGATTTTGGCAGTCTTTCAGGCCTTCTCTGGTAGAAGTTTCAAGTGCATCATCATCTTTCAGACTGCCTGCATATCTACAGAGCTCTGCATCAGGACAGGCATTCAGGGTCTCCACCGCTGCCATCAGAATATGTGCACCCGCGCATCATCATTGGACCAACTTTTCTATCAGCACATGGCGGGATAACTGGGGGATAATTTTATGATCCCTGGAAGGTAGAGCACCTTCATGCTTACTTATCACCCCCATCTAGTCTGCTTCCCCAACAAGATGTAACCAGTGATGCCATCGACGCCAGCATGGACCTGCAGAAGATAGCTCTCACACCCACTGTCGGTGACTATTCTCTTACCTTGGACTAACAGAAAGGAGGCATATATCTACACGTCACATGTGTGGCACTGTTGTCCTCCACACAGCAATGGCTATGCTCTTAAACCCCCTAAGCATATAAGAAAGTTGGAACTGTGGTGGATTGGGCCATACTGAAAGCTGCAACCCTCTTGGGTAAGAAGTTTGGGCAGGTGCGAAGAACCAGCTTACATGAATAGAACCTGTGAAGTTTGGGCGAACCAAAAGGACACAAAGTTCTTAGACCCTGAACATAGAAGTCATTGCCACCAACAGAACTGTCTTTAGAGTTAGAAGCTGAACCAGGCAACGGTGTGTCCGCTCAAATGGAAATGGGATCAAGAAAGGCAAACGAATGTTCAAATCCCATTGAGCCACAATGAATGGAGGGACAGGGAACAAGTAAAGCAAGGGCTGCCGCTGCCAAGTAGCCTTTAACCACAGCCCCCGCTCCAT
Source organism: Lissotriton vulgaris (assembly GCF_964263255.1). Taxonomy (NCBI): domain Eukaryota; kingdom Metazoa; phylum Chordata; class Amphibia; order Caudata; family Salamandridae; genus Lissotriton; species Lissotriton vulgaris. The sequence goes on along the minus strand of NW_028245490.1, from coordinate 484,571 downwards.
AATGTGCAAGTGTAGGACACTGGGATAGTAATTGAGCGGGGTAAGTACCCACCTCAAGTAATAATCCCGATCCTTGCAAGGATGAACACTGAAAAGTCACTAAATTAACTTGAGCTCAGGTTTCAGATCCCAGGTTTACTCTCTCCTGATCTTTCACAGCTCCAGGAGTGTTCTGAAGTGGGTGTCTGGAGGTGCCACATTTAGTCCTGGCACAAGCTGGTGGGTGGGAATGAGCCCTTGCAATGCTCTTGAGTATGGGGTAAAGGTTGCTGGGGCTAACCTTATTCACTTTGGGCATTTTTAACCAACCTCTTGCGGGCGTTCGTCAGCCAACGGCCATCGCGAGCACTACCTCGGTAGTGTTACGCACGTCCGTTGGCCAACGCGGCCCCGCCAGCGCAATCGAGCGCCTGCACGCCGCGGTAAATGGGTTAAGATGGCCAAAGTCCATGGGCTATGTGTGGGAGTAGGCAGTGTACCATGGTAATCCTACTGTATTGTATACCTACAAAGTGCACCACTCGGTGTACTCAACACGATGTGGACAACTAATGGACCCAGTGGCTTCCTATGTGGTATCTTAATACAATATTTATACATTCAGAACAGTTTGACAGCACATCCGCTGAATGCTTCTACGTATAATAAATGGCTTGGTTCTGGTCAATTGCAAACACCACTATCTCAGTGCCTCCTGGCACATCACACGTGACCCAGCAGTGCCTTATAAAGGTGGTGTTGTCCATTAGAACTCGTACCGAGCTGCTTTCGATGGACCACAAAGGCCTTGGGAGCTAGCCGTATGGCACACAGCTGCAGCAGACTGATTTGGCGCCTCTGCTCCAATAGAGACCCGAGCCCTCTGATCTACATCACGGACACCATCTGTGATTGAGAGCTAACCTTTTAAAACATAATTGTTTTGAATGGGGAAAAAATTACGGATAGTGAAATAAGTGTGGAACAACTGGAGGGATTTAATGTGTCATTAAGTAAGAGAATTCTAAGAGGGGAAGGTAGTTATTTGGCGGCCATCTTACAGCACCATTGGTCCCAAGCGGTTATTGCTTTAGCTCCCATCTCTACATGGGCCTTCAGCTCCCGGCCGGCCTACTTAAGCGCGGCTGCGTTGCGGACTTGCCCAGTGGGTGCGAAGCTGAGCCCAGAGGCCAGGATTGCTGCTCCTTGATTTACAGGTTGGCTTGTATACTCCGCCTCCGCTCTTCATGCCCCCCCCGTCCCTTGGTATTGAAAGCTTGCGACCGGTCTCTCAATTTAACCTCAGTTAAAAGCAACTGTTCACATTTTCCCTTTCAACCAATGGCCCGCACAACAAACTTGTGGCCTTTTTCGATGAACCTTCATGGAACTCTAAAAATAACTTGAGAATCTTAGATCGCTCGGGTAGTATCGGACGGGGGATTGCTATCATCTTAAGAGATTTGCTTGAAAGATCGAAAAACTTAATGTCCCAGGCTGCGAGGCACTACTTTTCTCCATTTCCTTGTCAAAAAGATTTACACAGTCAGGAGCCCTTATTCACCCACTCCTGGTATTGTTGGCAACTGGTGTACCAAGATCATCAACCGTCTCGCTCCAGCTATTCTTAAATATGCAAACTGCACGATCCTAGGAGACCTGAATATTCATCTGCCCGACAAAACTTTTAGCACAGTCACGCCACTGATGGATGAGTCCTGGCCCTGAACATCCAGCGGATGAATAATACTGCACACACACACAGCTGGGCACGTACTGGAACCGGCATTTACCAACTTGAGAAATCTACAGTCGGACGCCCCAGTACCGCTAGATTAGATGTTCTCAGTGGAATCCTACTTTAGAAGCAAATCCCCCACGGTGGTGCGATTCAGTGGAACTAGATACTTCCACAGTGGATGAACGGATTCAGTTCCTTTGGACACTTTAGAACCTGTGTCCATTAAAAAGTACCACAGAACCCTTCCCCAGCTCCCTGGTACAAGGACACTTTATAAGAACAAAAGAAATCTTGCAAACATCTGGAGAGAGAGTGTGGTGTAAAACGTATCATAAGAAAGAGAAGGTAACCTACAAAAACGCATTAAGCTCCTATCAAAAAAGCTTTGCACAAAGCTAAAGCTGCCTTTTATAAGTAAAATTATAACAACTCAGAACTGTCCTAAGAGTCTGTTTGAGGTTGTGAAAGCCCTTCCCGACCCGTCCAACACTGCATCTGTTCCCTCTCCTCTCAAACACAATGCGAGGAAAGAGCTGAATTGTTTGCAAAAAAAAGTAGCAGATATCCCGGCCAGCTTTTCCACTACTGATGAGGTCAGTTTTAGTCTCACTACGGTAAACAGTGCAATACACGAGTTCCAGCCTTTGGATACGATACTGTTCAGGACGCTTTTGGCGCCCTTTAAATCAGTATATCCGCTGGATCCCTGCCCGAGACGTTTTGGGAAAATTCTCCCACTCTGGTAAAGAGCAGACTACATAATTGTTAAATTGATCTTTGATGGAGGGTGCAATCCCCTAAATTTGGAAATCCGCCTTGATTACTCCGCTACTTAAAAAACCTTACCTGGACTCCCTTACTTGTGCAAATTATAGACCTACATCGCAATTACTGACACTCAAAGTGTTAGAGAAACATGTAAATCAGCAACTTACTAGGAACATAAAACGCAATGACTTACTGCCCCTTATTTACAGTCTGGCTTTCGTGTTGGTCATGGCACTGAATCAGCGAATCCTGGTGTTACGGAATTCTTGAAGCACCACCTATATGATGGTGGAGCTGCTGCATTGATTTTGTTAGATCTTAGTGCTCCGTATGATATCGTGAATCAGGCTATGCGCAGACAAAGATTACAAGTAATGGGATATAAAATGCTGCTGTATCCTGGGTAAAATCTTTCCTGCACCATCACACCTTTCAGGTGCATACTAATCAACAGAGGTAGAAACCACATGGTTTAACTTGTGGTGTGCCTCAGGGATCCACCGCGAGTCCTCTGCTTTTCAATCTGTATGTTAGACCACTGGCAGAGATAGTGGAGCACTGCGGCCTCACACTCATCTCGTATGCTGAGAATACACAAATTGTGGTCTCTCCGTCATCCTCATCCAAGGATAACCATAATGCGATGGCTTTGCACTCCTGTCTCACCCAAGTTTCTTCTTGGATAAATGACAACTTTTTAAAGTTGAATGAAGAGGAGACAGAAACCTTGCTGCTGGGTAACTCCTCTATACCTTGGGGTGCCCATCCGTGGCCAGCAAGCATGGGTACTCCCCCCAGCCCACTGCCAGTTGTAAAGATCTTGGGTGTTCTGCTAGACAACAAACTCACTAGGAGTCAGCAGATTAACAGGGTGGCAGCCACCTGCTCTGGCATACTGACGTGGCTAAGAAAGGTAATGTACCGTCCCCCCACTTATGCTCAGAGAACCGTTGCCCAGGCCCTTGTTATTTCTAGGCTGGACTAATGATCTGTCCTGTATTTGGGAGAAGCAAAATACCTCTCCAGAAAGTTCAAAATACTGTAGCACGCATTCTGTTACGCCCAGCAAGTTTTCTTCTACAGCAAGTTTGCTAAGGACTCTTCAATGGCTACCCATTGAGCAGCGAGTCCAATTTAAAGCATTGTGCTATATGCACAAATCCTTAGGAAACACCAGCCCTCTCTAGATGAGATAGTTGGTTTCTCTGTATTACGCGCACACTTGTTACGCTCTAGCCAATTGTGGCTGGCTGTAATTCCTTGAATCAAAATCTCGTCAAGGAGGTAGAGCATTTTTTTAAATCAAGGACCAATACTCTGGAATACTCTACCTACATCAATGAAAGAATGTGATTCATTATTCGTATTCAGGAAACTCTTAAAAACCTGGTTGTTTCCATCCTCAAACACTTCTTAAATTCCCATTTTTGATGGCCTCACATTGGCCGGTCCCCCTTACATAACAGCTTAGCGCTGGGAAACCTTTGGTAGGTAGCCACGCACTCTACAAAATACATATAATAATAATCAAGCCCAGGCATATCCTTGAGGGATGCCAGCATGTTGTCGGAGAATCCTGTAGCGTACATCCAGGTGTGACGGCAAATCACTACACTAGTGCCCACAGCACGACCCACACAGTCTGCAGTGTCTAACCGGACTACAAATAAAGTCAGTGACTTTGTCACTGTCCAGGAAGAATTCAGACTACTTAAGTCCCAGTTCCTCCACTATGTCCAACAGAGACATGCACTCATACCATACATCAGTGTTGCTGAGGAGATACCTGAATTTAACCCACTTGAAATAAAAATCGCTAGGTCTCTGCTCCTAGACAAGAAGATATCCTGTATTCATAGGACTCGTCATATGCACCATGACTCTTTTCCACAGCTTAAGGTTGGCTTGGAGGTGAATTTGGGGGGTGGGAGGCCTGCACATGAAGCAAACTGGCTGATCACTTTAACGCCTTCAAGAGAAAAAGCTCGATCCACTCGTCTTGAAAATAATCCAATTTGAGTACCTACACCACGTATAGTAAACAAGGGAAAGGCTGTGCATATGGAGAGCGAACAAGCATCTAGACATGTCCACTGGATACAGTTAGCCTCAGTCTTGAAAAGGGCTAAGACCTATGAGCAACTTAATATTGGCAAATAATGAAGAGCGTGCACATCCATTCGAGTATTTCATGGTTAGCAGATAATTACCAGTGTTTTGGTGTCACTTGGCTCAAACTGATAACCTCGTCCAGGATTTCATTCTTGGCCTTTTCAAACAATTCATTCTGAGAGAAAAGAAATCAGAAATTCATATACAGGTCTTGTGCGAGATTTCCAACCAACTCATTCTTCGAAAAAGAGAAAACAAATTTGTGTGTGCATGGTGATAGCGAACGTTGTTGTATGCATTATTTTCATCACAGTCAGGACGGCCACAAACACCATTACTTCTAGGTTGGAGTTCTATAAACAACTCAGCATGAAGGTTCTTTGCAGAGGAGAACCTATGAAATAGGTTTCTGTCCAAACACAGCATCATGTCATAACTAAAACCATTATCTTCTTCCCACTCAATTGCAATCATTTAAACTTGTGTCTTCCTTGGGTCAGAGGGGCTTTCTTTTAACAGGGTGGCCCACCTTCCTTTGTGCCTCTTTAAGTTGTTTCTTTTGTGTTTCGGCCACCAGCATTCTTTTATCACAACCCAATCCCTCCCAATAAGTTAGCCAGCATGTACTTTTGCTTTTTACCTGCAGAGTAATGGAAAATTGTGCAGGTAGAAAAATAATGAAACAATATTTTGAACCTTTCCCATGAAAAGTGAAAGAGCAGTAAAAAGAAGAAAACTGGAAAAAGGAAGACAAGAATATTACCCTGTCGAGTTCTCGAAGTCGGGGATAATTGTTCTTCCATTCAGTCTCCAGATTAAAGCGTGTCGCTGGAAGAAAAGGACAGTGAGTAACGGAACATGGTTGAAACACGATCTTTAACCCACTGAAATGTTCATCAACTTGATGTGCTTAACTGGCTCAGCACAGTCAATGCAATAAAAACTGTAACACACACACAGACCTCTGAAACTAAGAATGAGAGAACACGCACAGACCTCTGAAACTAAGAATGAAAGAGAGAACACACACATACCTCTCAAACGAAGAATGAGAGAACACACACAGACCTCTCAAACGAAGAATGAGAGAACACACACAGACCTCTCAAACGAAGAATGAGAGAACACGCATAGACCTCTGAAACGAAGAATGAGAGAACACGCACAGACCTCTCAAACGAAGAATGAGAGAACACACATACCTCTGAAACGAAGAATGAGAGAACACGCACAGACCTCTGAAGCTAAGAATGAAAGAGAGAACACACACATACCTCTGAAACGAAGAATGAGAGCACACATACCGCTCAAACGAAGAATGAGAGAACACACACATACCTCTCAAATGAAGAATGAGAGAACACACACAGACCTCTCAAACAAAGAATGAGAGAACACACATACCTCTGAAATGAAGAATGAGAGAACACACATACCTCTCAAACTAAGAATGAGAGAACACACATACCTCTCAAACGAAGAATGAGAGAACACATACCGCTCAAACGAAGAATGAGAGAACACACACCTACCTCTCAAAGGAAGAATGAGAGAACACGCACATACCTCTGAAACTAAGAATGAAAGAGAGAACACGCACAGACCTCTCAAACGAAGAATGAGAGAACACGCACATACCTCTCAAACGAAGAATGAGAGAACACGCACAGACCTCTGAAACGAAGAATGAAAGAGAGAACACACACATACCTCTCAAACGAAGAATGACAGAACACACACAGACCTCTCAAACGAAGAATGAAAGAGAGAACACACACAGACCTCTCAAACGAAGAATGAGAGAACACGCACAGACCTCTCAAACGAAGAATGAGAGAACACACATACCTCTGAAACGAAGAATGAGAGAACACGCACAGACCTCTGAAGCTAAGAATGAAAGAGAGAACACACATACCTCTGAAACGAAGAATGAGAGAACACACATCCCGCTCAAACAAAGAATGAGAGAACACACATACCTCTGAAATGAAGAATGAGAGAACACACATACCTCTGAAATGAAGAATGAGAGAACACACACAGACCTCTCAAACAAAGAATGAGAGAACACACATACCTTTGAAATGAAGAATGAGAGAACACACATACCTCTGAAATGAAGAATGAGAGAACACACACATACCTCTCAAACGAAGAATGAGAGAACACGCACAGCCCTCTGAAACTAAGAATGAAAGAGAGAACACACACAGTCCACTGAAACAAAGAATGAGAGAACACACATACTTAATCAAATGAACAATGAAAGAGAAAGAGTTAGCCAAACCCCTGTCAACGACCCAGGGGTTAATGGGCCTTACAAGTGGGAACAAACCTAAAATAGCTTCCCTTCTATGTAAAGAAATGAACAAATATAAAGAGCAAAACCTGGATAAATCACAAATTGGTACTCTGCTTCAAAACAAAATACAGGAGCAGAAATGTCACAAAAAACAGACAACTGTTTGCAAAGTGTTCCTGTAGTTACAGACATCTTGAGAACAACTGTTATTGGCTTAAATATCAGTTCCAGAGCAAAGGGACAAGACGGTGTAATAAAGTACATCCGCAGAGACACAATAATGAGGATTCCTGATGTAGTTTCTTCAAGATGACTTGATTTGCTCAAATCTGCAGATAAGACCCCCAGCAGTCAGGCTCTCTTCTGAGCTCTTCATTCCATAGCTACCCAAGCTTTTCAAACACGGAGCATTCTACTACTTGGGTAAATGCCAAGATACTACAGCCACTAATGTTCCCAGAACCTGGAGCTCTTCCTTCCAACCAAGCCATGCCTGGCTCTCCCATGTCTACGATACAAATCTGGTCCAAGGAAACATGCACCAGAGCTCGGCAACTCTGCACATCACAGCCGCCTTCTTCTCAGATCCTCACAACTTCTCATCAGGTCTTCTCATACTGTAACCCCGTCTCAGTTTAAACTCTTGCCTCATACATATCTCCTACTTTGTCTTACATACTTCAACTACTTTTAATGGTGCATCTAAATGAAAGCACACCTGCTGTAAAACATCTTGGACTAAAAGCTGCAAGCCCTACTACTCAGAACCTTTTTCAGATGGCCATGGGGCAAGCAGGAGCTACAGGGCCCAACCGTGGGGGTTGAGGTCTTCAACTCCTGATGTCTCAGGACCCAACTTACTTTGGATACTCAGCAAGTGGGACAAGTGCTCAGTCAGCACTTGACTCAGAGGTAGCTATGGGTCAAGCAGTCCAAAGGCTGCTCCAGCAGGCAGGGCGGTGTAAGGTGAACACTGGCTCAAGACTCCAAATACAGCCACGGACACTAATAATTGAATGTCCAGCCAGATACTAGCTTTTATGGAAAAAGTAGTATTTATAAAAAACACAAAGTGAAATACATCGTAGACAAAAAGCCCTCCTAAGGCCAGAACTCTGGCTTTGTATGAGTACAGCCCAGAGTCCCACTTCCCTGTCTCCTGGAGGAGGTTATTCCCGATTTATTTAAGGCAACATTCAGGTTAGGCCCCGCTATGGGTCCAAGTCTTAGAAGTCCCACTATGTATTTTTAGAAGTCAAAGTGTTCCAGTGTTATAGCACTATGAGGCGGAGCAAGATCCCCATGGGCACTCTGGCTGAGCGATCTGTCTTACCTGCTTTTGCTGGTGTTGCAAAATGGAAGACCCCGGGAACGTTCAGCACTCAGACGTCGTGGTGTACTTGAACGGCTACCAACATTTAGTGATACTCTGATCACTGCTGGTCATCCGTTGTGCTGCTTCAGACGATGCTGTAATTTTCTCTGATTCCGTTTGCAGGTTAGAGGCAGTCACTATGCTTCCGATACCTCAGTCGGAGCTCCGGGCGCACTTCAGAACCTACTGATTCTTTGTGGTCACACAATGCACCAGGTGAGGTCCTCCTCCTATGCATACGGTGCACGAAGGCAATGGTCCTTGATATTCACGGCGCACCCCTCTGGCATTCTGTTTTGTATTTAGTCTGCACAAGAGCAACAGCTTAGGCGGTGGAAATGCAGCTGTCTTCACAGCCGCCCCTTTTGGCATACAGAGGCACTGACTTTAGACCGCACATGGGCAATGGCCCATTCGGTACAACAGCAACTGTATTCATTGCAGCCCCCTCTGGCATACGGGTTTCCAACTTTAGACAGGCGATGGCCCAATAGGTGCAACAACTGCTTTCCCACACCTAGCTACAGAGATCCACTGAGCAGGACAAGATCCCCCACTGGATCTTGCTCCCTTCCATTCATTCTCCTCTTCTTCACAGGGGCCTCTGGTCTCAGCAGAGAGGCAGGTACTGGTGTTCTAGGTTCCAGGGTAGGTAGTCCTGAGTGATGTCCCCCTCAGCCAGCTGGGAGCCTGGCAGACCTTAATAACCAGTCTTGATAAAACAAGGCTGAACTCTTGCAGAGCTTCTCCACATGACAGTACAGCACACTCTGGCATTGCTAGGCACCTCCTGAACTGCTGTGCGTGATCTGTTCCAGTCCCCCTCTGCTAGACCTTCTGCCCGTTTGGATTTGTCAAACTTCTTTACTTTTACCTCATCTTTCTTCAGGGCCACCTACAAATGGGAACCTGTTATTTCCCATACTCGAGCCACGAGTCACACTATGTATGGGCCATGTTTGTTCTGTCATGTTCCAGCCATAAAACAAACTGGCAAGTCCACTGCCCCTGATATTCCTGCCAATAACAGTTCCTCCAAGTTCTTTTCCTCAGCACACTATCTGGCTGCTTGATGTAGGGGCGCGATTATGTAATACAGCTGGAAATTGGGAAGTCCAAGCCTGTCATCTGCTGTGTCCAACTTTTCTATACCCAATGCGACCGGACTTCTGTTTCTGGTGGATATTAAAGAGATCTGTTAGCTAGCCAACTATTTTCAATGCACTCCTACGTATTAAAGCACTGAGAGTTCAAGAGGGAATAAAGGCATATGGGCAGGACTACCATTTTTGCTACAGCAATCCAGCCTGCAACCGACAGAGGTAATTTATTCTAAAATCCTATAGAGCCCTCAAGCCGCATCAGGACTCTACCCCTATTATTGTCATATTGTTTGCCTGCCGTGTCTGCAAACTGTGTTCCCAGGTTTCCATACCCGTCAAGATCCCATCGCAATCACCATTTAGGCAATATGTCTAGGGTTCAGCCTCACAATCTTAATCTTGCTAAAGAATTATCAGAGACTTCTCCAAGTTTATACGTAAACCGAAACCATTATCAAACCTCTGTAACTCAGCCAGTTGTCTTGGCACTAATGTTTCGGGCTGTCATAGACACAGGAGAGCACCATCCGGATATAGCAATATAATACGCACCGTCATCCATCTGTGTCCCTCATTTCCCTTATTACAGCTCACAAATGAATAGCCAATGGCTCAACTACCAAAGAGAACAGGAGCGGAGAGAGAGGGCAGCCCCACCTGCCCACACTCACACACCTATACTCAGCACCCTCACCTGCCCAATCAAATTTCCCATCTTTCTGAAACATGCCCTCCAGGTCTGACCCTGGTCATGGGATTTGAATGTAGCAAAAACCTGGGCGCGAATCCTTAAAAGCACTGCCTATGGTGTCAAACGCCCTTTTAATATTCAAGGCAACCACTCCCCCCCCCATCTAGATCTGAACCCTGATCAACATGCATAACGTATATGCCTACAAATATTCATTAGGGTGTTTCTAGTTGGCATAAAAGCACACTGGTCTTTGTGTACTAGAGTGCCAATCACCCTTCGCAGCCTACTGGCTAACATATTTGACAACACCCTTCTAACCTCGTTTACCATGGATGATTTGCGGAAGGATCCAAATACCGTCGGGTCTCTGCCAAGTTGTGGCAACATAAGAATCATTGCGTCCCGCATCGATTGTGGTAATTCGCCCAATGTTGGCGCCTCTTGAAAGACCACTAAGAGATGTTCTGAGAGCAGCGCAGCGTGCAAGCGCTGGAATTCCGACAGACTGACAGCTATTCCTGACTTTTTATTCCTGGTCATATCCTCAACAGCCGCCAGCAGCTCTTGCTTCAATAACTCACCTTCTAAGTCTGGATCTGGTCTTCGGGGAGCCCTCTGGAGCTCCAATACATTCAAGAATCCAACACCCATATGCCCAAATGGTTGATTGTAGAATTGCACTAAATACTGCTGCAGGGTGCTGTTAATTGCAACATGGGTCACATCCATTCTCCGACATCGCACCCAAGAGATGGAACAACCTCCTTCAACACATCAGAGCCTCCTCCTCAGTTCTTGAGACCTCCCTCGACACATCAGAGCCTCCTTCTCGCTTCTTGAGACCTCCCTCAACACCTCAGAGCCTCCTCCTCCTAACTTCTTGAGACCGCCCATGACACATCAGAGCCTCCTCCACACTTCTTGAGACCTCCCACAACACATCAGAGCCTCCTTCTCGCTTCTTAAGACCTCCCTCAACACCTCAGAGCCTCCTCCACCTCACTTCTTGAGACCTCCCACAACACATCGGAGCCTCCTACTCACTTCTCGAGACCTCCCTGAGCACATCAGAGCTTCCTCCTCGCTTCTTGAGACCTCCCTCAACACACCAGAGCCTCCTCCACACTTCTTGAGACCGCCCATGACACATCAGAGCCTCCTCCACACTTCTTGAGACCTCCCACAACACATCAGAGCCTCCTTCTCGCTTCTTGAAACCTCCCTCGACACATCAGAGCCTCCTCCTCACTTCTTGAGACCGCCCATGACACATCAGAGCCTCCTCCACACTTCTTGAGACCTCCCACAACACATCAGAGCCTCCTTCTCGCTTCTTGAGACCTCCCTCAACACCTCAGAGCCTCCTCCACACTCCTTGAGACCTCCCTCAACACATCAGAGCCTCCTTCTCGCTTCTTGAGACCTCCCTCAACACCTCAGAGCCTCCTCCTCCTCACTTCTTGAGACCTCCCACAACACATCGGAGCCTCCTACTCACTTCTCGAGACCTCCCTGAGCACATCAGAGCTTCCTCCTCGCTTCTTGAGACCTCCCTCAACACATAAGAGCCTCCTCCACACTTCTTGAGACCTCCCTGAGCACATCAGGGCGTCTCCTCACTTCTTGAGACCTCCCTCAACACATCAGAGCCTCCTCCACACACACTTCTTGAGACCTCCCTGAGCACATCAGGCCCTCTCCTCACTTCTTGAGACCTCCCTCAACACATCAGAGCCTCCTCCACACTTCTTGAGACCACCCAGAGCACACCAGGGCCTCTACTCACTTCTTGAGACCTCTCTCAACACCTCGGAGCCTCCTCCTACTCACTTCTCGAGACCTCCCTGAGCACATCAGGGCCTCTCCTCACTTCTTTAGACCTCCCTCAACACCTCGGAGCCTCCTCCTACTCACTTCTCGAGACCTCCTTGAGCACATCAGGGCCTCTCCTCACTTCTTGAGACCTCCCTCAACACCTCAGAGCCTCCTCCTCCTAACTTCTTGAGACCTCCCTCAACACATCTGAGCCTCCTCCACACTTCTTGAGACCTCCCTGAGCACATCAGGGCCTGCCCCTCACTTCTTGAGACCTCCCTCAACACATCGGAGCCTCCTCCACACTTCTCGAGACCTCCCTGAGCACATCAGGGCCTCTCCTCACTTCTTGAGCCCTCCCTCAACACCTCAGAGCCTCCTCCTCGTCACTTCTTGAGACCTCCCGCAACACATCGGAGCCTCCTACTCACTTCTCGAGACCTCCCTGAGCACATCAGGGCCTCTCCTCACTTCTTGAGACCTCCCTCAACACATCAGAGCCTCCTCCACACTTCTTGAGACCTCCCTGAGCACATCAGAGCTTCCTCCTCGCTTCTTGAGACCTCCCTCAACACACCAGGCCATCTCCTCACTTCTTGGGACCTCCCTCAACACACACGGGCCTCTTCTCACTTCTTGGGACCTCCCTCAACACATCAGGCCATCTCCTCACTTCTTGAGACCTCCCTCAAACCATCAGGCCACCTCCTCACTTCTTGGGACCTCCCTCGACACATCGGAGCCTCCTTCACACTTCTTGAGACCTCCCTCAACACATCAGAGCCTCCTCCTCACTTCTTGAGACATCCATCAACACATCAGAGTCTCCTCCTCGCTTCTTGAGACCTCTCTCAACACACCAGAGCCGCCTCCTCGCTTCTTGAGACCTCACTCAACACATCAGAGCATCCTCCTCGCTTCTTGAGACCTCCCTCAACACATCAGAGCCTCCTCCTCACTTCTTGAGACATCCCTCAACACATCAGAGCCTCCTCCTCACTTCTTGAGACATCCCTCAACACATCAGAGCCTCCTCCTCACTTCTTGAGACCTCCCTCAACACCTCAGAGCCCCCTCACTTCTTGAGACCTCCCTCAATGCATCAGGGCCTCTCCTCACTTCTTGAGACACCCCTCAACACATCAGAATCTCCTCTCACTCCAATAGACCTCCCTCAACACATCGGAGCCTCCTCCACACTTCTTGAGACCTCCCTTAACACATCAGAGCCTCCTCCTCACTGCTTGAGTTCCACAAGTAGCTGAAAACCTGCCTCTACCGACAAGCATCTTGGGGACCACACACCCACACAGCTGCCCAAGGGCCTGGATACCCTCTCCCTATACAAATCAACATAAAATGACAGCCATGGCGCCAGCCCTCCCCTTTAAGCCAACAATCATAGGCATTGCTGTCTTGCATACGAGTAGCAAGGATAATAATCTCCCGGGCCTATCACCCTCCCGGTGTAAAGTCAGCCTAGAATCAGAGAGGCTGAGTTTATCTATCAATCCCATATTTCAAATATACTCCTCTTCCCCCTAATGTGCCATCCTCTGCACACGGAGCTCCCTGAACTGCCCTCTGTAGGCGTGCCAGCTGTTCCTCCTGTTGGAGCCACACAGGTGAGTTTTTTTGCAGTTGGAGATTCTCTACCATATCTAAATTAGATTACTGCAACGGTTTGTTCCTAAATAGGTAAGGCCAACATCTAAAAAAGTTACAGATGATACAAAATGCAGCCACAAGTGTAACTGGATCAGCCTAAATACCAATCGGTTTCCAGAGAACTTTGGAAACTGCACTGGCTTCCAGTGGCAAGCCGCATCAAGTTCAAGGCCTTGTGTCAGGCCTATAGCTTTGAACATAGGACCTGGCTTTCTTAAAAATCTTCTCAAATTGTATCGTCATAACAGACTGCTTCGGTCTACAGAGGCTAATTACAAGACGGTTCCTAGATTTCAAAAAAGTAATTGTGTTGGGGGGGTGGGGTGAAGGGGGCAGTCTGAGTTATGGAACAGCAAAACTTTGGAACGCTCTCCATCTGCATATTAGATCCTCGCAGTCCTTGTCCTCCTTTAGGAAGGGCCTTTAAACCTGGCTTTTTCAGATCTAAGCTGCGGGTCTCATGGTCTATCCGCTCTGAGCTTTAGCGCCAAGACACCTCAGGGTATTCGTGCGCTCAATAAATTAATTTAACATAACATATGTTTTATTAAAACATTCCCTCTCAGTGCTACTTTAAATACAACCCATGCATTTTCTCCAGCTGTGGTTTTCCACCATTTTTTTTGCAAAGAATCCTTCTATAAGCACTTAAATCTGCTTGAAACACGGGATCTTTGAGTGGATAAACTGATCATTAGTGATAATACATTCTGAAAGAGTAGCACTAACAGTGGCTTTAATTTTTAATGCTATGTAACAGATTGTAAACGTTTGTATTTTTACCTGTGGTATTAACGTGTTATATTAATTTTACTTGAATGTATTTGGCAGCTTTTCTGTAAATGCATATCAGGCCGAAAAGTCAATAAACAATTATGAATATTTGAAAAAGAAATTAGTGTGATCAGGAAATAGATCAATGGACTGAATGTTCGTTGCTGGGAGAAGGCGAAAATTGGCATGTCACAAGTTTGAATCCAGACAAGGCTGTCTCAGCCTTCCATCCCAACGAAGGAAGGTAAATTGAGTACCATGAGGGGTTAATAACAACATCTTTTATTAACTTTACAGCACAGTTGGGTATGACTCAATATATAGCAACAAGATACTATCTGCGTACAGTCGATGCAAGAATGATGAACAAATGTAGACATTATGCAAACACTATTATATAATATTTTCACATTTAAATACTGTTCTAAGTTTCATGATTCAGTAAGCATATGTGAACAAAAGCTTTTGACTCAGTTATGAGAAACAGCGTTCAAAAGGCAGTTCCGAAAGCAGGCCTGTGGCTGCGTTTGCTTTTTTTGCTGAATGTAAGTAAACAGCTCAGGCATGTGAGAAATATTTGCAAGAGAGAAGGCTGATGTAGCAGTATCAACAAGTAAAGTACAAGGGAAGGAAATATGATAATCAGGGCCGTGGTACTCTTCTTAAACCGAGAGCATTCTTATGCTGGCCTTGGAACCAGCCCCATAAGCACAAGCTAAAATCTACTTTATGCAGATCACGTGAGCCTTGAACAGACTCGTGGAGTAAAAGGGCAGGTTACTAGGGATGTCTGTCAACGATTCACGTGGCCTATCCAGCATCCCCTTGAGATGAAACAGGGACCAAAGATGGTCGGCGAACTGGTACCCTGGCAGCTGTAAGAGCCAAACAGAAGAGGGCAATGAAGCGAGAGGCATTCTGGCTCTCGGGCAATCTTGCTGCACCCTTTATACATCCATTTTGAAACTTGGACGTTGGTTTCCAAAAATCTGGACTACAGGAATTTGGCTGGTCAGAAGATTTCCTTAATCAAAAGGAAGGAATATTCGCCATCATGTGCCGTACGGCTTCTGGCAGAAACAATATCGGTTTGTTGCAATAAAGCAGGGGATCCCTAAGAGGAAAGAAACAGCAGCACACCGCATACGTTGAGAATTGACGCTTTAGCTTTGAACACCCTGTGTCTGAAAATAGAATGCTTCAAATTACGCTATTAGCCTCTTCTTTCAAAGACTTTCAGTAACAATAACATGCTGCCTCTTCTTAGTGAGGTGGTGTGTGCACAAGATGTAAGAACGAAGGATCTAACCTATCAAATCCCTGTTACGAAGAAATTGAAGCAGCACACAGGACACCAAGACATCAAATGGACACCAAGATAAACTACTTGTGATTGAAGGGACTGGGTTAAAAGACCACTATTACAGAGTATTGCCCCTGAAGAAAGGAATGGGTAGTACAAAAAAAACTCACAAAACTTAATGACACTCGAGAGACTAAGGAGTACTAATCTCTGAAGAAAAGGGAGACCAACAGGGATCTTTGATCCGCGGTGTAGAAGAATGAAAAACCTTGCACTATCGATATTTTCAGACAGCCAGCTAAACAGGACTGCCAAAGTCAACGCCATCACAGTCCCCTGCTTCCGCAGTCTGAAGATGCTATGGAAGATTTTCAAATGGCTCTCCACCAGCACCCGCAAAACACTCGCACACACCCTCACCACAAGAAAACCGAACTACAGGAGCACCCTCTTTGTTGGAGTCAACAAGCAACCCACTAGAAAACTCCAGACCATAGACAATTCAGCAGCCGGGTCACACCCATCCTACCACATACGTACATCACACCACACATCAGGGAGCTCCGTCTCCTGAAACACAAACGAGACCAGTTAAAACTCCTTGCACACCTTCAAAGACCTACATAACATGTGACCAGCCTACCTCTAAAACCAATTTATTTTTCACAAACCCACCAAACACCTCCGCTCAGCCGGACTCATCGCACGCACTCCACAAAGACACAGCATCAGAGCTGGAGGTCGGGCCTTCTCATACATCGCTCCTGAAGCTTGAAACGACCTGTTACACAGCAGAGCCACATCCACAGTTCTTGAATTCCTCAAGAAGCTGAGGCTGCGGCTCTCCAAATAACTCCACTATCCAGCTCTAGGCTGGGCCAGGCCTGCCCTTGTGTCAGTGCCAGGATACCTTCCAAAGTGACAATGGACGATGCAAGATAACATAACACAGGATAACATATCACTTCAAATAACCATACAATACCATAACACTCCATATCACTTCATTTCTGCAGGCGAGCAGATTATTATAGAAGAGGTTTGCTTATTGAAATGGCTTCTCTGACAGATTTCAGTGCATTAACGGAGGTTTCTGTGAGGCTTCCAAAAACCTCTCTCGACTTGTAAATTAACGTATATTTCACATTATCAAACTGAAGACATCTTATTTTCTGACAAAGATAAACACTTGTGTAATCACTAATATTTTATACAACTTGCACAGCTTTCGGCAAGATCGTACTATAGCAGCACAAGAACGGTAGTAAGAGCAGTAAATAGGAGGCACCTAAGTCTGCTTTAAAAGATCCAGCGAGTCACGCTTTATCTCCCCAATCTATGCCCTCAAACATTCCTTGAACTCTTTGTCCATCCATGTGCAAAGCGTCATCACAACGAGTTACAGAGCAGTGAAGATAAACACAGAAAAAGCACAAAGTACCCGCGTATGACACTAGAGGATGACTCTTTCTTTAACAAAATCCACTGTGTATGTGCATGATCATGAATCCAAAGATCCAACATCTGGTTGGAGAGAGCTCAGTGATCTCCGACTTCCCACATGAATGGTAAGAAAACCATCAAACACCCGACTACCAGTGTTTGTGATACTGTGTGCCCTGGGATCGCCTCTGCAGTTTCTTCAGAGGCAGAAGCATGCTGCAACTTGCATAGACGCACAAAGCACATCTTTAAAAAAGAAAAAAATCAAAGTAATTTAATGAACTGTGAATCCAGATCATCATCTCATTCTTCTTCAATTCCCTCCTTGTAATATTTTGGTTTCTCCTTCAGGCCCCCCTCAACGCTCCCTTGGTATTTAAGAAGAATTAATCTCTTACACTAGCTAATGTTGCTCATTCTGTCTCAGTTCATCAGCAGCAGCACAATACCCAACATTAGGAGACCAATCCTTTCTAACTCAAGACAGTTTTTCTGTGAAAAGGAAGCACAGGTGGAAAGGTCATATGCAAGAAAGAAAAGAATGGCAACTACATTCCAACGTTAGGTGGACAACCCTGCAATGCGATCCCCGTCTGAAGGCTCTGATGAAGACTTCCGAGACACCTGATGATATCAACTCTGCTGCCCGAAAGCTCTTACTTTTTGGGAAGGCCCCTAAAAGAGTGCGGCAACGGCAGACACAGGTATGGCTTCAAAGACCAAGTATTGTGGTAGCTGCAGAGGCTCACAAGCAGTATCATCCCCCAACTCACCTTTAAACGCATCTGCCTGCTGTTCTACAGACTCACGAACCATCTTCCAGAAGCAGTCCGATACTGCGAGACTCAGGTTCTTCGTTGTCACCTGGTGCGCCTTGAGCATTCCGGTTCTAAAAGAAAGAGTAGTATTTTAAGGACTCCCTAGTTGAAAAGGAGTAGATCTTACTGTCCCGGTTTCTGTGCTTCTCTGTCTACAAGCCAAACCAACCAAATAACATCAAAGACTGAAACTTCCGAAGCCGAGCACAAATAAGGAAGATAAAGCTCCAGTAAAAAACATGTTTAAAGAAAAAATCAATACTACAGACAGAGGCTTCCAACTGGCCCATGTTAATTTTGTACAAGGCTCAGGGAGGACGGGTTAAAATAACTTTGAAAGTCAGTTTTCTCAAGACCCACTCATCTAAAGGTGAGAATGTCTACTGTGTGCTGCATGTGTGGGTGACCTGCCCAACCTTAGTTTCAGGGATGGTGTAAGGTGGGTAATGATTCCCCAGCTCATGAGCCACACAGACTTTATAAAGGGAAACATTCCCTAAATGGACTTTCTGGTCTCCTAGGTAATTGGTTGATGTCCACAGACCGATTGTAACCCCAAACATTCTGGAATATGGAATAACAATTCCCCACAAACATAATTTAGCTCAATTAAATCTCCCCATTAACAGATTAAACTATTTAACCTAAAAATTGGTTACTAAAAAAATAAAATTGCATGTAATACAAATAATACACACTGCATTACAACACATTCTAACAGGTTTAACCCAAACTCTGCTTTCAAACCCTGGATGGTCTGCTGTCTGGAGATTGGGCTTTTAAAAAATAAACATCTCTATGTAGCAGGCTTGTGATGAGGGTAGGGTTTTATAAACTCTGGCCAAATAATTCAACTAAAAATGTGCTTTTTGAAAACCGTTGCTTGGCTCCCTCAGAGGAACCATTGCATGTCCAAGGACTCAAATGCAGACCTGTCCACCAGTCAGTACGGTTTTAGGTGAACACCTGGAGACTCCCACATGCCGCAATGTACTGGGACGCACCCATAGATGCATCATTCGTTAACCACACACAGTGTTCAGTTAGCTGGTCCTTGAACTGAAAAACGACAAATGGCGGGCCCACTTTTATATGGCTACACATTTGTGTAGAATTCTCTCAAGAAATAGAGCTTGTGCCAGTACACAGCGACTACTTTGTATGCAACTACACCCCTTCCTATCTTCTCACAACGGACTCAACAATATTTACATTTGCATATAAAAAATACAAAAAAGCCCAGATTTTCATGTGAAATCAAATCTTTAATGAAAAGTTCACACATCTGCACATATTTTGTAGTTGTTGTGAGAAACACTTATACTTGGCAAGAAATGAACTACTGTGTGCACCCCCTAGTGCTAACTGCCTTCCCAAACACAGGTCTTTCTATCCTTTAAAAACACCCATGTTCATTCATTCTGGAGGTAAAAAACTATGAAAATGTGATATTCAACAGGTGTCACTGCAACCGCTGAGCAAATAAGAGCACAAAACAAAGAGCTCTACTTCCCCCATAAGACAGTCAACAACAGCATGAACCGGGGAATCTCCACAATAAGGGGGTTGATTGGTCGATATTGTTCTCGACGAGCGGCTGCTTCCTCATGGTGACTGCTCTTTGGAGATCAGAGCACCAGCATCACCTGAGCTCATCAGCCTGGAGCTGGGGGTGTACATGAGGCACTTGGAGCTGTTCAGCTAATTAAGTACATTCCCAAGATAATGGCTCATTATTTGGGTACGGTATTGAAGCCAAATGCAGAGCTTTGTCTGTCGCTCTCTTTACCCAGCATGCACTGCACCAGTACGGAAACCATGGACTGAAAGGAAAACATCTCCACTGTATGACTTAAGATTTACAAGCTCCATCTTACAGTTTAAAATGTTTAATGTATGCTGAGAGGCAAAGAAAAGATGCATAGAAAGTGGACAGTCATTTAAATTGACTGCAGGAAATGTACCTGTAGAGAGGCGAACCGCTCAGTATGGTACTTAGAGCTATATCCGTGCAGAAGAGGCAGGAACATCAGCCAAGTAGCAGAAGATGCGCACCCTCCAACCACTCACACTCTAGTCATTCTCCTGCAGCTCACCTCTGAGTTATACAAACCACCGCGTCCCCAAAATCATTCAGTGGCGATGCTTCAGCATCCTGGGTCCTAAAGTATGGAATACCCTTCCTCAACTCTCAAAAAATGGATTAAAAAACAACTTTAAAAAAATCACTTAGTGATCTGCATAGTCCTCATGGCATTTAGTTAAGGATTCTGTGGCACTGCTTGCCTCACTTCCTTTGGTGGTTGTCAAGTACTCTAAGGAAGCCAATAGGTGCATGCTGCTCTAGAAAAACAATAAAATCATAATCAAAACAAAAAAAGTTCTTGGTGGTTAAAATTAGAACAAGAAAAGTACCAATAAACCTTTATGGTGGTCAAGAAAAGAAGAGAAAGGCACATTTCTCACAAGAAATTGTTTATATAATTTTGGTGACTACATCTCTAAAATTCATGAGTCTCCCTGGATATGCTTTAATCTTTGTCAGACAACACAGGGCATGCAACTCTGTTGTAGGAAGTCATCGAGGCCACTAGATGGCAAGCTGCTTAGTTTGAGAGACAATGCAAAATGAAAACATTAGTACACCTAAGAAACTCTAGAAAGAGCTTACTTTACAAGTTTTGAGGCCTGGAAAAATTCCTCTTCGTAGTCTTTTATGGAATCAATACTTTCAGAGCTGTTCCCTAGAAACATAAAAGACACTTTATGTGGTATCAGTGGACGTGGACAGGTCATTATCTCAAGCAATATTTGTTTTGCGGACACTGGAATTTACCTTTTCCTGTGACAACAGCAAAATAGCCCAACGCCTTCATTGGAAAGAGTTTGCCTTCGATTATCTGTTGAATCTATAATATTACGAACAAAATGTGAGCTGAAATTTATGTTGATTTAAAATGTTTAAGCTAGTCATCACATCGGAGCATCCCATGCTAAAAGGAGTTTGTGTCAGTACAACTCAAGATGCTCTTTCTGCTGAAAAAACTACACTGGCCTTTCAAAAGTCAGATAAAGGGGAAGAAATACATTGCAGTGTCAGTGATTAAAAAGATTATGTTTCTTTCCTCTAATGATAAATTGCTACAATGTTTAGGCCCTGGTCCTTAATAACAGACAACTATCCATGCAGTCCTGTGGCTGTTTTTTCATATTAGCTTGCTGTCCAGCCGCACAGCAGGCCTGCCTCAATAAAGGCGACTCAGCTCTACCAGCAGAAAAGGTTGCTGAGGCAATGCTGATATGTCAACAACCTTATGTGTAGTTTCTTAAAACAGATTTGAAAGAGCAAGGACTTCCCACCTGTCTACATCGGCTCTTCTGTAAAGTCTAAATCACGGCACATGCTGCAGCCTAATTACAGAAGGGACAAGGTCCCAACAGACTGAGTTACTAGGATTGCAATGCACCACAGTATGGCTGAGAAGACGATACAACCAAAAAAGTCAAAGAGTTTCAGCTGTCCTGACTGGTTGAACTGTTCCAGTATTTCTTTGCTGTGGATTGTTAGGGACAATCTGACAGGCTGTGCGACAAGGATCCCCTCTGCGCTGGGAGGGCCCAGGGAGAGCAGAACTGTGGCACCCATCACGATGTGCAAGAACATTGGGCTTCGAAGAGCCTGAGGATTTATAGCTTGACCATGATTAGTCTTTTCATTCACAGCGGTCTGTTGAGGACCAGCGACGGAGGACTGGGGCGCACGCCCACAGGATCTCTTAACAAGTGACACCTGTTGCCTCCTGTTGGAGATGAAAATAAGTTACTTGCCTGTAAACCGTGGTTCTCCAGCATTGGTATCTTTCATAGATTCACATGCTTGAATCATTCACCATCGTCGAAGTGGGACTACCACTTCGATGATGGGGAATGAGAATGATTCAAGCATGTGAATCTATGAAAGATACCCCAATACTGGAGAATAAAATTGACATTTTCTAGTGAATGCAAGCAACACATCCTATCTGGATAAAAATTGGATATTATGTCCTGGGATGTTTGAAAAGTACGTGACAATGATCACAATATTAAAGTTAGTGATCGGTTACGTAAAGTAAGCGTCAAATGGCTGCCCTGCAGGCTTCAGAGAGCAGCGATCCCAGGCGCAGCTCCTCCTTGTAGTAAAGGAGCTGGAAGTGGTCAGCAAGGTCGGGACTATGTACAATGTAAGAAGGTAAGTGTTGCACCTTTTGATACCAATATAAACTAACATAATAATATGAGCAAAACACTATTTGATCAACTGTGTGCAGAGTAACCACACAACTCGATAGGCCAAGGACATTACAGGCTTTCGTGCTCCGTTTGCTCACAGGTGCATGACCTAAACCAACCAAACCCAGACAACTTCTCTTAGAATGGACTGACTGGTAAACTGAAAGCCAGAGTTGGAAAACTGGTTTACTGTGGAACTCGCCCAGCTTTTATTTCCTGCTCTAAACGTATGAGATCTTCATTAGGATCATAGAGCCCACATCTGAGATGAGCCCGCTACAGGACATCACACTGCAGAACCTGGTTCCTATGGAGACCGGGAGAAACGCAACATCAGCATAAACATAAGATCCCTTGATGTACGGCAAGGCTATAGACTAAGTCATGACAAAACTGACCGTTGTGAAGTTCTAACATTCACTTTAACACCACAGCATATTACAACCCCCACTTGACCAGTTTCAGGCATACGGAGGAGACATGCGCACTCACCCTGTTTGGGCTCGCTACATTTTTCTCAGCGAGGTCCACTTTTGTTAATACAAAGATCGTCCGCTTTCCCTGAGGGTCCATTTGACTGACGAGGTCTGTGACGATGCTACGCTCAGCATCCACGGATCCATCTTTAAGAGAACGGTAAAAACATCAGCAAATCCCCAAGAGGAGCACGAGCTAATACAAAAGGGTTCACAGACACAAACTATGAATCGGGAGAACAAATGAGAAGGGCTTATTAAAATCTATGCTTCTGGTTACATGTTATAATAAATAGGTAGAGTTGTGAATTCTCAAACATGAATTATACAACTATAAAGAACTAGAGGCTGTCCCTGCCCTCAGCCAACTGGAAGACATCATGATCAAGTGAGTAACAACAGAGTATGTGTACCACGCTACCCATAATAACTTATGAAGAGATCATAGACAAATAAAACCTCAACCCAAGTTTTTGAGCATAAACATAAGGGGCCCCAAGGCAATGGAGGGAAAACAAGAGGCGGAGGGAGGGTGGAAGGAACATGGGATCGCCACGCCACAAACCTCAGGGCGAGAGATCAGTAAAAGCATGTAACCCATCCACCCAAATAGAAAAACGGGTTGAGAGCCAATGCACTAGAACAGAGCTACACACCGTGCCCCAGACGCAGGCCAGCCAGAGCATCCCTCAAGACGGCCAAGGCCACCAGTGAGGAGGCCTGTGGGCAGAACCCCACCTGAAAGGCCGTCGCAGAACAGGGAGGATGGGTGGGCGTTAAGGAATCTGCGGCTAGACTGTGTCTCAACCAGATACATCGTTACCGAAGGTAAGTAACTCGTTCATCGGATAGAGAGATCTAGCCGCAGATTCCTTAACTTATAATAGATACCAAAGTCATACCCCATTGTAGAGAGGCCTGTGACTGAAAACCCACCAAGTTCCAAGAGAAAGAATTAGTCAATAACATGGACCAAAACACGGTGGGGACAGCAAATGCCAGCACGGCCGACACCAGACTCATGAAGCTCCGCAGGGAAGCTATGAGAAGGGGAGGCAAAGGCACCATAATCATGCAGAAGACCGATGAGAAGACAGTCGTCCAGGCAGAATAAAAGAAGGAAAAGCACGGAACCAAGAAGGCCAGTGCATGATGGAAGTATGTGAAAAACCTCTGGAAAAAGAAGTGCTAGCTAACACCAGAACCACGCCTATGCAAAAACCACAGGACTGAGGT
Source organism: Lissotriton vulgaris (assembly GCF_964263255.1). Classification (NCBI taxonomy): domain Eukaryota; kingdom Metazoa; phylum Chordata; class Amphibia; order Caudata; family Salamandridae; genus Lissotriton; species Lissotriton vulgaris. The sequence continues at coordinate 460,689 of NW_028245490.1, read as the reverse complement.
ATCAGGAAGTCGAGCCGTCCACCGTACCCAAAGGCGCCAACGGTGAAGGAGAACCAGGGGAAAAACCCGGTAAGTGACACAGAGGTCTCATGCTCACAAGAGAGAGAGAGAGAGAGAAACAGAGAGAGGGGCAAGGACCCCGAACACCAGACACGTGGAGTTTAGTAAACGTGCATGCAGTAAACGTTACCCCTTGAAGCAAGGGGAAGAACCCAGAAAGCATGCCGCAGGGAAAGACTCCACAGCAAGTGCCAACAGCACCAGTGCTTTGGAGTGGGACACACCAATGGCAAGATAAATAAAAGCGACCGCATCCCGTCAACAAGGAAGGAACCCTGGCCTCCCGTGAGACAAACGGGGATACCGACCACACACCTCATGAGGAAGAGTGAAAAATACATAGACCTAAGGTCGACAGAAAAGAAGCCTCAACACAGGCAGTGGAAACAGAGAACCACAACCAGCGAAAGATCTGGAGGGGAACATAGACCACAGCGAGTCATAAACCGCAGCACCAGCCCAGCGGCTGAAGCTGCTAACCCTCAGCGGGGCAAGCAATAAAGGGACCGGAGTCCCTGCCAGGGGAGAGCAGATGGAAAGAGAAAACTAGGCAACGCACAGCAGTGACGCAACTAGCGGACAGTCCACTGCATATAGACAAAAAACTCCATTGGGCTCGAGCCATGAGAGAAGACACAAACACATCCCCACACCAGGAATGGACCCGAAGAGAACATAGCCAAGACAGAGGTGCAAGGAACACCGTGGATACACTGTGACCGCGAACACATCGGGCGTATATATAGAATACAGAGAAACTGTTCCGGGATGAAACAGAACAACACACCCTCGAGGGGCACGGGCTGACAGGCAGAAAGAGCACAGCTAAGCAAAAAGAACATGCCATGGACGGCCAGGCAGAAGAGGGCTACGGTCTAACCCGTAGAGGACAACCCCAAACCTGTGAGGCTTAGCAGCGGGCGTCCCACCAGTCGAAAGACCTGGGCGAACCAGGAAACCCGCGGCAGAGACAGAATAGAAGCAGGCTGCAGAAGACCCTACGGAAGCCTTTGAAACTTCCCGTGGCAGCAGCTATACAATAGCTAACAAGTACCCCACATGGGGTATGGCACATCTCTACAAGCAAGGGACACCTCTTACGACAAGCTCGTAGGCAGAGGACTCAAAAAGTAAACACAAAAACAGCTGGCCAGCTGTAGCAAAAGAAAGGTAAGCCGGTGAATAGCCGCACAGTCCGAGTAATGACGACTTGAACCCAAAGAACGGCACTTACCACACAAGGCAGTGACAAGACTGCACACAAGGACAAGAAACTAAAGCAGTGACAAGACTGCAACCAAACGCAAGTCCACACAAGGACTAGAAAACATAGAACTTATGGAAACTCAGACATGAAACGTTGAACCACCGAGTCTGCATGTTCGTCGAACAAGGAGGCCCCATCAAAGGGCAAATCTCTAAGATGCTTCTGGACATTGTCGGGAAAACATCCATCGCGAAGCCAGGCATGGCGATGCAGAGCAACAGACCGGGCCATAGCACGACCCACCGTGTCCATGGCGATCGGATGGAAAAATGTGCCATTTCCCGGCCATCACGAATCAACCGATACAGATCAGACTGAGGACCCTCCGTTAGAGAAGGGAGGAGGAGCTCGACCGAGTCCCAAAGAGCAGGGTGGCCCGTGCAAACACACAAGACATGTTCAGGGATCGAAGGCCTGCACATGGCGGCTACACGACTCCAACCAGCCAGACTCTAAAGTGGAGGAGGGGCAGAAGGCAACGAGTCGGAAGATGACTGAAGCACCGGCCCCTGAGCCCTAGGATGAAGGGACAAACAGATAGAATCACCTGGAGCTGGGCGATGTCGATGCGCAATGGCACGATCCACCGGGTCCCCCGAAGAGGGCCTCTCCCAAGGTCCCGGAAGAGTGTGGTATAACTACTCACCAAAAGGCAACAAGGGCTCTATGTCCACGCTGCCGTGATGGAAGAACTTCAGCAAGGAATCAGAGGGCAAAGAGAGGGAGAGGGGGTGCAGTTGTAAGATGTCTGTAGCCCTGCGAACTGCCCTCGCAAACTCAGCACTAGCCACCGTGGCCATTCGAGGCGGCGACAACAGGTCATCAGTTAAAAAAAAATAGGGACACTTGTGGGCTTATTTATAGAGGTCCAACATAAATGCCTGCTCAGATCATGTTAAACAAAGGTATGTAGTTCCTCTCGTAATGATGCTCTGGATCAAAAGTAAGCCAAGCTTATCTTGGTTAGTAGATTAGTAACTCAGTGGGATTTGGTGCAGGAAAGAGAGTGTGGGAATTCCTTCTTTTGGAACTAGGGTCCTCACACACCCAGCAAGCTAGGTGCCATGCTTCATCATATGGACCTGCTCCTCGTCTGACCAACAGGCATGAACATGTTGACCTGGAGAGTGGAGCATAGCCTAAAATAAATCTTAGAGTTAGATAGGCTGCCACTCGATATATTTTAAAGAGGTGGATAGCCAGCCAGAATAAAAGATTTATTTGGACTATCCCACTTCTTTTAAATCACCCTTACACAACATCTACACATTTCAGCCCACACACCCCCATTGCATCATACGGCAAGGAACAAAAGATTTCCACTAAAGAGCCCTTCTATGGGTGCCCGTTGGGTATTGCAGCGCCAACCCAACGAGGAGCAGGTCCATATGATGAAGCATGACACCTAGCTTGCAGGGTGAAGGAGGACCCTAGTTCCGAAAGAAGGAATTCCCACACACTTTCCTGCACTGAATCCCACCGAGTTAGTAATCTACTAACCAAGATAAGCTTGGCTTACTTTTGCTCCAGACAACAGGTCATCCACAGGGGATGGCATGAGGCTAATCCTGCCACCAAAACGCGGTGGCTGTACAGCCCTAGGGCATCCAAGGCCCTGCCAGTACAGGGGGGCCTGGTCCGGGGGACAACGAAACAAACCAGGGGTGGCGAGCCTCCTCAGTAGCGTCCTCCCCACCCTCCACCAACCGAGGAACGGTTGGGGAGGGCACCGGCGTCAGCTCGATGTTGAGGGCTCCCGAAGAAGCCTCGTCTGTCCGGCGGGGGACCGCCGTTGCCACGACCACCGGCGTCGAACAGTGTTCTATCGTTGGCCCTGCTACGGACTTGATAAACCTGTCTCTCGCCCATGGGGTGGTCCCCCCCAGTTGGAATGGGGCGGTGGTTAAGGCTCTTTTGAAAAAGCCTAACCTCGATCCCGCCGATCTCGCCAACTTTCGGCCTATCTCTTTGCTGCCGGGTATCAGTAAGGTGGCTGAGAAGCTGGTGAATAGCCGCCTCTCCAACTTCTTGGAAGCCAATTCCCTCCTGGGCGACTCCCAAACTGGTTTTCGTCCCGGTCAGGGGACCGACACCGCCCTGCTGGCGGTCGTGGAGAATGCGAGGAGCATGCTGGATTCGGGGGGATCAGTGGCAGTGATCCTCCTGGACCTCAGCGCTGCTTTTGACACCGTGGACCATCAGGTGCTTCTCCAACGGCTGTCAGAGGTCGGGGTCATGGGTTTGGCCCTCAAATGGTTCGCCTCCTTCCTGGAAGGCCGTACATTTGAGGTGTGGGAAGGCCAGGAAAAATCATCTTCTACCCCTCTCCAGTGTGGTGTGCCACAGGGCTCTTCATTGAGCCCTACCCTATTCAACGTTTACATGGCCCCCCTGGAGAATGTGGTACGGCCGCTGGGTATCAAAATCATCAGTTACGCTGATGATACCCAGCTGGTGGTAGGCCTCTCCCAGTCGGCGTACCATCCCGACCGGCTGCACACGTGTCTTGAAAAGATCTACACGTGGATGTGCAGCTCAGCCCTAAAGTTAAATGGCTCCAAAACGGAACTGATGCTGCTGGGGAACTCCTCTCCATCTTTGCCCCCCAGCAGCTGGCCAGACTGTTTGGGACCGATGCCCCCCCCCCCAAGCAGGAGATCAAGAGCTTGGGGGTATGGCTGGAGCAGGACCTATCATTTAAAACCCATGCCAAAAAGACTGCTGGCGTGTGCTTTGGCCTGCTCCGTTCAGCCCAGAAGATTCTGCCCTTGCTCCCAGTGGCCACTCGAAGGCTTCTCATCCAGGGACTTATCATCTCGCGGCTGGATTTCAGCAATGCGCTTTTCCTGGGCGCACCCGAATCTACCCTGAACAGACTGCAGCAAGTGCAGAACGCGGCTGCCAGGCTTTTGACGGGTCTCCCTAGGCGGCAATCTGCCCGCCCGGCGTTGAGGGCACTGCACTGGCTCCCTGTGAAGGACCGGGTGAAATTCAAGTCACTCTGCATCGCCCACAAAGTCCTGCACGGGGTGGGTCCACCTATTCTTGAGGAGATGGTCCAGCCCTATAAGGCCTCTCGTTCCCTCCGCTCTGACCACCAACATCTCCTTCAGGTTGGCAGGGTGAAAAAGGCAAGAACTGGGGGCAGAAGGTTTTCAATAAATGTGGCCTCCTTGTGGAACTCACTGCCCCTACAACTGCGCTCCGAAGCCAGTCTCTTCAGGTTTCGTAAACTTTTAAAAACTTTTTTGTTCTCTGTTTAATCCTTGCATTCTTGTAGCTGTGTTATGTTCTGATAAGCGCGGGGATGCCTATTGGTAACCAGGCGCTATACAAAACTCGGAATAATAATAATAATAATTGAGACAGCATCAACTCGACGTCAAGAGCCCCCGAAGGAGCCTCGTCCACCCGTCGCCAGACCGGCGTCGACGGGACCTCCATCGAGGTGGAAACCTGCGGTGAGGAACGGAGTCATCTGAGGGGCGAGAGCTGTGCTGCAGCCGCAACCGGTGTCGATGCAGGGAGCCGCAGAGGGAGGTGCAAAGACAACCTGGAAGGCTTGGTCGTGCAAGGAGGAAGCCCCCACGACGCAGCAACTCCGAAATCGGAGTCAGGGTGCTCGACCGGCACCGAGGGAGAACCCACCGGCGAAGCCCCAATCTGAACCCCAAACCCCTCTATGGGGCCTGAAGGCGCGCCAGGGAGATGGTGTGACCCAAAGATGGACAGCAAGGCCCAAGAATAGGCCTCCATCTGGGCCCTAGTCACCCCAGCGCCAGGAAGAAAACAAGTTACTTACCTGTAACTTTGGTTCCTCAGTATTGGTAACTTTCATAGATTCCCATGCTTTGTATCATTCCCAGTCGTCGGAATGGGAGCCTCGGTAAATAGAAAATACCTTAGTAGTAAGCACAAATTGAAAAAATAGGCCTAGGCCTCATCTCATTTTGTAGCTTATCCACCTCTTTTTGTAAAAGAGACCAAACTTTTGCAGTAGCCAATCAGAGCAGCCTCGCCCCATAGAACCTTCCTGAGAGAAGCTCAGAGCCTCAGATTTTCGTAGCCGTTGTGAACAGCTATCTCACAAGACAATAAGACTGAGCTTTCCCAGGGGAGGCGGGTGGGCGCATGGGAATCTATGAAAGTTACCAATACTGGGGAACCAAAGTTACAGGTAAGTAACTTGTTTTCTTGCCCCAGTATTGGAACTTTCATAGATTCCCATGCTTTGTATCAGAATAACCAGCAGTAAATAGAAAAAAAGCATATTTTGTAATTTGTGTGCCTGAAAATGTCATAATAATTCTGATAAGAAAACCAGATACACATTAGAATCATAAAGCACAATAATAACAAGTAATACAAAATATGCAAACAGGAAGGCGGGATAGTAAGGAAAGCTCACCGACTTATTGGAAAAGGTTCCTCAAAACCGCCTGGCCCACTGCCGCATCCTCTTTCACAGAAGAATCCAAGCAGTAGTGGCGAGTGAAGGTGTGGACACTGCTCCATGTCGCCGCTCTACATATGTCCTTGATTGGGACACCTGCGAATAGAGCCGTCGATGAAGCCATTGATCTTGTAGAGTGAGCACGAACTGCTCGCTGAAGTGGTTTTCCAGCTGCCTGGTGGCAAAAATGTATAGCACTGGAAATGCAGCGGGAAATACAGGGTTTAGAAACTGGACACCCCTTGCGAGGAGTACTGAATGAAACAAAAAGCTGTGAAGATTTTCTGAACTGTTTTGTTCGCTCCAAGTAGAATTTCAGGCATCTGTGAATGTTCAAAGAGTGCAAAGTTCTCTCCGCTGGTGTGGAAGGCTGTGGAAAGAAAGATTTTAAGACCACTGGCTCATTTAGATGAAATTCTGAGGGTACCTTCGGGATAAATTTAGGATTTGTCCTTAGGATGAGAACATTATTCTTGAACTGTAGAAAAGGTTCCTCAATTGTGAAAGCCTGGAGTTCACTAACTCTTCTAGCCGATGTCAGGGCCAAGAGAAGAGCCAGTTTCCACGAGAGAAACTTAAGGTCAGCCTTATGAATAGGCTCAAAAGGGGCTTTCATGAGATATGACAAGACTAAATTCAAATGCCAGGCTGGTGGTGGAGGCCGGACTGGAGGAAAGACCCTGAATAAACCCTTCAGGAATTGTTTGATAATCCTTGCTGACCACAGGGAAGGACCTGATGATGAACGTCTGAATCTAGAAATGACCGCTAGATGTACCTTTACAGAAGACGGAGCCAATCCAGATTTTGCCAGAGAAAGGATGTAAGGTAAGAGTTGGTGCTGTGCAGAAGTATATGGATGTAGACCTTCCTTCCGACACCAAACACAGAATCTTTTCCACTTAGACCGATAGGTCTTGTTGGTACTAGGCGCTCGGGCCTGGGCCAAAATGTCCCTACATTCTCCTGAGAGATTTAAACCTTGGAACTCTCGGAACTCAGGAGCCACGCTGTCAATCGCAGAGACTTCAAGTCCGGATGTAGAACCTGTCCGTGAGCCATTGTCAACAGTGTTGGAACAGGATGCAGGAGAACTGGCTGATCCTGGGAGAGGAGGAGAAGTTCTGAGTACCAAAACTGTCTGGGCCATGCTGGTGAGATCAGAATCATCCTGCACGGTTCTACCTTGAGCTTGCTGATCAATCTCGGGATCAGCGGAATGGGAGGAAAGGCGTAAACAAAGGCGCCGGACCAAGCAATCAAAAGCGCATTCCCCAAGGATTCCCGATGGTGAACCCTGCTTGCGAAGGACTGGCATTTGGCGTTCTGGGGAGTTGCAAACAGGTCGATGGATGGTGTCCCCCAGCGTGCAAAGAGTTCCTCCAGAATGGTCTGGTCCAGTTCCCACTCGTGTGAGATAGTCCTTTGGCGACTCAAAGCGTCCGCCCTGACATTGAGTGTCCCCGCTAGATGTTCCGCTGAAAGGGTGATATTGTTCTGGATTACCCAATTCCAAAGTGTCTGGGCTTCCCTCGAGAGGGTGGAGGATCTCGTTCCGCCTTGCTTGTTTATGTAGTGCATGGCTGTGGTGTTGTCTGTACGAACCAGCACTGCACGGTCGCGGATCCTCGGAAGGAAAGCTTGTAGAGCCAGACGGATAGCGAGAAGTTCCAGGAGGTTGATGTGGAACTTGACTTGGACTGGACTCCAATGGCCACTGACCTTCAGCTCCTGGAGGACCGCTCCCCATCCCTCTATGGAAGCATCTGTTGTCAAAACTATGGGAGATGGTGGAAGTTGGAACGATAAACCCCTGGAAAGATTGTCTTTCAGCAACCACCAGCCGCTTGCCTTTCTCATTTCTGGGGTAATGACAATCCTGTCGTCGAAGGAGCCTGTGACCTGACGCCATTGTTTGTCCAACTGTTCCTGCAGTGGACGCATTCTGAGCCTGCAGTGTGGAACCAATGGTATGCAGGATGAAATCGTTCCGAGAAGCGAATTGTATTTGCGAACTGTCAGCGACTTTCGAGTTTGAAGAAGGCGGGCTGAACAAATCAGCTTGCTTTGGCGTTCCTCCGAAGGAAAGGCTAGGCAACACTGTGTCCAGGATGGCCCCTAGAAACCTCGCTGTCTTGGAGGGCCGTAGAACTGATTTTTCTTTGTTGAGCCGAAGACCTAGTTGCTCGAACAGTTCTCTGCAGGACGTGACTGCCCTGGACGCTTCCTGGGAAGACGGAGCCTTCAGCAGCCAATCGTCCAGATATGGAAAGACTTGTATAGCCTGTCTCCTGAGAAAGGCTGCTACCGGAGCCAGAACCTTTGTAAAGATCCGCGGAGCGGACCGGAGACCAAACGGCAGTACTTTGAATTGAAAGTGGCTCTTGTCCACTGTAAATCGAAGATATTGCCTGTGAGCTGGATGAATAGGAACGTGGAAGTAAGCGTCTTCCAAATCTAGGGTCGCCATGTAGTCCCCTGGATTGAGAAGGGGGAGGATGTCCTGAAGAGTGACCATCCTGAAGGACAACTTGACGAGATAAGTGTTGAGCTGCCGTAGATCTAAAATTGGACGCCACTTGTCCTTTGTCTTCCGAACCAGGAAGAACCTGGAATAGAACCCTTTCCCCTTCTGGGAGAGGGGTACAGGCTCTACCGCCCCCTTGGTAAAGAGTTGGTGGGCTTCAAGATGAAGGAGTTGGAGATGTTTGGGAGGAAAGGCGTCTGGAGCTCTTGTTGGAGGAAGGTCTTGAAACTCCAACGTGTGTCCTTCTTTGATGATCTGTAGGACACACTGGTCTGATGTAATGACCATCCAGTTGTCGAGGCAATGGGCAATCCTGCCCCCCACTGGTGTTAATGAGGGAACAGGAACAGTGGAAAGAGCCACCTGGCCGCTATTGTTTCCTGGTGTTGTCTCTCCTTTGCTGCCCTGGTCGTCCTCTTGGCTGTTGGCGAGAGAAAGAACCTCTCTGAGTGTATTGAGGTTTATATGTCTGGCTAGATTGTGAGCCGGAAGAGTAGCGATTCTGATTGCCTCCTCTATAGGTGGAGAATCCTCTACCTCTTGCTCCTCTGAAGGGTACTTTGCGATATTGCAATGTTCCTATGGACTTGGCTGTATCAGTGTCCTTTTTTATGCCCTGTAGGGCGTCATCAAAGTGTTTGCCAAACAGCATTTCTCCGTCGTATAGCAGATCCAAAATTTTATTCTGCACCTCCTGTCTGAACCATGTGGCCCTTAACCATCCTTGGCGTCTCAGAACAGCCGAACCGGCTAGCGCTCGAAATGCTGTGGTTGCTATATCCATAGCACAGTCAATGACCTCCGAAGAGGCCCGCTCCCCCTCTAGCAATATCTTCTTCACTTCTTCTTTAGAGGAATCCTGTAATGCCTCCACAAACGGAGAAAGGTCACACCACATCTGGCGATCGTAACGTCCCAGAATTGCTAAAGCATTAGCTGCTCTAACGAGAAGACTGGCCATTGTGGAAAATCTTTTACCCACATTGTCAAGGCGCCTGCCCTCCTTATCTGGTGGTGTAGTTAGCGGCGTGGATGGATTTTTAGATTTGCTCTGGGCGGCCTGAGAAATGACTGAGTCCGGTTTTGGTTGACCCAGCAGACACGCCGGACTGCCATCTGGTGCTTTGTACTTTTTCTCCAGTCTTGGTAGCACCGGGAGGACTGTGGCCGGGTTATGCATAGCCTTCAGGCCCTCAGACCAAACATGTTCAATGATTGGTATGGAACGTACTGATTTCCTGAATGGTTCCTTGAAATCATATAAGAAACATTCGGACTGAACCGTAGTCACTGGGAGACCAAACCTCTTGGAAGCCCGTTCCATCAGGTTGTGAAAACCTCCAACGTCCGCTGGAGGTGAGGTAGCGTTATCTGGATCAGCGACGTCTGGATCACGAGGGTCAATTGGATTCCAATCCACTTGCTGGTCTTGGTCAGGATCCACCTGTTGGTCCGCATCAGACGAGGCTGTATCATCATCCGTATCATGCACCTGCACTACTTCGTGTGGGTGCTCTTCAGGCTCAGTGGTACGCTCTTTTGGAGGCAAAGAGTGTACTGCCACAGGCTGTAACGATTGAGGCGGAGGACGCACTCGTTGAGCTTCTTGGGGAGTAGGGAAACGCTTCCGGTAGTCCTGCAACATAAGTTGTAGATCTGTGTTCAGACTGGATGGCATTGCCACCATCCCTTCTTGCGACTGACGTGAAGGCTTCTGCAAGGGCATGTGCCTGGTAGTTGTGTCCTCTTCCCCATGGTAATGTTCAGGAACATAGTGTTGGTGTTCCATCTCTCCTTCCTCAGAACTAACATCCTGAACCTTAACTTGTAGGTCAGAAGGGCTATACGCTTGTCCAAACTCGCTTAAAGTCTCTTCATCAGAGTCGTCATCCAACAGAAGACTAGGTGGAACTTTTTGAACCTGTCGCGGAGACGTCATCGCTGGCGTTATCTGCTTCCTTCTGCGCGAAAAAACAGGTTTTTCCGATGAGTCCGTCGTCGACGACATCGTCGATGAGGTAGTCGTCGTCGACGGTAACTCTTTAAAGGACTGTGTCGTCGACGGAAGGGCCGACGAAGATACTGCCCTCGTCGTTGAGGATTGCGTCGGCGACGAGCAGAAACTCATCGTCGACGATGGAAGGAGCGTCGACGGGATCGTCGACGAACTCGTCGTCAGCATCATGGATACAGGAGTCGTCGACACCGTCGTCGTCGACGTCGTCGTCATCGCCGTCGAAGCCATCTTTGTTGTCATCGTCGACATGGAGAAGGTGATCTTCGTCGACGACGAACAGGTATCAGGTGTCTTGAATACCGTCAACGGTGCAGGCGCCGTCGTCGCCGAAGAGCCCGTCGACGAGGCTACTTTCACAGAGACATCCTTTTTTACAGAAGTCGTCGACGTACCTGTGGTTTTCACCGTCGACGACCGCTATTTTTTGTCCGAAATGACCTCCTGTGTTGAAGTTGAAGGCTTCTTGACCCCCTTATCCTTCTCAGAGGGAGGTGAAGTGATAGTAGTAACCTTTTTCACCTTTTTTGAGGGTTGTGACTCCTCAGGCTTACCCTGCCTCTCCTTTTCACCGTGGTGAGGAGATTTTTGGGAAGCAGGCCTGTCAGACCTATCAGAGGTCCCTGGTAAGGCCTTGTGAAGGGACTCGCCTGAAGTAGGAGGGGGAGACCTACCCCTCTTCTGAGACTTAGATGACACCATTGACGAGGAGCCCTCACTGTCTGAAGACACAATGTCTTTACGGTCCTTCATCTTCTGAAGCCATGTGAGGAGACGTCCTTCCCTGTCCCTCAAGGTTTTCGTGGAGAAGGTTCTGCAAATCTTGCAGTCCGTGGCTTTATGGTCGGGATACAGGCAGCATATACAGTCCATATGTTTGTCTTCGACAAACAACCTCTTCTTGGAGCAAGTAGCACAGGCTCTAAAAAGGGCTTTTTTCTCCTTGTCAGACATGACTGAAAGAAATCCAAGTTGTTGAAAAAAGTAGTTTAGAATTGAAGAAACTGAGCAGAGCTCAATGGAGACTCCCTTGCACAACGTGCGGTAGAAAATCTGAGGCTCTGAGCTTCTCTCAGGAAGGTTCTATGGGGTGAGGCTGCTCTGATTGGCTACTGCAAAAGTTTGGTCTCTTTTACAAAAAGGTGGATAAGCTACAAAATGAGATGAGGCCTAGGCCTATTTTTTCACTTTGTGCTTACTACTAACGTATTTTCTATTTACCGAGGCTCCCATTCCGACGACGGGGAATGATACAAAGCATGGGAATCTATGAAAGTTCCAATACTGGGGCAAACGGCGGGTAGGTGGGGGTCGACTCCTCCGGATCCGTGTCCTGTAGAGATCAGGAGCAACGGGCCCCGCCGTCGCGTGGGGTTGGCGACCTCCGCAACTTTTTTCCTATGCTTACCAACAGCAGGAGAACGACGTCCGTGGGAACGACTCCGCGACCTGTCCCGGAACGCTCCCCCAGCACGAGAAGGAGACCGGTGACGTGGGGGCTCTGAACGGGACTTCCGGTCGGTCAGCAACTTCATGCGATGTTCCCGCAAGGACTTCGGCTTCAGCCGGCGGCAGGCGGCGCACTCCTCTGAGTTGTGGTGCTCGCCCAAGCACCACATACAGATTGCGTGTGGATCAATCGCCGACATCTGCCGCGAACAAGAGTCGCACGTTTTGAAGCCCGAAGGCATGACACACTGTTCCCAGACGCCAAAAGGCGTTGAGAAGGCCTGAAAATCAAAAACAGGCCAGAGGTAACCGCTTCTCCAGATCCGCGTTGGGACGCGGAAAAGAAGAAAAATGACGTCCGCGCGCATGGGGGGGCCTATATGACTCTGTTGATGTCACTTCCGTGGACATCAGGACGGAGCGAGATGGTGCCGCCCTGGCCTGCAGAGGTACTGCTGGGGGAAAATGTTATTCCAGATCCAGTCTGACGCCTGGGGAATATTCTAAGTTAAGAAATCTGCAGCTAGACTGTCTCTATCAGATGCTGAATTTACTAGGTGTGAATATTAACCTTTGATATCGTTCTTATCCTTTTCATCTACTACATACTGCCGAAGTTATGACTCTGCATTTTTTAAAGCCACTAACTGGTAGATCAGTGCATGAGTTTCCTTTATATAATGTACGTTTAAGGTACTTAGTTTCTCACCACAGGAGTACAACCTGCATCTTCTTTGCATGAGGGAGTGTTTAGAAGATTACAGGCCACATGTACCTCTGAGCAAACGCTGCATCTTGCTTACTGACATAGAACAAACATGTACCAGGCATTGATAAGAAACTGAATTAAAACATTCTCACCAAAGGCTTATTCTTCAAAGTAGATCAGGACAAAGCTGGGGTTACCTTGGATACAGAGAATGATGGCATTGGGATTCAGCATGTACGCCTTGCTGATGCTGAAGATGGTCTCCTTGGTGTCAGCAGCCATGCCAGCAGTTACAGTCTTCAGAAAAAGATACAGCAGAGAGACATGTCAGGAGCCAGTCTATTTCCACAGCACGCTGAAGCATTTAGCAGCAGCACAGAGAGAGACATGTCAGGAGCCCGTCTACTCCCACAGCACGCGGAGGAATTCAGTAGCAGCAGAGAGAGACATGTCAGGAGCCCGTCTATTCCCACAGCACACTGAGGCACTCGGCAGCAGCAAAGAGAGAGACATGTCAGGAGCCCGTCTATTCCCACAGCATGCCGAGGCACTCAGCAGCAGCAAAGAGAGACATGTCAGGAGCCCGTCTATTCCCACAGCACGCCGAAGCATTTAGCAGCAGCAGAGAGAGACATGTCAGGAGCCCCTCTATTCGCACAGCACGCTGAAGTATTTAGCAGCAGCAGAGAGAGACATGTCAGGAGCCCGTCTATTCCCACAGCACGCTGAAGCATTTAGCAGCAGCAGAGAGAGACATGTCAGGAGCCCGTCCATTCCCACAGCACGCTGAAGCATTTAGCAGCAGCAACAGAGTACTTACACTGATGATGCCTGGCAGGTCTACTAACACCATCCTCTGAAGGCCTGGCCCTTTCACGCTCAGGGAAATTGTCTGAAAACACAAGAATGTACAGAATTGAGGATCGAGCTAAGTTCACATTCATCGAAGCCAACTATAAATGCAGAGCGTGATTTGGGTACTCTTTATTCCAATGTACTTATTATTCATTAGGAGATCATCTAATCAAGGATTCTGGAGTGTAACATCTTCAAGAACTCAGAATGACTTCAGAGGACCGAAGATATATTAAGAAAACACATCACAAAAACACTGGTGTAGATGGGATGGGTTTAAATAACTACTCCATAGATCTGGCTTTACTTATAGGGTGTATTTATTCTTACCACACCAAAGATTTCAACCCAGGGTCTAAGACCCCATTTTTCTCTTTGTTATAGCAATTCACAAACGCCCTTTTAGGGTATTTGATTATTAGCTGTGTGCATTAAGCATGGTATGAGGTTATTTTACCCAGATTTGCAGTGACAAAGCTCACTAGGGTTACACGTAACATTACCTACCTCATACAAAGATTCTCCTTTTGGTATCACTGCTCAGCCAATTGAAAGAGCAGTAAAGGATTGTGACAAATGAGCTTCTACAGTGCAACACGAAGTACGTCCAAAACAAGCTTGTGTAACTTTTCTTACAGGCTGGTCCCGCCCCCAAGACTTTCTTGTCCAGCATCTACCTTGCGATAATGGTGTCTCTCAACTGAAAACAGGGCGACAAACAGTTGACGACAAATCCTATCCAAAGCGGTTCACACAATAGCATCAGATTACTTTGGAAATATACTGACCTATTACACACTCACCTGGAACTTACAATACACAACCAGAACAAGCAGGTCAGAACTGAAACCTCCTTATGCAGCCCAGTCCAGAACCATGTACTCCTAGACTCAAAGAACTCTCCATATTCTCGGATCCAATTATGCTTATGTAGAGTTCGAAACTCCCTAAAATTGTCACCTCATGTGATCGGAAGGAAAGAACTAACGATGCTCATACTACTGAGCGTAAACAGGCGCTTTGTGTGACTGTAGCAGGTTTCTGTTGGTTTTTCACGGTCTATTCATCAGAAGCAGCATCCTTGTACAAGACCTCAATCACCACTACTGATTCTTTCATCCTATCTGCATTGCGGCACGATTTCTATGTTGGAGATTTGTATCATAAAGATATGTATGGAGGAATGCACAGATATTTACAGAGCACAGACTGAGCTAGGAGAAATCGAACACTATACCTGATAAGGTGGTGATTGGAGACATAGTACACCGTATTGTACAGTGTGATGAGTCTCCAAGGGGAAAATTGGGAACAGGGCTGAAAGGAAGGGGATGTAACAGATTAGAACAAGAAGGGTTTTTTAAGACCAAGACGTGGGTTGCCTTCTTAGTACATCAACTGTGGTCCTTGCTATGCATCTGCACATTGGAGGTGGAAGTGTTTAAACAAACAGAGGTCTCTGTATGTTCAATGTTTGTCACTCAAAGTCGAAATCCAGGCTCTGGGCCACGTTTCTCATCCAAAATCTGGAAAATAAGACTCTGAGCTATGCGGTAAGCAATGACTTCTACTCGTTGGCCACACAGTATCCCCAAAACAATCTCTGAAGGCGCAGTCTGCCTACTCAGCAGAGGTACAGTACGAGAGCACAATTCTAAGACCGCTGCAATAATCGGCAATATTGGGGCATCCGAAGCATTACAGATAAAAGGAGCAGTCTGCCAAGGCTCAGCCACACAAATAATTGCTACTTACCTCAGCACTGACAGTCTGACCTTCTTTCACACTCTTCCTCATTCTGATTTCTATTTCATGCCTCAGAGCAGCCAGCTGTTTAAAAAAAACAAGAAAAACAATTAGGCATCAGAGTACGCAGCAAGAACAGGCTTATAATCTGAATGCTGCTTGGAAGATTTTAGCCAACATGACCAAAGCCTATATAGAACGTCATACAAACCCTTTAACTCCTTCCACGCTCATGACGAGCCCAGCTCGTCATGCAGTAGCCTGCTGCTACACTCATGACGAGCTGAGCTCGGCATGAACTAATGGAAATGAGAGTAAGCCAGCGCAGCAGGGGAATTCCCATAGCATTGAAGGTGTTAAAAGAGTAAACAGTGTCTGCTTTTTACTAGAATCCGAGTACGAAATGCTGCGGCTCATTATATACTTTTTTCTGTGTGAAATTGCAAACTATTTTTGGCAGTGTAGTTCTACTTTCCTATTTTATGTGTAATCCTGAACGTCCCAGCAAAAGCGGAGCAGGATAAAACATCAGGTCAATCTGACAGCATCTCCCAGGACACTGAGCGACTTGCGTCTAAGTCCCAACCATTGTCACAAAAGTCTATACTTACTTATGCCTACTTCCCCTCCTGGGCTATAGGTCATCAACCAGGACTCCCCAGCCATCTCTATCCTGAGCTTTTCTTTCAATTTGACTCCAGATGCAACCCATCTCCTTGCAGTCAGCCTTGATGCCGCTGCAGTTGTTTCTTGGCCTTCCTCTTTCCCTTTTCCCTTGAGAGGTCAGGACTTGCCTGGTGGTGTTTGAGGCGAGCTTGCGGAGGGTGTGACCTATCCAGCCCCAGCATCTTTCCAGGATATCTTCATGAGCAGGGAGAGTTGGACAGTCTGCTGCCATAAGTCGCTTTCTGATGGGGTTTGACCAGTGGTTTTGGAGGATTTTCCTTAGACAGGTCTGGGCTCTATTAGTGGTGGTCACTGTTGTCCAAGGTTTTGCTCTACATAGAACAAACACTTAAAACAATGATCCCTTTGGGCTATGTTTTAGTACATACGTCACACACATACTACTTCAAATCATCACTCATATCAACAGCACCAATTGGAACTCAAGAGCGCACCATAGAAAAATCATAAATCTTTATTGTTCAAAATTTTATTGAAAAAGAGTTTTTTTTTAAATAGAACAATACATTGGTGGTTTGCAGCGTTTGCTCCTTGGAGCTCCAGATCCTCTTCAGCTCAGTGAAGGCAGCCCTTGCTTTGCAGAGTCTTTCCTTGACATGGGCAGGTGTCAGTGATGCCCTGCTTGTCTACGACACTGCTGAGGCAGGTGAAAGCTCAACCTCTTCCAGTGCATCACTCACAAGAGTAACTGCAGTTGTGCTGGCCGTGTTGACCTTCAGGATCTTGGTTTTCCCCGGTGGATGTTGAGGCCAAGTGGTGCTGACCCGGCAGCCACATTGTTGGTCTTCTCTTGCATCTGCAGATCGGTATGGGAGAGAAGGACTAGGTCGTCTGCAAAGTCCAGGTCGTCGGGCTGTGTCCACGGTGACCACTGGATCCCATTCCTTCTCCTTGCTGTGGATGCCTTCATGATCCAGTCTACAGCACGCAGGAAGAGAAAAGGCAAGAGAAAACAATCCTCGTGGGCGCTAGTCCTCACTTAGAAGGTTTCGGTGTGTTGTCCTCCATGGACTGTCTTGCAGGTCATTCCCTCCTAAGAGCTCCTGATGACTCTTTATAAATTTATCTGACACGCCTAGTGGCGGAAGAGTTTCCAAAGAGTCTCAAAGTCCAGGCTGTTGAATGCCTTCTCCAAGCGAAGAAGTGGACATGGAGGGGGAGTTCCATTCCATCGACTGCTCAATGATAATGCGCAGTGTTCAATCTGGTCTGTGCAGAATCTATCTTTGCGGAAGCCAGCTTGATGACCTGACTGAGGGCCTACTAGTTCCTTATTCTGTTCGGGATGACTCTGTGAAACACTATGCCTGGGGTTGATAGAAGATGTATCCCTTTATAGTTTGCGCAGCTCCTCAGGTCACTTTTCTTGGGGATTTTTTATCAGATCTCCCTCCTTCCAGTGTGATGGAACCTTTTCATCTGCCCAGATCCTTGAAAAAATGGAGTAGAGCAGGGCTACTGATGTTACAATGTCTGCCTTTAGCGCCCCTGGAGGAATGTTGTCGGTCCTGTTCCCCTTACGCAGATTTTTGATGGCTACCGTTTTTCTTCCTTGGTTGGTCTGCTGCAGTCGATCGGCATACTTCCTGTCAGCTGGCTGTATGTCTGGTGGAGACTGCAGCATGAGATGGTTCAGCAGTTCTTCAAAGTGCTCCACCCATCTTGGTTGTTGACCTTCATGATCCATGATGGTCTTTCCAGGTTTGTTTTAAACAGGACTTTCTGACCTCCTGTATCTGCAGAAGAGTTTCCTGGTTATGTCGTAGAGCTCTTTGAAGTTTCCATGGCTTGCTGCTTCCTGAGCTTCTGTGACAAGACCACTGATAAAACTTTGCTTATCTGTCTCAAGTTTTTCTTTTCTTTCTTGTGGGTTTTGGTGTATTCACCTTGAGCATTCGCTTTTTCTGCTCATGTATGGCTGGTGTTGACAGCAGTTTTCTTTTCCTTTCTGTCTTGAATTTTGCCGAGTGGCTCTGAGGAGATCCATTTTTTATGCTAGTGTTTCTTAGAAACCAGTATCTCCTGGCAGGTTAACGCCACTGTTACTTTGATATTTCCACGCTGACTTTATGCAGGGTCTCTGTTGCCCTCGAGTTCTTGCAGGACTTGAAGCTTGCTACTGAGGGTGACTGAGTATTCCCTCCGTTTCTGTGCATCTTTGAGGAGGCTGGTGTTATATTGCTGGTGTTTGTTTGTCGATTCCATCCATGCTTTCTTCCGCTTTTTCTTCAGCTTTCGACTCCCCACGACAAGGTGATGGTCTGGCACTACATTCGCTCCTCATCACTCTCACATTTTGTGGAAAATACACTACAGCCTATCACCAGACTGTTCAGGGCACAGAGATCTGCGAGCCATTCTCGTTCATGTCGCCAAGTCCATGGTTGCAGATGACTTCTTCGTACCAAGTGTTGTAGCTTCCAATCTTGGCACTGAGGTCCCCGTCAGTATGATGATGTCTCTCTCAAGGAATTTCTCCAGGATGGAGTCTGTTGTAAAATCTTTTTTTTACCTCTCCTTTGCTGTCATCAGTAGGTGCATAGCACTGGATAATATTCATGTTGATCCTCTTTTCCTTGTGTGGAAGGTCGCTGTGATGACTCTCGGACCATGGGCTTCCCATCCAATCAGATCTCTGATGGCTGCTGGAGTTTGCATCTGTGTTACTTCTTGAGTATGTGGGGCGTTCTCTTCCTCATGTATAGAATACAGCAGAATTCCTCTTGGAGCCAGTCTTTTCTGTCTGGACTTTGCTCATCTGGCCTCCCTGATGCCATGCAGGGCAAGGCTGTATTTTGTTCACCTCCACTGCCACCTGGGCTGTCTTGCCTGTCTCGTTCATGGTCCTCATGTTCCATGTCTGGATGGTGATGGATTTGGTCGAAAGTTGGTGGATCAGCTTTGTGACTTCCAAGGATCCCTGGCTTTCACCACAAGGTGTCATAGCTCTCCGTGAAGGAGATTCCTCTTTACCCAAGGCCGCAATGTCTTTTTGGTTGACATTTCGGTTGCTAGGAATTTTCTTTACATGGTGGGGTAGCAAACCCCACGCATAACCAACAAAGGACTGTAACACACTTCATTACCCAAAGCACTGACTCTGTTGCTGCAGTCTTGTTTCTTTGCTGGTGGGTGTGAACCTATCAATGGCACTTTACCTTGGTAACGGTCCTGCCAATGCATACAATCTTCCTTTCACCAACAAATTAAACGTCTGTTGAAAGCAGCTCTAAACATAATTGGTAACTCAGTAATCTTTGAAAAATCACCAGAGGGTGATGGAGCAGTTACAATGGCTCCACTAAAACAAGGAAATATGAGATGATGCAGGTTATCCTCTACTTTATTTTCCAACTTGGCTCCTGCTGCCATTACTTGCCCTATCTCTTACCACACAGGAAGGAGGAGGAGGATCACACCCATTAGAAAGACCAATGTCAAAATAAATTGTCATAACAGTAATGTCTGGAGAAAGTATGCACGGATAGAAAAGTGTCATTGACGGGGGGTCGCACTTTTAGCAAATATTAGAGTGCAATTAAGGTAGAATGGACTATTTCCTGTTTGAAAAACATGTACTCGTTTCTTGGACTGGTGAATCCCACAAATAGCTAGAACCCTCTTTAATATCACAACAGACACGCAAAAACTCTAACCTTTTCCACAGTCAAGTCTGTGAAATCTTTTCTCTATTTTAGAAACTTGAGGCAATGGACAGAACCCCAGCAGATGAATGTAGTTAGAAATATGAAATTAATGGATTGTTTTGTATTGTGCGGGCTCGCCTTCTAGCTGTAACTTGGCAGTGCTGGGTGGAGGTATGGGTTTGATGTGCTCATGAGGCATCAATCTTCAGAGGTGGAGAATGCTGGTCAATTGCATGCCCAATGTGTAGTTTCACAACTGTGAACAGTCGCCAACGCATGTCTATACTTGTTGGGTTTGATCCTTTCATACAAGGGTGGGGGCATGACTCCCAAGGCGTTTTACATTGTTACAAACACGTCTTTGCAAAGGCTTGTCTGCCAGGCTTTTAGGAATGATGGGACAGAGATTTAACTTTTAATCTGGGCGTCTGTATGACTGAGATCAAGGCTAGCACATATGTTCGATCTATGACATTTTAAGTAATTTCGCCGCAATCTTCTTTAGACATATCTGGTTGAGGCTCACACGCTTTGAAAATTGTGCTGCATCTAGAATTTTAGTCTTTCAGAAACTCTTACTCAGTGTGACTCTTTCAGGAAGGTGATATAGGTTGATGTCTTTACATTCTGGTACGTTCGGCAACTTGACTTTGGATTCTCAGGAACTTCTGGATTTCTTCCTTAGGAAACCAAATGAGAAAATGTTTCAATAATCCACTCAGGATTTTATGGCTGGTACAGGCGAGCAGCTATCTACCCCTTCCCCTGCCCATGAGAACAGCAGGGCAATCATGATGGGAACTTTAAAAACATTTTATTGTTGGTCCCATTCAGGCAGACACTGGAAAACAGGAGTGGAAGCATGATTGCACATTTGGCAGAGCCAAATCTGATCTGAAGAATATCTGACAATTACAGAGGGAAAAGGAGGTCAATTCTCGCTGCGAGCGTGTCCTTCGAAGTAACCTAGGGATCAATGCATAAGTCCTACAAGTAGACATGATGTAGACTAGAAAGAGTTCCTTCCAGACTAATGGAGACAGAAGCTGATCAGCATTGGCGGTAGGTAGAGTTACTGGTAGAGCCCCTTAAGACGGCACGCTTCCGATGGTCTTAAATGTGGTGGAATCATTGCCGCTGTAGATGTATACCTAGTCATTAACTTCGCAGAACAAGATGCCTTGCAAAGCCGAGGAATCTTTCAGCTGCTTTCCAAAGGGTTTTAGCAGCGCATAGAGGCATAACGACTAGAGGCTGTTTCATATTTCTCTATGAGGTCATTAACCTTTGACCCCAAGAAAGTGCCTATTTTCTAATATTAGATATTATTATTCTGCTTTCATTTCATAAGAACCTAGAGAATGTCTTCAACAATCGTCTGCAAAGCTAAGCCAGAACTCATGAACCCAACATGTACAACCCAGGTTACAACATCCTTGCTAAGGTTACTATTGGAAAAGGTTGGCGACCGAGGCAGACGGTAGCCCAATATATCTTACAAGACTAATGAGTTTGAAGAAGACAGATCGTGGTCTATCACCCAGAGAGACTGATTAAGGAACAACGTCCCTCCACATACTGTACATCTGATGTTAGCCCATTAACTTCTGTAGGATACGTGTTCTGTCGTGCTGTACTCCTCACAATTGTACTATAACTATTACTTTGATAATGCTGATTACTGGAACCTTTATCATATGAAATTGTTACGAAGGATTCTATGGATTTTTTTGACTCCTTAATAATTTATTCGTAACTAAGTGGGTGCCTAGCTGCATTCAATCTATTCATCGCCATTTGGCTATAAGTATGGAACACCTCGGCTACTTCCTTAAACATCTCCCTCAGACAGCTGGACTGGGCGAGTCAAGCTCCAGGATGAACGCAATGCTTTGAGCTCGTGTGACTCTCTTGGGGGCCACATTTGTCAATCTTCCTCAGTGACATGAGCCGCACGTCTCATCCAGGAAAAGGCACTGAATGAATAATGGAAATGGAGGAAGCTACAGCTTGAAGGACAGCAAAGCGCTGTGGCCTCTTTATGAGGCGTGGCAGCTGCCATCATCTAGATAGTATGGGGACACTCCTGAGTAAAGTCAATCCAGAGCAGCCCTTAGAGTGCCAGGTGACTGCAGGTCTGCCAACAGCTCTGGGACTTTGATATTGGAGGCCTGCAGCTCAAATCAAGTAGCACAGGCCTACAATGCCTTGTGAGGATGGTGGCGGAGTGTGGAGTGTGGCACTGAAGACGTCTCAGTAATCTGTCAGCAGCTGACGGCTGGGTGCTCTTCCACTGACATGATGATGGCACTAAGTGGATGCAGCTGTCTGGGGTTTTGTGGACTGGTCGTACCAGTAATACTAAGATCTGACAAAATAAACAACAATAGAAGATTGGTCAACATTTATAGAATGTACCATGCTATCCTTTTTCACTGGAAACAAAAGTGGAGGCGATACAGGACATGGTGTGGACAAGCAGAGCAGGGGTTCTGGCTGAAACCCACATAGTACCCACTCATTACCAAACAAAGCCACCAAATTATATAAGAGACTGGAAGCGTGGCAAAAGGTAGCTTGGGTTGCAGTCTTTTAATGATAGTCAAAGTCTCTTTGGACCAGGACGAAGCAGGATCGGGGTCCTGCGGCTTCACATGTGTATGAAAACACTAAGTGGCATCAATAATTAACCTTTTTTTCCACAAGGGAAAGAGAAAGTCACATGTGGATTGCTGACTGGAAACGAAGCTCTCTCACGGGACGTGGAGAGCCAGGATACCTTTTGTCATTCGTTCCCAAACAATTGTTCAGTTGCACTCGTCAGCACAAACTGCAAGCCTTGTGAGCAAGACTCAAGTGCCACATGCACCGGCAGTGTGGGAACTGTGACTGGCAGAAGCCATTTGCAACCAAACGTCGTTCTGGAAGCAAACATTCACCACACAAGAGTAGGAAGCATCATAACTTCTTCAGGAGAGCACGGTAACAAGGAAAGGAGCTAGAGGGCACAGGTGACTCTCCTGCAGGGATGCCACCAACGATACTGTGAAGAAGTCGCTGGAGCCACTGTGACACTCGCAAGTGGCAGAGATAAGAACTTAGCACCCTGTCTGCACCTGAAGCAGCATCTAAAAGATGACAAACCTGTAGGAGAAATGTCCAATGTAAAGCAAATGAGCATTTCGTAGCACTGTTATAAGACTTGCAATATAAAGGAATTAATCATCAAAATATGGCAAGAAAATAAGGGTCATTTATGCACTCGACTTTAAGAGTCTGCTGAGCTCTCTGCATCTATCCTAAGTCAGTCAAACAGAATAAACTTCTTCAGACTTACATCGTCCTCTTTGGTAAGATCAAACTCCCTAGAGCTGTCTTTGAACATCGCCACATGATGGGGACCTTCGCTCAACGTCACCTGAAAGAAGAAACAGACAAGACTGTAAAATATCCCAGTGCAGACTGATGACCAATCTTCAGCGGACTTAATCTGCTCCAGTCAGCCCACCACTGGGAGATTCCCAGGAGCGGTTCCAATGAACTCCAAGTCTCATCTTTAATACTTTGTCAAGGAACCCCAACAGACATCTCATGGACACATTGGATAAGCAGGGGCTTGGAGCCTGTTACTTCTTACTCAGGTAAGTGTGAAAATACCCAGCCTCACTTAAAGCCAACAAATTCACGGACCTCACACTGTAACACGTCATCTTTTAATACTACAAACAAAGCAATAACACATGCTCGATACTTGACCTAGATAGGTCCCTTACACAAACAGTCCTTCATCACAACGGGCTCCTGACTGGAACACCCCTCCCTCTTCAAGTTATCACTCATAACAGAGTTCCTCGTGACCCTATACTCATTTTGCACTTTGTTTCCTTCTCCACCAACCACACTTCTCGTTCTCTGAATAACTAACTGGATTTGCATGTACAATCTTTATCCTTCTCTCAGGAGGTATGATGTGTACCTGGTCAACACATTCTGTGCTATTTTCAATGTTTTCCATTCTTTATCATGCCATTGGAATCTCTCCTTCAAGGCAGCGTTTCCCCACTCCCTTATCAATCCAAGTATACATTTTTACCATCTGGATGTTAGACGTTTAGTCCGTTTGCACCTTGAGCAGAATGTCCTTGTTTTTGGCATGTGGAGAAGAAGGTGGTACCAGCACTCCCCTCTTTACTTCACCCACTCATTCTCTGCAGCAGTTGTCACCATCACACAAACATGTACCAGATTACCCCCAGTTAACCCCTTCTTCAAACATGGAATACAAGCTGAGACAAAGAGCATTAAACAAAGGTTCCCGACAATGAAATCCAAGGGTGCTAGAGAAAATTAGATTATGGGGTTCTGCCAACATCTACTGATGTATTTTGAAACTTTTCAAACACTATTCTTAGTTCTATTGTTAGGGGGCAGGGATATTCATTTTTTTGAAAATCAGGCAAGCTCTATGCTGCAAGATGGGCAAACCCCTATATTTGTAAGAGGTGCCAATAGGTGCTTTGAAGTATAGCCAACTCCATCTATGTGTGCCTCACCATAGTACGGATGCTGATGTCCCTCTGCGGTCTGGAAGAGAAGCCTTTATATCTTGGTGCAGGGCACGGACATTTGGGTTTCCATATGTTAATGCCTCTACCCTCCCATGTCTCAAAATAGCACAGATGCCTCATCTCAGTGTAACATACATGCATATATGTGTAGGACCCGATTGTGTAACAGTGTAGAGAAGATGGTTTATATCCAAGGATGAATAAGCCACATGCCTTGAGGTCTGTCTCAGCCTGGAACAGATGTCTCTTTCCCTGACCAGTGCTTCAAAATTACCTTAACTGGAGAACGTGTCATCATTTCTCCGGACCCACGAGGAAAGATCCGGGCCTGTGCAATCATCTCCAAGACGCTGGTTTTTCCGGCACTCTGATCTCCTACCACAATAACCTAGGACAGAGATAATTTATAATTAAAGATTGCAGGGGACTGTACACAGCAGTAAACAGGGGCAGAGCGCTCTGGGATATCGCTCTGCCACGGATCTCTGCAGAAGATGTCCACACGTGCATCCCAGATGCCAAACTGACAAAGAATGTTCTCACTTCCACTCCCATGGACCAACCACAGATTGCAAGCCAAGCTATGTCGCTGATGTCGATCAGTAGGGCATGTTTGCGACTCCATTCGTAGCTACCAACACCAGCATTGCCACACCTGCATTCTAGCCACAGAACACAGCAACAAGTCCACAGTTCAATTCAGAGCCATCGATCCCAGGAGAATCCACACACACTTCCATTTAGTGGTTAATTTGGGGCCACTGCCCAAATTACAGGCTTTTAGACCTCCAAGGCTGTCCAGTCTTGATTTCACCAAAGCGAAGTACAACCCATGCCCGCCACAGTCCGACGTAGTACAGCGTCAGCCTGTGCCCGGATGAGTCCAGATCGGACTGGCCTTGGATGGCAGTGGCCATGTGGATACATGGACAGATCCTCCTTCATCTGTAACATTTTGAAGGAATGTACCATGATAAAGTTCAGGACCATCTCCCACACAACGATAACCTGATCCCTCCACCCTGACTTTCATTCTTCAGTACAGATCGATTTCCAGGCTTTACTCAGTCACTGAAAGGGAAACTGGTAGTGTGTGGTTAATCTTTACTCGCAAACAAAACAGGCGATGGACAGAATGTGGATCAATGTCACACATTCACCCCAGTCAAAAGATCTGGGCCCAAATCCATCGTTTGTGACATTGATCCACATTCGGTCCATCACTTGTTTTGTTTGTTAATCTTTACTCTACACAGTTGACCCCCGCATGATGGGTAGTGTGAACGAGCAGGGCCTCCAGCTTTGGCCTCGAGCTTGGAAAGGTCTGGCTCATATCTCTATCACCGGACAATCCCAGACAGAACGGTAAAAGGTCCCTAGAAATGCCCCACACCTGAGGCAATATGCGTCAAGGCCCAGGTTCATTTTACACAGTTGTGATGGGCTGTAGTATAACCGATGCAGATACTTGAGCTGAATCAGTCACAGTCTCAAGAGACTGCCAGGACTTGGGGGTCATCCTGGCCCCCACCCAGCCTTCCAGCTCCAAAGTGCACACATCCTCCTCCCAGCGTACCCTCAGTGCAGTCATGGAGTCAGAGTGTTTTTGAAAAGCGATTTATGTATCTTCAAGTTCCCTCTATCTGTCCTAAGGGGGACATTGTGTCAAGGACCTCTACAGGACTGTAGCCTGGGACAGCCTGTAGGTTGTCCCAGTGTTGTTCGAGGGCATGTCATACTTGAAGGTAGTGGTAAAATTGTGACCTATGCATCTCGTACACGTCTTGGAGGTACTAAAATGAGCGAGCTGAGTTGTCCTCTCATATATCTCCGAGTTTGAAGATTCCTATGTAATCGCAGGTCCGGAATTCTTCCAAGATAGCTGTGTGTTTTAGGCATGTGCCTGACCACAGAAGCGTTTCCCCAGTCGGCACCCCATGCCACTTAATCCACCTCAGCACCCGATGCCAGCAGGGTAAGGATATCTATGTCGCAGGGGAAAAGTCAGTGCAATTATGTGATCCATATGAAAGGCTCAACACATTACACCAGTCTAGATGCAGGAGTTCCACAGCGACAGCTGGGTACCCATGGCCTGCAAACAGCCAGTCGTTGATCCGGAGGATCTGACTCGCCCAGTAGTTTAGATGCACATCTGCCAAACCCAACCCACTATCATAGTGTCCCAGAGTGCATTTAGAGATAGAGAGTATACAGTTCTCCCCTCTGTACAAGGGACTTGTTCTTGGATAGACTTTTTTTTAATGTGCCATGCCTCTTTAGCCTTCCTGAGCGTTTGTTGTAATGTCCCTGGGGAACATTTCTGATCATGCCCTAACAGGTTTGGAAATGGATTTAGGACACATGTCCCCAGCATCAAAGCGCTGGAGACTGAATATCTCACATTACCGTCCCCCGGAGAGTAATCAAAAACGTACTAGCGATTTACGTCAATTCCTATTAGATAATGAACCCTCCAAAGAATCAGTGCAGATGTTATGGGCAGCACGGAAAGCCCCTTGAGAGGTATGCTTATGCGTGTTTCCGCAATCCGTACGTGGGAAATTAGTGGTACACAATCTCGATTTGAGAGGGAGGTCCGTGATCTCACCAAAACATATGTGCAACATTCCACAACGACTTCCCTGTGTCAGTTAGACTGAGCAGAATATGTGCTAAACAAGCATTTCATCACACAAGCAGAATATGTCCTCCTTCGTGTGAAATGGCGTCATTATGAGCAAGGTTAAAAGGCAGGTAGGCTTCCTGCAGCTCAATTGAGCCAGCGAGAGGTAAATTCTGAAATTCCAGAGATTCACAGCAAAACTAAATGTTCACTCACATACCCAATGGAGAACACAGAAACTTTTGCACGCTTCTTCTCACCACTTTATAGCTCAGAGGCACCTCTTGATACCGCTTTGGAAAAAGATTTAAGTCACCCACTGTCAAGGACAAATACCTCATGCGCTTTGTATTCAATAATACTGCCAGGGGGGTAGATCACGAAGGAGGAGATCTCTGAGGCTATCAGGAGTATGCCCATTAATAAGGCTCCCGGAGTTTCCCAATCAATTTTTATAAGATAAAAAGAACTGATGGCTCCCCTTCTTTTTAGTATTTTTAAGGAGCTAGAGAGCAATGATGTCAATTCGCCCAAAGTTTAATGGAGTGATCAGTCTAATCTTGAAGTCCGATAAGGATCCTACTAACTATGCAAGTTACCGTTCGTTTTCGATAATCAATCCAGACATGAAGATTCTCGCAAAGGTCCTCGCAACTGATGAAAGTTCTGCCTAGCTTGATATATAGCTCTTAAGCTGTTTTTGTACCAGGACATTCTTCCCGTAACCACATGCGTCTCTTGTCCAATCTAATATAGGCAAGTTCGAAATGACTCCGATGATAAGCTTCTGCTCTCTTTGGATGCCTTAACAGCTTTTGAACGGGTTGAGTGGGGGTACCTTTATCAAACCTTAAGCAGGGCAGGGATTGGTCTTGTTTTTTGTCCAAACTTCAGTGGTAATATACAGCCCCTTCGACACAGATTGACTGTGGGGGTCATTTATCGAAGCCCTTTCACATCACACGAGGCACGCATCAGGCCTGCCTGGTGTCGCGTTGTTCCTTTCAGCACTTGAGCCATTGGTGGCGGCAATTCGTCAATCTCCCTTAGTTCAGGTAGGATGTGGCAATGCCTGTTGGTGCTTGCAAGATCTTATTATTTGCAGATGATATCTTAATGTTTCTGAGTGAGGCAGCCTCCTCTGTTCGCCAACTCATGGCAAATGGAGGCTTTTTCTGGCATTATATACTGGTAACTTCAAGTTCAACTAGTTTTATCCCTTCTGAGGAGTCAGACAAAATTATCTAAACAACTCGTAAGGGAGGGTCCGAGGGAGGTGTTTAACGACAAAACAGGCTAGTACCCCCTGTGTAACTACTTAAATAACAACAAAGCCTGTAAGTCAATTGGTGCTGAGGTATGATAGTTGACACTGGTGATTTTGCACAAGAGTAAATCCAAAGAACGACTATCAACAGTGGCTGATTAAGTCCTATCAGCCCACCAGATGGCGGAGCCTCATCATGTAGGACTCCAGTACCAAGGTAAGAGTGCAGTCGCCCAGTTGTAATTTGGCGACGCAACCCTGAACCATGGTATGGTCACCACAGTTGTTAGACCAAAGAGTGAGGCTGATATGTGCAGTGCAAAAAGAAGAATAAAATGGAGTGAAGTGTGTTAAAATGGCTATCAAGGCAAACAAAGACCTTTATTCGTGTTTGCCTGGACGTCAGATAAAAATAGTGGAGTAACAGTGTGAAAGAATCACTGTTTGACTTGCTTAGTAGAAGACAAAGTAAGATATATAAAGGGCCAACATGTTTCTGCCTTAATGTGAAGGGTCACTGGCATTTGTCAGGGCCATGTCCATAACTGCTACTGCAAGGGCACTATAATATGTGCAAAACTTCAAGAAAATTAGATTAACAAAAAAGTGAACATTACAGAACCATCCTACCACATCTTCTCAGTATTGTTCTGGTGATGCGATAGGTCTTTCCTATATAGGGAAAAGAAGAAAAAAACAGAAAAGAGAAGAACAGTGTAGACATTGCATATAATTATTGCTCAAAATTCAATCTACATCAACCATTCGGTAGTGGATGATATAACTGTGCAAAACCAGAGAAAACTCAAAATACCATCAGACCGGACCATCACTAATTAATGATAGTCAAATGTGAAGTGCATTGCATTATGTCACTCAGGGGTTAACAAGATGTACAAATAAATTTTTTTACACTTACCCAACTGTGTGCGGGAAGTGGACCTCACCTCACCCGGCAACTGCTCGGACGGATAAGGCACCGCTCTAAACACATGAAGACAAACTCTGTAGAAGGTGCTTGTCTAGAGAATACGACCTCAGTGTATTATTAAAAAAAAACACATACTTTCTCACCTGTCTATCACATGTATCCCACCGGTGTCTAAGGTGGCCACATCTAGCGACTATGGCATCTAGCCCCTTCCAGTGTACTCATTAGAAGTACTTCCCATCTAGACTGCCAAGTAATGGTGTTGATTAATGCAGTTTAGAACTAATAAGTAGCCAAATATTCTTAAACACCAGAAATCAATCTAAACAGCAGAGTAATGCGTTATTTACTGCTGTTCAAAGCTAGTGGAAAAAACTCACTATATTCTTATCTATTCAATGAGGTAAAAGAATCCACCCTGAACTCCTTGACCCCATTAGTCTCTATAACCCAGGTCACACCTTACCTGTCCGTCGGTACCTTGAGGCTGAATGACGAGCCGAAAGGGAGGCACCGATCGGACGGTCTGGCGTCTATTTATAGCGCCAGTAAATCAGTAATTGGGCTCAGCTGGGTCTCTTAGTAAATGCGTTACAGTGGCGCAAAACAGGGCTGCTAAACCCTCACGCGTGCGCTCTACTAAGCTCTAAACTGGCGCGCATGCCTGAGAACAAGGACGCCTGGTAGCGCGGCATGCGCATGTCCATTGTTACCGCGCTTTGGTTGAGTGGCGAGACACTGCTGTCTCGCGCTTGCGCGTCGTGACCCTAATACAGCACTGTTTATCGCGTGTTGATAAACAATGATGACGCGGTAGAAAATCTAATAACTCCGCGATCTGATTGCTAAATAACCGGACAAGAGCCATGTTAAAGCTAATAACTCCGCGACCTGATTATTAAATACCCGGACAAGAGCCATGTTAAAGCAAGCATAGTTAGCGGTACTCTAAATCTAAGGACCCAATAGTTAGTGCCCAAACCTAGGGAGCGTGATTAAACCCTATACTGCAAAATCGGCGGTGACTCGATGTAGAACTTGGATATAGACTAAAAAGTCCTTGAACACCTTCCATGGAGACCTATACCACATCTATGGATGTTAAGTCATAATTGGTGTAGGTCAGTAAATGATAAGTTGTCTACTATAAAGTCAAGGGTAGAACTCTGGACTGTCTATAACTTTAGAACATGAAGATAGTTAGCGAAGAGCCTGGTATGATCAGTGCCACAATGATGTAGCAGTCTCCAGCTCTATACATAACTCGTCGTGACAACGAAGAGCACCACATGGCAAGTGGACCATTTAGATGGATAATCATGGAATATTGTCATTCAATCCATCGACATCGGAATGTAATCTGTAAATCCACCGTTGCTCCTTAACAAAGAGGAAATGGGAGACATTGGTGATATGTGGAGGGATGTATGGCTGTTCCAGCACTAACCAAAACAAATCCTCAGGTTTGTGTTTTGCTTCAAGGAAGTGATTGGTTAGGCCTGTAGATTGCTTCCTACACCGGATTGTGCTTTTGTGTTCACTGATGCGAGCCTTGATCATCCGCGTTGTATGGCCCACGTACTGTTTTTTGCACGGGCAGGTGATCAAATAAATCAGTTTTTCTGAATTACAGTTCGTGTGTTTTGTCAGTTTCCAGGGTCTGTTGGTGCCAATGTCTACTGTTAAGGTTTTGCGTGTCTGTGGACAAGCAGCACAATTCCCACACGGGTAATGACCTTGAACTGGATTGCTGTTCCAGAGGGTATTAGTAATTTGTCTCATATCGGTGCGAGGTCTAGTGTGCACCAGATTATCCCGAATAGAGGGTCCTCTTTTAAATGCAAACAAAGGGCGAGGTATTGTACCTGCTGCTGTATTCAGAATCTTCCAATGCTTAACCCTTTCGATGCTGATGACGAGCTCAGCTCGTCATGATGCACAGTTGAGCTGTGCTGATGACGAGCTGAGCTCGTCATGAAACTATGGAAATGGGCATCATTCAGCACTGGAGGGGAAAACGCCTAGCAGCCAAGGTGTTAAGTATAGTTTTCTTTACTTGATTGGAAGATGTGGTGAAGGTTTGAACCATTGTCATCTGGTCTCTTGTAGTCTCTGGCCTCTTGTGTTCCAGAAGTGCCTCTCGGTTGTTGTTAAAGGCTCTCTTCCGCGCTTGACTTATTAGCTGATTAGGATAATGCCGATCTTTCAGGTTGTGCGCTAGTACTTTGGCATATTGTTCGTATAGTATGTTGGACGAACAATTTCTTCTCACCCTGAGAAATTGGCCAACAGGTAAATTCTCACGAAGGGATTGAGGGTGAAAACTCTGGTATGACAAAAGCGAGTTGCGTGCCATCGGTTTCTTAAAGAGCTCACTCTGTAGGCCTCCTTCTGCCGGAAAGATCTGGAGATCCAGATACGCCAATTTCTCTTTGCTACTCTCCATGGTGAACTTAAGGAACTGATTCCTAGAGTTTAGCCATGTGTGAAAGGATGAAACCTCCGTTGACGTCCCTCTCCAAATTACCAAAATATCGTCAATGTAACGTTTCCACAGTACCACCTGATGGATAAAGGGGTTACTGTGGTTTAATACATGATCTTGTTCGAATTGGTGCATGTATAGGTTTGCCAAGCTCGGCGCAAAGACACTACCCATTGAGGTCCCTGAGACCTGGAGGTAGAGATCGTTCTGATATTGAAATTTTTTTTCCATCATGGCGATCCTTGCACACTCCATAATGAAAGCGACGGGTGTAATAGTGTCCATTTGTCTAGACTCTAGGAGGCCCCTGATGCAGTCCAAAGTTTCTTGTTGAGGGATTGACGTGTACAACGATTCAACGTCGAAACTCACCAAAAGGTCTGTCTCAACGTTGAATTCCACATTGGCCAGAAGTCTCAGTACATCACCAGTATCTTGGAGGTACGTTGGTGTTTCCTTCACGATAGGTTTGAGGAAGACATCTACAAAAGTAGATAAAGGCTCGAGTAACGAGCCTATGCCCGAAATGATGGGCCTCCCAGGAGGCGGTCTTTGGGCCTTATGAATTTTAGGAAGGCAGTAAAAGTATGGAGTGAGCGGATAAGTGTCTCGCCACTCAACCAAAGCGCGGTAACAATGGACATGCGCATGCCGCGCTACCAGGCGTCCTTGTTCTCAGGCATGCGCGCCAGTTTAGAGCTTAGTAGAGCGCACGCGTGAGGGTTTAGCAGCCCTGTTTTGCGCCACTGTAACGCATTTACTAAGAGACCCAGCTGAGCCCAATTACTGATTTACTGGCGCTATAAATAGACGCCAGACCGTCCGATCGGTGCCTCCCTTTCGGCTCGTCATTCAGCCTCAAGGTACCGACGGACAGGTAAGGTGTGACCTGGGTTATAGAGACTAATGGGGTCAAGGAGTTCAGGGTGGATTCTCTTACCTCATTGAATAGATAAGAATATAGTGAGTTTTTGCCACTAGCTTTGAACAGCAGTAAATAACGCATTACTCTGCTGTTTAGATTGATTTCTGGTGTTTAAGAATATTTGGCTACTTATTAGTTCTAAACAGCATTAATCAACACCATTACTTGGCAGTCTAGATGGGAAGTACTTCTAATGAGTACACTGGAAGGGGCTAGATGCCATAGTCGCTAGATGTGGCCACCTTAGACACCGGTGGGATACATGTGATAGACAGGTGAGAAAGTATGTGGTTTTTTTTAATAATACACTGAGGTCGTATTCTCTAGACAAGCACCTTCTACAGAGTTTGTCTTCATGTGTTTAGAGCGGTGCCTTATCCGTCCGAGCAGTTGCCGGGTGAGGTGAGGTCCACTTCCCACACACAGTTGGGTAAGTGTAAAAAAATTTCTTTGTACATCTTGTTAACCCCTGAGTGACATAATGCAATGCACTTCACATTTGACTATCATTAATTAGTGATGGTCCGGTCTGATGGTATTTTGAGTTTTCTCTGGTTTTGCACAGTTATATCATCCACTACCGAATGGTTGATGTAGATTGAATTTTGAGCAATAATTATATGCAATGTCTACACTGTTCTTCTCTTTTCTGTTTTTTTTTTCTTTTCCCTATATAGGAAAGACCTATCGCATCACCAGAACAATACTGAGAAGATGTGGTAGGATGGTTCTGTAATGTTCACTTTTTTGTTAATCTAATTTTCTTGAAGTTTTGCACATATTATAGTGCCCTTGCAGTAGCAGTTATGGACATGGCCCTGACAAATGCCAGTGACCCTTCACATTAAGGCAGAAACATGTTGGCCCTTTATATATCTTACTTTGTCTTCTACTAAGCAAGTCAAACAGTGATTCTTTCACACTGTTACTCCACTATTTTTATCTGACGTCCAGGCAAACACGAATAAAGTTCTTTGTTTGCCTTGATAGCCATTTTAACACACTTCACTCCATTTTATTCTTCTTTTTGCACTGCACATATCAGCCTCACTCTTTGGTCTAACAACTGTGGTGACCATACCATGGTTCAGGGTTGCGTCGCCAAATTACAACTGGGCGACTGCACTCTTACCTTGGTACTGGAGTCCTACATGATGAGGCTCCGCCATCTGGTGGGCTGATAGGACTTAATCAGCCACTGTTGATAGTCGTTCTTTGGATTTACTCTTGTGCAAAATCACCAGTGTCAACTATCATACCTCAGCACCAATTGACTTACAGAGTCAGACAAAATGCCTCTATTACATGACTTAATGGATTTGGATAATAAGACTTCATATTGGCGTAGATAGATGTCGACCGCCCTTATGGTGGCTAAGATCTGCATTTTAGATAATGGCGAACAGCACAGCCGCCCTTGCCTCAGGAATAGATAGCTGAGCTTTATAGGCTGGCTACATATGAAGTCTGAATTTACAATGTTCAAGAGCAAATCCATGTTTTTGATGAGGTTTGGGGTTCTTTTTTGAGACATTTGTTTTTCTTTGGTATGGGACTACTTTTATCCCTTCAATTGAGATATAGTTTGGAGTGCTTTCATATTAGGATTAGAGTCTGGAATGATTTGTTGAGGCTTGTGATGTTATGTGTTTGTTTGGTGGGAGTATGTTTTATATGGGGGAGGGTTACCTTAGGTATTGCTTAAACTGTGCTGGTTAAGCGGGATAGCTCATCTGTTTCTTATCGGAGTTTATTTTTCTTCTCTATTTCTCTCTTCTTCCTTTCTTATGATATTATTAATACTTATTGGGACCATATTTAGTCTAGTTCTTTTGTTGAAGTGGGGCACTTTGTAATTATGAAAAATCACAATAAAGAATAGTTAAAAAAAACTAAAAACAACGCAATTCTCAGCTTGCTTCTCTCCACCGGAA
Organism: Lissotriton vulgaris; assembly: GCF_964263255.1. Taxonomy (NCBI): domain Eukaryota; kingdom Metazoa; phylum Chordata; class Amphibia; order Caudata; family Salamandridae; genus Lissotriton; species Lissotriton vulgaris. Next base: position 426,539 of record NW_028245490.1, on the reverse strand, counting down.
TTTCACAAACGCTGCTTGTAGGTTTGTAAAGAAAGTAGAGGGTAGAGCATATGGATAATTCTGTGACGAGTAGAGCATTCGGGGTAGGGAAATCATCTTGAAGAGTGCACCCCTATCCAGCCTCGTTCAAGGGCAGGCGCTCCCACGTATCCATATTCGCTTCACAAGAGCGATCAGGGCTGCGACATTCAATTCCCATGCAGTCTGGCTGGTGAGAGGTATATGCATACCTAGGTGTTTGAAATGTTGGTCCACCCACTGAAGAGTGGTCGCTTGCCATACATCATCTTGCGGCCCATTTAAAGGTGTGCATGTGGATTTGGAACAATTAACCATAAGCCCAGTCACATACGTGTAAATCTGGGGCATATGCATCAGGTGGGGTAGGAAAGTTTCAGGAACCCTCATATATATTACAGCGCCATCAGCATAGAGCGAGATTTCATCCTCTACCCCGTCCTACCTGCGGAAGCTAAGTAGTTGAGCAATGAATCTGTTCATCCATTCAGCTTCTGGTTCTATAGCCAGGGCAAACAAGAGGGGGAGAGGGGAATCCTGTAGCCTATTTGCCAATATTTTTGCCAGTATTTTCTACTCTATGTTGAATAGGGAAATGGGTCTATAGGACGTGCAGTTGTCGGTGGTTTCTCAGATTTGAGGATCTCAAATATAGTGGCACCCTTAAGGTTGGGTGGTAATTTACCAAGAGCAAGGTCCTCGGTATACATGCCCTGAAGCTACAACATCAAATGTGCAAAGTACTTCTTAAAGAATTCGAGCAGTAATCTATTATGGCCACGGATTTTCCCATCCAGGAGCGATTGGATCGCAGTTCTGATCTCGTCCTCTGTAATTGGCTCCTCCAGTGCCAGACTGCCTGTGCTAGAGAGTGTAGAAATTATGAGATCATCAATGATAGGGTGATCACGCTCTGCTGGAGACAGTCGCTGCTCCGCATACAGGCGAGTGTAAAACGATACAAATTCATTGGCAATCTTGTCAGAGTTGGTTAGCGAGACACCGTTAGAGGAGGTTAAGCTAGGGACTATGGAAAGATGCTACTTACCAGTATGCATCTGTTCTTGGCATGTAGAGCTGCAGAGTAGTACACTGTGCATTAGATCGCCACCTGGTGTTGGGCTCGGATGATTGCAGGTTGTTGTCTTCTCGGAAGAAGTCTTTGCTAGTACCGGTAGGTGACTCCTCCCTTGGACAATACTGCACATGGGCATCGGCTCCATCCTCAGATTGTTTTTCGCCATGATGGGAAATGATGGAGTCAGTAGAAGTAAAGAAAAGAAGGATGTCCATGCGTATGCATCCAAGTAAGATGAGCACTGGAACGGATACAAGTCCCGGGGAGGCGGGAGGGCGTGTACTACTCTGCAGCTCTACATGCCAAGACCAGATGCATACTGGTAAGTAGCATTTTACGCTAGAGGCATGGGAGCTGCAGATAGTACACTGTGCATTGATTGTGCAGCAGTGTCTCCCCTAGCGGTGGTCAACTATATCCGTTGCAGTAGTGTGAAAGAGAGTCTTAAGGACAGCTTGGCCTACCGCAGCTTGCTGCTTGGCTTGCACATCAACACAATAGTGTTTAGTGAAGGTGTGTGGTGTAGACCATGTTGCTGCCTTACATATGTCCTCTAGTGGTATATTTCCTAAGAAAGCCATAGAGGCTCCTATTTTGCGAGTGGAGTGCGCTCTAGGAGGAACTGTTAGTGTACGTTTAGCTTTTATATAGCATATTTGTATACACTTTACAATCCACCGTGCAATCCCGTCTTTGGAGATGGGGTTGCCCTTGTGCGGAGGAGAGAAGGGACAAACAGTTGTTTAGTTTTTCGAAATGATTTAGTCCTGTCGGTGTAGTAGAGTAGAGCTCTTTTAACATCTAGGGTGTGTAAAGCCCTTTCTGCTACTGAGTCTGGGGTTTGGAAGAACACAGGTAGCTCGACAGACTGATTGAGATGAAAAGGATTGACGACTTTTGGGAGAAATGTTGGATTAGGCCTAAGAACCACTTTGTTGGGATGTATTTGAAAAAATGGTTCTTGTATAGTGAAAGCTTGTATTTCACTTACTCTTCTGAGAGAGGTGATAGCAACAAGGAAAGCAGTTTTCCATGTTAGGAATTGCAGCTTGCATCTATGTAGGGGCTCGAAAGGGGGTCCCATAAGTCTGGCAAGGACAAGATTTAGGTTCCACACAGGAGAAGGAGGCAACCTGGGTGGGATTATCCTTTTTAAGCCTTCCATGAACACTTTAATCGCGGGAACTCTGAAGAGAGACAGATGTTGCCTGTTCTGTAGATAAGCTGCAATTGCTGCAAGGCGCAGGGGTATGGAAGAATATGCCAAATTAGATCTTTGTAGATGTAGAAGGTAACAAATGATATTCTGGATGGAAGCATCCAGGGGGTCAACTTGGTTTGTGCAATAAATTGCAAATCTCTTCCATTTAGCAGCGTAACACGCTCTGGTACTGGGTTTCCTGGCTTCTTTAATAATAGCCATACAGTCTGGTGGTAGGTTTAAGTAACCAAACTCTAGGACTTCAGGAGCCAGATCGCTAGATTCAGTTGGTGCGGGTCTGGGTGCCTGATTTTGCCATGGTTCTGTGTTAACAGAGATGGAGTGAGCCGCAGCTTTTGGTGTGGAACTAGAGAGAGTTCCAGCAGCGTGGTGAACCACGGTTGGCATGCCCACGTGGGAGCTACAAGGATCAGTTTGAGAGACTGTTGTCTGAGCTTGCGCACCACTAATGGAATTAGTGGGAGAAGCGGAAAAGTGTACGCAAATCTGCCTGACCAGTTCATCCATATTGCATTGCCTTCGGACAGTGGGTGTGGAAACCTGGTGGCGAAGGCTGGGCATTTTGTATTTTCGTGGGTGGCGAACAGGTCAATGTTTGGATGACCCCACCGTTGAAGAATAGCTGAAGAACTTGTGGATGCAATTCCTTTTCGTGAATCTGTTGTGCCGGTCGACTCAACAGATCTGCTATCTGATTGTGAACTCCTGGAAGGTGTTCTGCTAACACATGTATGTTTTGAGGAATGGCCCATCTCCAAATGTCTTGTGCAAGCTGGGACAGTTGCAGAGAGTGTCCCCCCCCCCCCCCCCCTGTTTTTTAATGTAGTACATGGCTGTCATATTGTCCGTCCGGATGAGGACAGCCTTGCCTTGCACGTGAAGTTGGAAGGACTTGAGTGCTAGGAATATTGCTAGCAGCTCAAGATGGTTGATATAGAGTAGCCGCTGTTGAGCGGTCCATTGACCCTGAGTGGTATGTCATAGGAGATGGGCTACCCATCCTGTGAGGGATGCGTCTGTTGTGAGCACTACTTGTGGAACTGGCTCTAGGAACGGCCGCCCCTTTGTCAGGTTTTGGTGTTCCACCACTGCAGAGAGCGATGTGTGCGGCTGTCCACCAACACCAGGTCTGTTAATTGACCGTGAGCTTGGTTCCACTGTCGTGCTAGACACTCTTGTAACAGACGCATTTGCAATCTTGCGTGTGGAACTATGAAGATGCAAGATGCCATCATGCCTATGAGTTTCATGAACACTCTGGCTGGGAGAGATTGTTGGTGTTGAAAAACAGCAACTAAGTTTTGAATGATCTGTATCCTGGCTGGACTGGGTTAAGCCAGAGCCGTTGACGTGTCTACTATAGCCCCTAGATACTGGTGTACGTGCGAAGGCTCTAGGTGCAACTTGGTGTAGTTTATTGTAAACCCTAGGTTGTGCAGCATCTGGAACGCACTGGCTGGCCGATTTGGCTTTTATGAGCCAATCGTCTAGATAAGGGAAGACCTGGATCTGTTGTCTTCTCAGATGTGCTGCTACGACTGCTAGGCACTTCGTGAATACTCTTGGTGCCGTTGTCACTCCAAATGGAAGGACTGTGAACTGATAGTGTTGCCCTTCCAGCACAAACCGTAGGTATTTCCTGTGAGCAGGATGTATAGGGATGTGAAAGTAGGCGTCTTTCAGATCTAGTGTAGCAAGGAAGTCTCCCTGTTGCATCAGTGGAAGCACTTGTTGCAGAGTGATCATATGAAAATGATCTGATTGTATGTAATGGTTGAGGGGCCTGAGGTCTAGAATCGGTCTCAAGGTCCCGTCTTTTTGGGGAATTAGAAAGTACAACGAGTAAACCCCCGTCCCTTGTTCCTGTAAAGGAACTATCTGAATCGCACCCTTCTGCAGAAGGGATAGAACCTCCTGCTGGAGCAGATGTAGATGATCGGTAGACATTGGACGCTGTCTGGGAGGGATGTGTGGAGGGGTTGCTGTAAGTTCTAGGCAGTAGCCATGTTGGATAATCTGTCTTACCCACTTGTCTGTTGTAATGGAGTTCCAGACAGGCAGGAACTGTGTTAGTCTGCCCCCTACAGGAGTGGAATGCTGCAGGTGGAGCGCAGGGAAGTCATTGCTTAGGGGCGGAAGAGACTTCCCTTGGTATTATTGCCACTGTATCCTCCTCTGTAGTAACTCTTGTTAGAGGAGGTTTGTGTCTTGAAAGACGTGTTAGTGTATGTTCCAGTTTGTTTGGAGCCGCCTCTGTAAAAGGAGCGATGAAAGGAGCCTCGAGCTGGGGTAGACTGTAAGGCCCCCATAGACTTGGCAGTGTCTGTGTCTTTTTTCATTTTTTCGAGGGTAGTGTCTGCCTCCGGACCAAATAACTGGTTTTGGTTAAAAGGCTGGTTCAGAATGGTAGTTTGTACTTCCTGTTTGAACCCCGAAATGCGTAGCCACGCATGTCTCCTAATGACAACGCTGGTGTTAATAGCTCTAGATGCTGTGTCTGCGGCATCTAGAGCACATTTGATGGAAGCCTTAGATATTGATTTGCCTTCCTGTATGAGGTCAGTAGCTTGATCTTTATACTGAACTGAGAGGTGTTCAAGCAATTTCTCCAATTGATCGTAGTGGGCCCTATCATAACGCGAATGGAGGGCCTTCGTATTAGCTATGCGCCATATATTGGAAGCCTGCGTAGCTATTCTTTTGCCTGACGCATCAACAATCTTGGACTCTTTGTCAGGCAGGGGTGCTTCACCAGAAGTCTGAGAATTGGCCCTTTTACGTGCGTCGGACACCACTAATGAGTCTAGTGGTAGGTGTCCTTTAATATAGACTGGGTCTGAGGGGGCAGGACTGTATTTCTTTTCAATTCTGAAGGTTTAAAATTCTGGTATGCACAGGATCTTTAAAGACCTCAGTAGCATATCTAACCAGCCCTTTGATCATGGGAAGAATTTGAGCGGATCTCTGAGACTGCTCAAAAGTATCTAAGAGAAAATCTTCCTCAATGGCTTTAGAGTGCATGGGGACACCATGATATGTAGCAGCTCTGTTGATCAGCTGGCCAAACCCAATAGTATCCTCAGGAGGAGAAGATTTAGATGGGTATGAGGGTGCCTCAGGGACATCAGGGTCATCTGTAGGGTATGGAAACTCCCACCTAAGCACAGGTTTTGAGTATGGAAAAGTCCATGTGCCCTCACCTTCAAGGTATGTATTGTCTCCTTCCCCGTCCCCTCCACCTAAATCGTATTCATTATCATTCTGTGGTGAATGTGATAATGGAGATTGTATAGGAGAGTTTGAGGTGAAACATAGGGAGGGAGGAGCGGGAGAAGGAGGAGAGACAGGAAAGGAAAAGTGCAGAGGAGAGGTTGGACAGTCCTTCTTGGCAGGAACCACAGGTGTAGGTGGTGTAGCTGCAGGTCTCTTCTTGAGTGGTATGGTACCAACATGACCAGTTTTCGGGTCGATGAAGATCTTTTTCTGTTGAGGATCTGGTTGAAAAAGGTCCTCTTGAGGCACAACCTTCTTCGGCGCTGGTTTTTTCGGTGCCGGCGTAGGTTGTTGAGTGTCTTTAGCCTTAGGAGGTATTAGAGGGTCCTGTGGCTTCGGTTTCGACGCCGAAGGCGTCGATTTTGGCTTGGAAGGCCTGTTCGCGGGCTCGGAGGCCTTGGAATCGGGCTTTGTTGTTTTCGGCACCGTGAGCGGCTTCGGAGCCGGTGCGTCTTTTAGTTTCGGCACATCTTTTGGTGTCGGAGCCGAAGGGTGTTTTGGCTTCGGAGTCGATGGAATCTTGTTCGGTGACGAGGCACCGGAAGGCCCGGGCTTTGTTTCGGAGCCGAAGGAAGACTCTTGGTCGGTGTCGAGGCACCGGAAGGCGTGGAAGATTTCTTAGGAGTCGAGCAGGAAGGCGGGACTTTAGAAGTAGATGATCGGTCTCGACTGGGCCCAGCGGGCGGAGTACTGACCGTTGCCTTCTGCTTGGGTGTATGTGGTGCAGGGGCAGTAGTACTCACACGCTGACCTGATGGAATGGAGTCGTCGGAGTCATCTGCCTCAGAGACGATCTGGAGATCCGGTGAGTCTTCTTCAGGAACGAGTGGAGCCTCGTCTTCGAAGATGTCTTCCGGTGCTGGGGCTGATCTCCTCATCTCGTGTCGACGGGCCCTCCGGTCTCGGATGGTTTTCTTCGATGGGAAGGAAGCACAGGCTGTACAGGTCGACTCGTTGTGGTCCGGCGACAAGCAGAGGTTACAGACCTCGTGGTGGTCGCTACGGGCATTTTCGGAATGGAGTCCTTTCCATATGGTGTAGGCCGCACAGCGTCGATAGGCCTAGAGTCCCACTTGGATGACCGGAATGAAAATCTTGGCGTCGAAAGGTGCCGCTGTCGATGTCGAAGGCAGGTAGTAGTTTTTAATAAAGTTCTGCGCGTCGAAGTTGCAGAAAAACTGTTTCTGGCCGGAGCGGAGAAACTTTCATCCAAACCCAGTGGCGCGAAAAAAAAAATCTGAGGATGGAGCCGATGCCCATGCGCAGTATGGGACCAGGACTAGCAAAGACTTCTTCCAAGAAGACAACAACCTGCAATCATCCGAGCCTAACACCAGGTGGTGATCTAATGCAGTGTACTATCTGCAGCTCCCATGCCTCGAACATGGTGTTCCAGCTCTCGGTTTTCCAACCAGTACAGTAGCTTTCCTACCTTGTCTCCCATCTTGTAAAAATCCTATATTGTTCTGCTAGATGGGCAAGGGCTGCTGTGTCAAGTAATTTTTGCCTGAGCGAAAGCCTCAGCAGTTTTAAGTTATGCTGCACCTGATTGTCTCTGGGCTCGACTTCCTCCATCTCAGCTCGGTGCATCGCTCTCTCAAGCTCAGCGATGTCCTGGAATTTCCGCTGTTTGGCCGCCATTTGATATGATAGAGGGACTTCTCAGGACAGTCTTTAGTGCCTCCCAGAGCACAGTGTGGGTTTCCACTGAGCTCTCTTTCAGCTCTATATTTTCGATAATCTGCTGCCCAAGGAAGACAGCAAAAGAAGCATCTCGCAGCCACCAGTGGCTTCACTAGCACCCGAGATGTGGATAACCTTACAGCCAGCAGCAGGGTGCATGGTATGTCAGAGCAGTGGCTCAAGTGCAGAATCTGCACTTGAGCCACCATGGGAGCATCCGATGAGGCATGAAGTGATATCTTGTTTGAGACAAAAGTCTGTTACAGATGCACACGATGGAAGCCACTGGAGGTTGGACTTGCTCATCACATGGTTCGCAGAAGTGTTTGGAGTAGAGCCATCTGAATGATCAAATACATTGAAAGAGTCATTATGAGAAAACTCAGGAACCAGTGATGTGGCTCCAACACAAAGCCTTTGACTGATGAAATGTCAATTTTTTTAAACACGGATGCCAGAGACAAAACTTCCATTGTAACTTTAACAAGTGGAGGAATGTGGGGAGGAGAAGCAAAAGAGGCAGACCAGAAATAAGGGGATTTTGTAGGGAGGCTTTCTCAAATCCATCTTATAGCTGGCCATCATCATCTATCTCTCAGCTCTGAAGAGATTCCATTTGAGAAACACCTGGTAAACCAGTCATGATCTTTACAGCACTTCCAGGTCGTTGAGGCACAGCACACTTCCTTCACTGGAGCATTGGTGGGGCGTGCCTTCACGCTGGCCACTCGATATCCGCAAATACCACCTTGGAAGTGGCATTTCAAGAATGAGTACAGCCAGAGGGCACTCCACAAAATGCGTTGTAACCATCTTCACTTACTAAAGCATCATTTGAAATACTTTTTAAAGACAGCATAAAGTGAGAATATGATTTCATACGAACAGGGTAATGTACAAGGATTTCACTTGCTTCTTTGATGTCATTTTGATGATCGGAGTGAAATGTAATGTCCTGTAGACTTGACAAACTTGGTTTACACTTGTAGTGACTCTACCACTGTAGACTAAAGCAATCACGAATGAAACACAAAACCGATACATCTCAAATATTTCCACTTACATGAGAGATCATCAGTAAAACCCTGCAGCTCTTGAGATACAATTCACTTTTAGACACATTAACCACTCTTTATTCAAAATGTATTAAACTGTGAAAGTAAAATGCTCAAAGAGCAGGTTTGTACCAACCAAGTGCTCTCAAACAAAGTTTTATATGTTTTTAGTGACCATTTAAGATCTTTTTGCCCACTAAGTCTTGTTATAGGTATGTGAGGAAGGCGAGTGATGTGGTGAGTCACAGAATCTCATTCCTTCCTTCACACGCCTACAGACATGACTGAACCATGGTGAGCTGGAGCAAAGTTGCAGCTTGCAGGCGGAGCTTGCCACCATCATCATCGGCCAGGTCCACAAAGGGGTCCACTGCACAGAGCACATGAACCGCACTGCATTGAGTTAAGCCCCCCAGTCACTGGTCAGGTCTGGAGAGGCCTCTGCTGCATTGAGCACATGAACCACACTGCATTGAGCTAAGCCCCCCAGTCACTGGTCAGGTCTGGAGAGGCCTCTGCTGCACAGAGCACATGAACCACACTGCATTGAGCTAAGCCCCCCAGTCACTGGTCAGGTCTGGATAGGCCTCTGCTGCATTGAGCACGTGAACTGCACTGCATTGAGCTAAGCCCCCCAGTCACTGGTCAGGTCTGGAGAGGCCTCTGCTGCATTGAGCACATGAACCACACTGCATTGAGCTAAGCCCCCCAGTCACTGGTCAGGTCTGGAGAGCCCTCTGCTGCATTGAGCACGTGAACCGCACTGCATTGAGCTAAGCCCCCCAGTCACTGGTCAGTTCTGGAGAGGCCTCTGCTGCATTGAGCACGTGAACCACACTGCATTGAGCTAAGCCCCCAGTCACTGGTCAGGTCTGGAGAGCCCTCTGCTGCATTGAGCACGTGAACCGCACTGCATTGAGCTAAGCCCCCCAGTCACTGGTCAGGTCTGGAGAGGCCTCTGCTGCACAGAGCACATGAACCGCACTGCATTGAGCTAAGCCCCCCAGTCACTGGTCAGGTCTGGAGAGGCCTCTGCTGCATTGAGCACATGACCCGCACTGCATTGAGCTAAGCCCCCCAGTCACTGGTCAGGTCTGGAGAGGCCTCTGCTGCACAGAGCACATGAACCACACTGCATTGAGCTAAGCCCCCCAGTCACTGGTCAGGTCTGGAGAGGCCTCTGCTGCATTGAGCACATGAACCACACTGCATTGAGCTAAGCCCCCCAGTCACTGGTCAGGTCTGGAGAGGCCTCGGCTGCATTGAGCACATGAACCACACTGCATTGAGCTAAGCCCCCCAGTCACTGGTCAGGTCTGGAGAAGCCTCTGCTGCACAGAGCACATGAACCACACTGCATTGAGCTAAGCCCCCCAGTCACTGGTCAGTTCTGGAGAGGCCTCTGCTGCATTGAGCACGTGAACCGCACTGCATTGAGCTAAGCCCCCCAGTCACTGGTCAGGTCTGGAGAGCCCTCTGCTGCATTGAGCACGTGAACCGCACTGCATTGAGCTAAGCCCCCCAGTCACTGGTCAGGTCTGGAGAGGCCTCTGCTGCACAGAGCACATGAACCACACTGCATTGAGCTAAGCCCCCCAGTCACTGGTCAGTTCTGGAGAGGCCTCTGCTGCATTGAGCACGTGAACCGCACCGCATTGAGCTAAGCCCCCCAGTCACTGGTCAGGTCTGGAGAGGCCTCTGCTGCATTGTGCACGTGAACCCCACTGCATTGAGCTAAGCCCCCCAGTCACTGGTCAGGTCTGGAGAGGCCTCTGCTGCATTGAGCACATGAACCACACTGCATTGAGCTAAGCCCCCCAGTCACTGGTCAGGTCTGGAGAGGCCTCTGCTGCATTGAGCACATGAACCACACTGCATTGAGCTAAGCCCCCCAGTCACTGGTCAGGTCTGGAGAGGCCTCTGCTGCATTGAGCACGTGAACCGCACTGCATTGAGCTAAGCCCCCCAGTCACTGGTCAGGTCTGGAGAGGCCTCTGCTGCATTGAGCACGTGAACCGCACTGCATTGAGCTAAGCCCCCCAGTCACTGGTCAGGTCTGGAGAGGCCTCTGCTGCACAGAGCACATGAACCACACTGCATTGAGCTAAGCCCCCCAGTCACTGGTCAGGTCTGGAGAGGCCTCTGCTGCATTGAGCACGTGAACCGCACTGCATTGAGCTAAGCCCCCCAGTCACTGGTCAGGTCTGGAGAGGCCTCTGCTGCATTGAGCACGTAAACCGCACTGCATTGAGCTAAGCCCCCCAGTCACTGGTCAGGTCTGGAGAGGCCTCTGCTGCATTGAGCACGTGAACCACACTGCATTGAGCTAAGCCCCCCAGTCACTGGTCAGGTCTGGGGAGCCCTCTGCTGCAGAGAGCATGTGAACCGCACTGCATTGAGCTAAGCCCCCCAGTCACTGGTCAGGTCTGGAGAGGCCTCTGCTGCATTGAGCACGTGAACCGCACTGCATTGAGCTTGCTGCCACAGTCACTGGTCAGGTCTGGAGAGCCCTGTGCTGCAGAGAGCATGTATAGTACACAGCACTAAACTCACCGCCTGTGTCACCGATCAGGTCGACAAAGGCCTCCCCTGAAGAGAACGCATACAGCACCCTGCAATGTGCAATGTACTCAATGCCACAGTCCCTGATCAGGTCTCAAAGGCCTCAGCTGGTCAGAACGCATATCAGACGCAGTTTTGAGCTCCCCACCTCAGTCCTGTCAGCTCTAAAAGGAGTTTACTGAAGAGTACATACATAACTTCATGTTCAGTCCATACATACCCTGGGAAGGTGGTCCTGGGTGTTGTAGTTGGCATCATAGTCAGACAGAATATCCAGAACTTCAGAGTACATGTCAATCAGGGACTTCTAAAGCAAGAAAGAAGAGGCAAGGTTAGCAGACAACCACAGGCAGCAGACTGGCGCGCCGGATCTTTCTGGAGTGTGCATAATGCATCATTTATTATCACATGCACACCACCATGCACAGAATGGTTCATGGTCAAGAAACCAAGGAGAACAATGAACAGGGTTATGAGCCCCTTTTCTGCTGCTGATCACAGGGGTTCTGCGGGTCTCTGCTGGTTTTCTTAAAAACATATTTTGATAGATCTGAATTTATAAAATAAATCTTACGAATATGCCTGGGCAAGGAAATTATAGTTACACAATCAACATAACAGCAGTTTCCATTTCAGAGTCACCCAAAGTGGAGAACACTCATTTTCAATTTTGGAGAATAGCAACTTTCAATTCTGTGACCAATCACTGGTCGCAGGATGAGCTGCACCATGTGAATTTAGAAAATGTTCACACTGAACCACATTTCTACAGTGCATGTGACAGCCGTCTTTCACCCTCTTGATATATCACAGCTCACTTTTCATTTCATTTCCACTTCACACACTTTGGTCATATTACATACAAACCAATCATGATTCTTTTAATTAGTTAAGACAATCGCATAATTATACGAAAATGCTGTTTTTTCCTCTACAGTTCTGCCTACGCCTCTCAGTTTCGCCACCTGATCCATCATTGCACACTAATGATGAACCCGATTTTTCGTCTACAATTTGTGCCAACTGATTGTGGGGTTTTCAATCTGATAGACAGGTCCGGAGATGGAGAACAAACTGGCCTTTGTAGCCGAGAATATTGGTGAACTCACTCTTAGTAGTCATGGGCAAGGTAAAGAATGCTTGGATTTACGTTAACATATGTCCATGCGACTCCTTCAGTGAGTCGTGAGGTCATTTCAATTCAATTGTGCCAAATTACAACATTACACCAATTACTCCTGTGTCATTAAAACTTCGCAGAGGCCGAGCGATCTCCCAGATATTTCTGGGCATTGGAAATTGAGTCCAACAAGTCACTTACAGTAGTTAGAAGCATGCAAGTGAAACCCTAGGGTCACTAGGACCCTGGGGTATATTACATTGGTGCATGAACAATGATCCCTATAGAGTGATTCAGGCAAACTATAATCAATGCCAAAAGGTACTTTAGTGTACAAATAAAATGCAAATAAGCACAAATGCAATAAACAACAGAGTGGGTGCTAGAGACAAACGTGCTCGGTGCGGTTTGAAATGTGTAACACATGGGCGGTAAAGATAATCAAAGTGAGTATCAAAGCACTAAAGAATAGCACGGCCGGTGAATTATAATATACAATGCAATGAGTGCAAGTCGAATACATTACAATCCTATTGTAAATATGGGGAAATCATCAAGAGTGTCAAATAAGGAGCCAGAGAGAACGCTGAAAAAGGACAGAGAAAGAAACTATATTCGTCCTATCGTATCTTCCCCTCCTTTTTCCAGGCAGTTTCAAGAACCCCAGCGCATCACACACCTTATTCTTAATGAACCAGGTTTCCCTGTTGGTCATGCGTGTTTTTTTTTTGCAGTTTCGGAGATGTTTTTAGCCTTCTTTTTTCCTCCCCTTTCCACTTTTGTGACCGGCACCATACACATAATTTCTTTTCTATTACACTGCACATTGTGACTTAACACCTTGGCTGCTGTGCATTTTCCCCTCCTGTGCTGATATTTGATGTATCCTATTGTTCATGACGAGCTGAGCTCGTCATCAGCACAGCTCAACTGTGCCTCATGACGAGCTCAGCTCGTCATGAGCATCGAAAGGGTTAAGGAAGTGAGAAGCACACACCCCTTTGTTACTTCAAATGTGTACGTTGCTCTTTACTTACACCTCACATTACAATTCCTTCTTATTTTATTTGCACATTAAATTACCATTTGGCTTTGATTATAGCTTGCCGGAATGACTCAATTAGGGACCTTAGTTCATTAACTGACAAGTCATTTGAAGGCGTTTGTGAAATGTGGAGTTCACTGTAATCGAAGCTGCTGTGGTCCTTGATGCAGCTCTAGAAACAGAGTGGTGGCAGCAAATATCCTTGTTCTAGACCAACACAAACAAGTGGAAACCCACAGAATACGTTTTTGGAATGAAATCAAAAGAGCAGAAAGGATCACAAAATGCAATGGCGAAGGAAAAATATTCCCAAGGAAAAGGCTGACCCAGAAATGCTGTGGAGCCTCCCTGGTGCCGACTGGCAGCAGTCATCCACCTTATACCCGTCTGCCCAGTCTGTTTTTATTTTCAGTGGAGTTTGTAGACACCAGACAGCAGTTAAAAATGGAGCCTGTTGCAGATAGAACTGATAATAGTAAAAAACAAATACTCAAAAAACAAAATGTTCTATTCACTGTGTGAGGAATCTGGAATGAGCAGTATCTTTCAGAAAGATAATATATGGCACAAATCACACAAAGGGGGGATATTTTCTCACGTAAAAAGTCTTTAGGCATTCAGTGATCAAGGAGATCAGTAAAGATCTAATGATAGTCAGCGTACCCTGATGCTTCGAAGTCACCTTCGTATTCCTACAATATCTAACCTTCAATGTTCCTATAGGGTTGATAGGGAACCACGTACCTGCATGTCCCTATCATGGATAACGTTCCGTCACAATCCAAGTGAATTAACATACTCTCAAGTCTCTGAGGAGAATACAATACATTCACCCTCCTATGGTAAATAACCCACCTCCAATACCCTATGACACAGAAAACTCCTTCACACTCCTATTTACACTGTAAGAATTGTTTTCAGCACGTCATGCTGTAGATTCACATGCTTTGGATACTCCTGTTGGTTAGTATTGGGCTCACACATTACAACCTGTTTTTCTTAGAAGAAGCTTCGAGTCACGGAAAGTGATGCAACTCCTCTCTTAGTCCACAATGTGCATGGGCACCGACTCCACCTTAGATTGATTTACGCTCAGTGGGTGAAAGGTGAAATTAGGGAAGAGTTAACAACTATTATGATGTGTATTATAGGTTTCAAAAATTGTGAGGGCGACAAACGTGCTATCACTGCCGAATCTGCGAGGAGGGGTGGGCTTTTGTGAATATACAGCCCTACTCACTGCAAACGGATGCTCGTACAGTAACATTTTTGTTTGCAGCAAGTATGGTTGTAGATACACATGCTCTACATTGACTGTAAAACGGTTTCCTTCCAAGCCGTGGCTGGTGGGCAGATAATGTAGATGTTTGGAGGGATGTTCTCAGCAGTCTGGCCAACCACACACTGTTGTGAGGCAAGTATATACATTAAATAGTGCTTAGGAAAGGTGTGTGTTGTAGACCAGGTAGCTGCCTTGCAAATGTCTCAATGATGGGATGTTACCCCAAGAAAGCCTTGGTGCTTGTCTTCTTAAGTGTAGAGTGTGCCCTGGTGGTGCAGTGAGTACATGATAAGCTCTGGCATAACATGTTTGGATGGATTTGGCAACCCACCTAGCACTGCCACCTTGGAAACGGTGTAGGCTGTGCAAGTTTTGCAAAACTTACAAAGAACTGGTTGGATTTGCAGAAGGTCTTCGGCCTGCTGATATAATACACGAGTGTCCTCTTGACCTCCAAGGTGTTCAACGTCCTTTCCTCTATGGAATCATGGGCAGGATCTTTGGATTGGTTCTAATGACTTCCCCAATCTTTGTGCACCTGAATGCAGGGTTTCCGAACAGCTAGTGCTTGTAACTTCCCGATACGCCTGAGCGAAGTTATGGCTATTAGAAAGAGTAGCTTTCAGGAAAAAAACTGCAAGGTGCAAGATTGGAGAGGTTTAAAAGGTGGCCTATAAGCCTTGTGAGAACTATACTAAGGTCTGGGGGCGTCACCGTTTTCATAAATGCCTAAACCACAAAAACCCTGAAAAGGGACTGGTGTTCATTTTTCTGCACGCACGTTGACACAGATGCTAAGTGAAGGAGTACTGAGGTGGATGCAAGACCTGCCCCTGAAGAGGCAAAAGGTAACAATTGATGTCCTCAATCTTGACTTTGAATGGGTTTAGTTTCCCGGTGATGCTTCAAGTTATCTGCTAAACAATCGCTAGTAGTGGGCCTAGGTGCCTCATGCAACACGGCAATAGCAAACCTCAAGGAGGTTTATGTATCCGAACTCCAAGGACTCTTGAGCAGGGTCGCTAGGTGGAGCTGCTTGGAATCTGGATGCCTGATTTCGCTGAGTTATTGTCAGAAGGTCTAGCTGCATTGGGGACTAATAGACATCTCCAGAGCACTAAGTACCAGGGCTGCCTGGCCCAAGTTGGGGTTACCAGGAAGTAGGCCATGGACTCTTGCCTCATTTTCCTCACCACACGTGGGATAAGTGCGAGGAGGAGGCGAAGCTGGGGCATTTTGCGTTTTCTGGAGTGGCAAATAGGTCGATGGCTGGCGTTCCCCACCGCTGGAGGAATCCATGCAGGACTGGGACTTGCAGGTGGAGTTTCTAATTCAGGACTTGTCAATGCGTCCTGCTTAGCAGGTCTGCAAAGGTTTTGTCCATCCTCGGTCAGTGTTCTGCCAAGATGGATCTTGTTGCCGACTGCCCAGTGCCACACCTCCTGTGCTAGCGCAGATCTGGTGGAACTATGTAACACATGGCTGTCGCTGTCCGTCTTTATAAGGACCATGTTGCCATGAACAAGCTTGTACAAGGCTTGGAGGGCCAGGTGAATGGCCAGCTGCTCTAGGTAGTCGATGTGTCATTCCTGGTGGTAAGAGGTCCAAGTATCTTGAAGGGTCATTTTTGCCAAGACGTGCACCCCACCCAGTGAGACACATGTCGGTGATAATGGTCCCCTGCTTGAAAGAGTCCAAGAAAGGCCTTCTGAGCAATAGGGTTTTGATGTTCCACCACTGCAGAGAGCACCGAGTCGTTGCCTCTATCAACATTCAATCTTCCCACTGGCGCTCCAATTGGTACCAATGCCTTGCGAGACACTGTTGAAGTCAGCGCATGTTTAACCTGGCGTGCAGCACAATTATTATTCAGGATGCCACTGTACCCAAGAGCTTCATTACAGTTCTTAACCTTTAGGTTTGGTTCAGGGATTCGTAGAACACATGGCTACCCATGGGCATCCCAGGGCTGATGCGAAACAGGACAGGAAGATATTTGCACATGGATTTAGGGGAACAGCCATGTTTTGAGTGTCTTTTTGAAGGGCAGTTCGTTTTCAGTCAGTCAGAGCTCCGGATCCATGCTGTTCCACAGTTTGGGTACCGGGTGTGTGATTGACCTACCACCCCTCCTTACATCTCTTGATTCTGATTGTATTTAACAGAAATTTAGATCTTGACCCGAGATGGCGACGGGGTGAGTAGTGTGAGACCAACTTTTGCAGCAGAGTGGGGCCCCTCCCAAACATGGCTCGGTGAGCTAGTCATAGGGACTTGAATTTGATCGGGCCTGGACTGGGAGCCAGTGACGCTCCCTCAGGGAGGATCTAGCTAATTGGTGTCTGGGTATATTCAGAAGCAGTCGTGCAGCTGCACTCTGTACTACTTGTAGTATGACCGTGAGGTATTTGGAGGAACCAAAGTATACGGAGTTGCAGTAGTTGAGCCTCGATACCACCAAGGCCTGAAGGTCTTCCTGGACTTTTCTGGGAGCAGGCTTATTATTTTCCTAATCATATAAAGTATCCCAAAACAGGTACTCTGCAGTTTTTTGGCTTGGATCTCCATCGTTAGAACCTGGTCCAGCCACATTCCTAAGTTTTTTTATATATGTTTGGGGGGCTGGGATGGGCATTTAGCTGGCCAGGGTATCTCGGAGCGTGGGCTAAAGTTGCTGCCCAGGATCATTAGCTCGGTTTGTTCCCGTTCAGCTTGAGGCTACAGTCAGCCATCCAAGATCCGATTTTTCCAGGCAAAGGGGCTAGTGGCCTATGGTCCGAGTTAAGGGAATCTTAAATTGAGACCAATAGTTGTGTGACATCGGCATATGACACAATGGAGAGGCCAAACTCCTGCACTATGTGGGCCAGGGGGCTGAGGTATATATTAAAAAGGGTCGGGCTTAGGGATGATCCCTGAGGGACTCCCCAAGGTGCTGAGAAGGAGTCAGACATGATGCCGGCCTCCAAACATTGAAAGGATCTCCCACTCAGGAACTTTTGACCAATACTGCGTGGTGTACTGTATCGAAGGCCGCACTTAAATCCAATAATACAAGCGCAGCAGCTCTCCCCTGGTCTAGAATGTTTTTTAGTTTTTCTGTGACTACGAGTAGTGCAGACTCCGTGCTGCGTTTTGGTCGGAATCCCATCTGGGTCTGATGTATGATGCAACGGTTTAGAAAAAAGAGGCAGCAGCCGTTGGAATGCCATCACCCTCGGCTGGTTGGGATATGCTTTCCCTGTTACAGAATTAAACATCCAACCCAGAGAGGGCATAATTGTGACCAAGCACTTACCTGCTTCTGTGATAAATAACAAGCTCAGCTTTTGAATAATGTTATGCTCCTATGATGCGCAACATACCTTTATACTCTATGATGCGTAAAATACTTGAATGCTTCTATGATGAGAAACATATTTTTACACTCCTATGATGTTAAAGATACTTTTACCCTCCTACGGGGGCGTAACTTACCTTTAACCTCATATGATGCCTTTACACTCTGATACGTAACTCACCTTTACGCTCCTGTGGTGAATCCCTTTGTCATCCTTTTGCAGCACCAGTTTCCGCAGCTCTTTATTCTCTTTCTCCAAACGTTCCAGGATTCGCTGGTACTTCAGCTTCAAACAAGAAAAGGCATTTAAACTTTTATACAGAATGAATACAAACAACCTTTAGGGAGTTTAAGGTACAATATTAACCCTTTAAATCATTTTTTAACGCAGCATCTAGAAAGGGGTGGGGCTGATGTTGATCTACCAGAGTCCAGTTCACACTAGGTATTCAGGATAAAAAGGTGGGTTGAATCTCCACATAGTGAAATCTTGAATGGCTCCATGATCATGAACGTTTATCATGAATCTAACCCTCTCGAACCAAAATTTAAAACCCCTGCACTATTACTGGGAGCCTGAACACTGAGCATGTTGCCCCAGCCCAGCTTCAGTGCATCGCAAGCTTTCTTTTGTGCCAGAGAATTTGATTCAAGCTGGACAACATAACTCCAAACACTGTCACCCTGAGGAGGCTGTTCCACTTCACCCTGTCAGCGTATTCTTTCTGGGAGTCTGAGCGCCGTTCAAATAAAATCAGCTCTATGTTTAGAGATCCAGAGAGAACACACGCCCTTTCTAGTGCGACTCCCAGATTACAGGAGATCACCTCTTATTGGCCCGCTTTGGATTATCCCCATCTCTGGGCCTTTTTGTTTAAACACAATTTAGGTGAAAGCAAAGAGGAATGAGTTTGTTTACGGTTTCTTCTAATGCAGGTATTTAAAGACATGTCTTTAATTAATTACACAGGTCTAGTAATGTGCTGTTATTTACTGTCTTGAGTTTTATTGCTTTTCAATAGAAATTTCTGCCCACTCAGTCAAGACCTATATTGTATGAATATTTTCAATAGATGCCTATGTTATTTTGCATTTTTAATCGAGTGATCTAGACCTAATAAGAGGAATCATGATTTTAACAACTAGGATAACACATTTCGGGCAGCAACTGAATAACCAAGCAAAGCAGAAGTTCAGACACAAACATGGCATGTGATAGCATGCAGAACAGTGCACACTGAGTGCAGAAGAGCAGCAGATACATTTAGAAGGGTGTGCTCCTCACCTCAGTGTCTGACTCTCCAACCTCTAGCCAAAGGAATGCAGGCAGTGCACGTCCACTATACGGGGAAGCTGCCTTCCCCTCTCTCTTGGAAAGTGGATATGCAGACGCATCCACAATGGATCCCAATTTGCTATTACTGAGAGCCAAACCCGAGGATGAACATGAGAAGACATCTGTTCCAGGATTGACCAACTCTCCTTTTCAATGTTTGCGTCACCTACTCATATTTTCTCACATTGCTAGGATTTTGCGGTTACTGCTTTCTTTGAGTGCAGCCTAAAGCTCTCCATCTGTCCCCATGTGCGCCCAGTCATCACTTTTCGCTTTTCCCTGAGTTAAACAGCTGACCCTTGCTGAAGGGGGGATCTTTTGGTAGCCTAAAACTGGACCAACTGTTTGTGTGATTCTAGCGATACCTAATATCCCTAATACAGAACCATCTTCACACTCCTATAATGATGTTTCTTTTTCTAGTTTTGCATCTTCAAAATGCACTCTCTGAAAAATATATTTTATAGTCCTAAAATCGTGCATAAAACCCGTCCTTTACCTAAAACTGCTGACTGTTGCCACTTTTTACTTTCAAATAGTCAACTCCTTCCCTTCCATCTTCTGCTCGTCTCTGAGCACAACCTACTCTAAGCCATCTGAATTGTTGCCTTATTCTCCATTTTTGTACTGCTGCAAATTGCCCACAACTCTTACAAGATCTTCTTTGAAAGTCATAGGTCTGCAATCTACCAATACCTAATCCCTTCTAGATCATGCATTCACTCCGACAATCTGCATGAGCTCACGTATCCCTTCCCGACAAATAATCAGCCTATCTAACTCTTAGTCATTTAATATACGACGAAGAAACTGGAGTGAACGCACGGGAAGGTTTGCCTGAGCACCCAAGAGTAATCCTGGTTACCAACGATAAATAACACTGAACTAACTGCTAACCGTTGGCTACGGAGCACCATCCTACCAGGAGTAATTACTATACAATACAACGCTGCAGTAAGATAAATATAAGCATGTTATTTCTTAACACTGATACAGGAGCAAGACTTGAACAGTTAAACACCATAACAATCCGGTGACGTAAAAAGGGCATTGTTTATGCATTTGAGGCAGTGAAACTTATTAACATAAACACACACACACACACACCCATGCCGAGGTTCACACTGACAGAACATCAAGAAAAACACATCAACCTCAGGGATTCATACTGACACTAAGAGATCAGATTAACATCAATACCGGTGCAATGGCAGATGGAAGTTTACTTAACAAAGGAGGGTCAAGAAGTCTTCTGAACGTTCTCAGAGAGGGGACTGAAGGTTGTATGTGTGGGTGTGTGATGGCCTGTGTGTGCCCCCCTATGCGAGTATGTGTATGTGTGTGTGTGTGTGTGTGTGTGTGTGTGTGTGTACCTGTGTTTGTGTCTGTGTGCATGTGTATGGAGTTATGTGTATCGGGAGAGTGCTCCTGGTAGCAGGTGTATTGCAAGAGAACAATGGCTTCAGAGATTCCTTCCATTGATTGAGGGGACTCTACTCACAGATTTATTCCTTCGCTCCATCATGCCACCAGAGATCTGTAGTTTTTGAACCAGTCCACTACAACTGCGCATGGGGAAACCTTTAAAAAAGTAAGATTAGGGGATGTGTGGAGCTGAGTGAAGGCCATCTTTGAGATGGATTAGCTGAGCATCAGGTAAGGAGACCATGTCCAAAGTTGATCATGTAGATCACCATCACCGGCACATCCGTTCAACGTTAGACATAAGAGGCAGTCCCATTTCCTGTATCAGTTCAGGTTAGCATCAGGCGCTCTTAAGGTTGTCTTAAATGCGAGTGTCAAGGTGGACCATGGAGTAAGGAGCGATAACAAGAGACTCAACGTTAACGAGACGCCTGTTATCAGACCTCAAATATTTTAAATTTTCTAGCACGTAGCATAGAAGTCTGGCACTAGATTTAGTCGACAGATGGAGATATTCCTTCTACTTAGAGTTTAACTCCATCTTCATGTGGCCTCGGTGTGATTACCTGCATTTTTTAGGAGATTCAAGACACAAAGCTGCGTTTGCACAGTGGTTGTAGAGTCACTGAGTTTGCTTTCACACACATGATCTGAGTGTACAAGAAGCGTCTAAACTCTCCGGTCATAATCTGTCTCGGCGTTTGTTGACACTAGGCCCCAACAGTTTTTTTTGGGGCCCTAGACATTTTTCTATTAATTAGTACCGGCTCAAGTGCTAACAAGCACAAGAAGCCATTAATGATTTCTCAACCACTGACATGCAGCTGGGAAGAGACCATCACTCCCCAGTACTCACTATCTCATAGGGCCGTGCAAACTTTCGATCACACATAACTTTTAACGCGTATAAGTTAGTGTTGCCCTCCTCTCTCTACTCACCCATAAGTGCACAGGATCAGCTCGGGTAGGACATGAACACAACGTCCCACTATCTCGTGCTATCCCAGCTCTATACATGCCCGGTTTTCCTCAGTGTTATTGGTACTGCCCAACAACCACCCCTTCGTCTGTACAACCACTCTTCTCGCCCCCCCATCTGAAGCAAAGCACCAGTCAATGCAATACGTGGTTTGCTGTGCATAGCCGTTCCTGCACCTGGCAACCTAAATGGTGGACCCTCAGCTGCGTGCAGCGATGAGACACATATTTAGTTGTGCTGCTCTGTGTGCCTTCCACTGCAATGAAGACAAGGTCATTTTGGTGCCTCTGTGCCTCACTGAAGCAGGGTGCCTGGGTTCACAAAGAAGTGCTCCGAACCACTGCTCAGGTGCATCATCAGAGTGGAACAACGGCTCTGCCTGTCAACGAAGAATGGCTAAAGTCAAGCAAACAGGTGAGAACGGCCTTGATCACCCAAAAGGTAAACTAAAATGACATTTATCATCCTGCTCCTCTATCAAAAGCACAGGGATAATCGTTGCTCTAGTGTTAAGACCATGTTCACCAATGAATTAAAGTCAAAGGGGTGACCCTGTGTCTCTCGGAGTCTGGGTATTGTTGATATATAGTCTACAAAAAGTTAAGTTTGGTGAAATCAATTACTTTTAAATCAGAACAATAAGGATGTGAACATTTCTTTTTTTCTTAGTCTAAATATAGTACTAAACACACCACAAATATTCTTTGAGTAAAAAAAAAAAATATATATATATATATATATATATATATATTATATATACACACACACACACACACACACACACACACACACACATACATACATACATAATGCTCCAAAGGTGCACACACAGGTGAGCGAGCACTCCAACAGCAATTGCCCCAAGAGCATTTATTGGTGTAGGCAAGTTTACAACAAGCGTGTTCATTACCCAGTCCAATCCACCATTTGCCTGACGCGTTTCAGAGAGATACTCCTTCCTCAGAGGCTGTGGAACTGATTGTGCGTTAGGGCACCGCCCACTTTATGTAAAAGCCTGTGGATAGGCCACCCCTATGGGCACTGTGGGTATTGTAGTGTCCAAATTTAAAATCCTTAATGGATGTGCCAATAATACTGCTGGTGAGTAAAACAGCCCACAGATGGGCTGCAGCCTTTTGAAATTGTATGCAACAGCAGTAATGTAGTGCACCAATATGAATAGAATTTCATTAACAACATTACAAGTCCCACAATTCAACGTGGGCTCATCTGAGCAGCCCATTAGAGGGCGTTTATTTTTAAGTGTGGAGGTGTGTCAGTATCGCACACCGGATTGTCGCGCCTCTGAAGAAGTGCAAGAAGCACTGAAACGCGTCAGGCATAAAACGACAAGTACGCTGTAATTGCAGATCGGCATTCTGATCTTGTTTTCACCTTAATAAAAGGCTTAGTGCTCACGGATGTGGAATGAGTCTTTGCCACATGGGCAAATTTTGGAATAGATCTATACATACATACATACATATCTTTTTTTTCTTTTTCATTTGGTGAGTAGGGCTGTCACAACCCTACTCACCTAAACAACCAGTTAATCAGTGACTGATGTGACACACAGTGACATAAGATGGGGCAGTGGTGAACCGACAAACACTACATGGATAGATAAATAACAAAACAATCAAAACATTTCTGTCATATTCTAAAGTTAAAAATGGACAAGCAAAGTAAACTATTCATGTTTACAGTGACTAGGAACATGAGTAGATTGTACGTCGACGTTTCGACCCTGGCGTCTATTATTGAGAGAGCATTACGTAGGGTCTTCTTCAGGACGAAATGAACCACGCTGTGACAGCCTAGTTGTTCCAAAATAGAAATCATTAACTCCTCCAATCCAGGATGGAGGCAATAGTAGGAAATATATCAGGTCACCATAGATGCATCATCATAATGATTAGCATATAAATCCAGAAACGGCATCGGTAAGAGCCTCACTGGGACACCGATCACTAAAACTCATAGGTGGGGGCAGAGACGATTTATTCAGTCTCATAAAATAGCGTTACCCAAGAATCCAACCGTTGGCAACAGTATTACGAGTGGGCAGCTCAGGCGGTGGCTGGCACACTTTAGAGGAACAAGCACTAGTGTGAACAACAGTGCTGATTTACTGAGCCAATATATTAAAGCAGCAGTTGTTACTGTTTGGATGCGCAAATTGTATAAAAGGGGGTGGTAATGGACGGAGCATCCGAACCAATCAAACACTCACACCCAGTCAAAAGATCTGGGTTTAATCCATCACCGTTCTTCAGCCCACTCTGCCACCCCAGTTCAGAAATGGCTATATGCAAATCAGTCTGACCCTGTGCCTCATGGGAACAGTCCAGCCCGAACTGCCAAGCCATGCCTTCCCTGGACCGGAAACAAGCTTCCGAGGACCGGTCTCTGGCATTCCAGCCGTCTTCAGCCTGGCTTGCTTGAATCCAGTGGCAAAGTGAGCAAGGGACTCACGTCTGAGCATACCCCGCCACACTTATGGTGGCCAAAAGCGGTACAAAAGGGGGTGGTAATGGACGGAGCATCCAAACCAATCAAACACTCACACCCAGTCAAATTGTATGCCATTCAAGACAGAACTATTACGTTGGTAGTGGTGACTGAACCAATAATGGTAGTGGTAATTGTCGAAGTCATAATGTAGTGTTGATAGTAGTGCTAATGGTGGTGGTGATAGTGGATACGATGGTGGTGGCAGTGAAGTTGACAGTGGTATTTGTAATGGTGCTGGCGTTGTTAATGATGGTAATGGTAATGGTGTTGATAGTAGTGGTATTGGTGGTGGTAAGTGAGATAGTGGCAGTGAAAGAGATGGTGCTAATAGTTATGGTGCTGATAAAGATTGTGGTGGAATTAATGACAGTAGTGGAAATGGTGGTTGAAATAATAGAGTTGATAATAGTACTTATGGTGACAGTGGTGGTGGCAAGGGTGTTGGTGGAGATGATAATGATGGTGGTAATCATAAGGGTGCTTGTAAATGTTGTGGTGGAATTAATGAGAGTAGTGGTAATGGTGGTTGATGTAATGGTGTTGATAGTGGTAATGGTGGTGTTAATGGTGGCGTTCATAGTGATGGTGGTAATTATAATGGTGCTGGTAAAGTTAGTGTTGGAATTAATTATGGTTATGTAATGGTGTTAATAGTAGTGTTTATGGCAGTGGTATTAGTGGTAATGGTGGTGGTAAAGGTGGTGGTAAAGGTGATGGTGGCGGTGATGGTGGTAATCGTAATGGTGCTGCTAAAGGTTGTGGTGGCGTAATGATAGTTGTAAATGTAAGACGGTGTTGATAGTAGTGCTTATGGTGGTGGTATTAGTGATAACGGTGGTGGTGGTGGTAAGGGTGATGGTGGCGTTCTTAGTGATAGTGGTAATCTTCTGGGTGTTTGTAAAGGTTGTGGTGGTGTTGATGAGGGTAGTGGTGGTTGAAATAATGGTGTTCATAGTAGTGCTAATGGTGGTAGTATTAGTGGTGGTGATCGTAGTTGTGGCAGTGGTAGTTATCTTAATAGTGCCAGTAAAGTTGGTGGTGGTGTTATTGAGGACAGTGGTAAATTCAGTGAAGTAATATATGAATAAAATCCTCCCTGTGACGGGAAATAGGGAGCTACAACTCCATTCCCAGATGCCGGGAGAAACTGGGCAAGAGAAATTAAATACACCGCAACGTAGTGATAACTGTAGAAGGTAAGAGTCAATTATGGCATTTAAGTTGAAACCCTAATGATACAAGTTCATTATTGAGGGAACAGTTTCCGACGATAACATTATATATGTTTTTTTAATAGACTAAGACGGATGCAAGTTTCTTTACACCACTAGAATCTCTGATTTACTCTATGATATTGAGTGATGATAAATCTTCTATAAGGTAGGAAAGTGTTTGAAAATATTATAATTACTGAACAAATACTTATGCATGGTCTGACCTTGCCTTGCCTGTTAAGGGGTGACAGAATTCCCCTCTCATTTATTTATCTTATCGATTAGAAAATCGACATTAGCAGTCCTGAGGTAACTGCGTCCAAAGACTTAGCTTTATGTTACTTTCTTCACTTGGGTTGAATCAATTTAGGCTCACTGTGTTCTCGGTGGGAAGCTTTGACAATATTGTCACAAAGTACACAATGAGAGTCACGCTCAATAAACTTGGATTGTATTTTATATAAAAATTTAAGTGTTTGATAGTACTATGGAATGTTGAAAATATGGTGTGATCAGAGGAAAGAATGATTATACCTTATATGTTAACAAGGTTATGCATATTTCTCATGCATGTGTCACAAATTTGATCAATGTTATGCGCACAGGGTTGTTAGTAATGTGGGCTCTTTAAACATGGATTTAAAAGCGCTTTAGAATGTGGTTGTAAAAGCGCAATTTGTATAATTTCCAGCCCTGACGAAGCCAAATGGTTTTCCTAACCACGGCGAAACGCGTTGGCAAAAGGGAGTGGATGAAATAAAACTAAACAAAAGACCTTCAAGAGCCTAATGGATTATTGTGTTATGAACGAATAATGTTTAGATTGGATTGTGATAATGTAGGTGTGCTCCAAAATTTTGTATGGGCAAGAGAGCAGCTTGGCAGGGCGGAGCTCTGAGAAGAGAGCTGTCATTCGCTTGAGCCAGACCGAGCCACTGTACGCTGCCAAAGCTATGCATGGCATCGCGAGGAGGAGGGATTAGCAGTGGGAAGAGAGAAGTGGTGGTAAGGGAAAGAGGAGGAGAAAGTGGCGGTGCAGGCAAAGAAGTGGATAGCAAATGGAAGGGATGGGGCAGGAAAGGTTGGCCTGAAGAAGTGTTTGATGATAGGCGCACCTGGACCAGAGGTAACTGTTTAAAGTCTCAAGATTTATTTAAAAAAGTGCCCCAATCTGCATTAGAGCGTCCATCGAACTCCGGTTTGTCCAAAAAATTTAAGAAACTGGGCTGTTGCATTAGAAAAAACAACACAAAAAAGGCTGCTTTTTGCATGTATTGCATTAAAGATGTTATACTTTATGACTGGCTGTAAAATAGTTCCTCATGCATTGTACTGCAAGCCTTCGATAGAAGGCAGACTGATGCAGCAAACAGCCAATACCATGAGCAGAAACCGTAATACGCCTGTGGGTGGGCCCACAATACCCCTGTAATCATATGTTTAATAATTACTTACAAATCATTTGCTAGATAGAAAATACTTTCCCTTGTCAGGATTAAAAATATGGGGCATAGCACTTTTGAACACTGTTTTGTATGCAATTTAAACACTGTATGTTGTGCTACAGGTGAGACTGGTCCGGAATGCTGCCTGCGTTGCCACCTCGGTGCGCACCCCTAGGCCTGTCCACACTTTTTGGGTAATTGGAAGCATGTGTTTAGTCGCATACTAGATTCTAGATTTCTTTTTTATTTACAAATGTGCCATAAGACTTTCCGTTTCCATATTTGTTGCTCAGAGGGGACGGGAGTAAAAGGGTTGGCCAAAAACCAAAGAACTTTAGGACTGTAGAAGGGGTATCCAGGGGAATCAGTGGAGAGAGGGCGATGACACAAAGGATTGAAATTTCATCATATGCAACACCCCTCTTACAGCTGGATTTCAAGGGACGGAAACCACAAATGCACCACTACTATTGAGTCCTAAATGGAAAACCCTGGTGGAAAAATAAACTACTGTATGCCCTTAAATGCTTGTGCTTAGAATAAGAAGTACTGAGCAGAAATGCTATGCTGACTCTTACCTACTTCCATGTACAACACATGCACACACTTGTGCCACGTACATCACCAAATGCATAAGTCACACTCACGAGTCACATACACCATCAGATACAAACAGACACACGCTTTCAAATGCACAGGAGACCAAGATGTACATTACATGCACAAGTCAGTCAAACACAGCATAACACATACAAAATGCCACCACGAATGTCATCATAAAACATGTCACACTGCCATGTAACCACCACGTGCACGAGACACCACCATGACAATATCACATACACACATCACTGACATGTGTGTCATCACAAGCAAACCTCACTAACACGTACACAACGATTCGTGGTACCTGGGTTCTTAGGAGCTCTTCTTGAAGCTGATCTGCTTTTTCTCTTTCCGTCGCCTTAAAAATAGAATCATAGAAAATAATGTCAAATTTTAAATAAATTAATCATTCTGTTACACTACAGTTAGTTGTTTTCAACCTATTGAGAAAATGTTATTAAAAAAAAACAAACAAAAAAAAAAAAAGATCAACTGTATGCTTGTTTATGTGCCCTAACAGACAGGATGCTCGGAATCCGTGTCCTATCAGAACCATAGGTTCAGGGGTTGCATTTCCTGTGACAACCACATGCTCAGGTACAGTATGTCCTAACAGCAACACACTCGGGAGAGTGTGTCTGGTGACAACATTGCCTACCCCCATTAATGGGACCAGGGTGGATTGGGACTGCAAGGAGGAAAAGAGAGTCAAACAGAAGAGTCTGCAGTGTGGTACCCTTCAACCTCCCTCACACAGAGCTTCCCACATCTTCTATTACAAAAGTATGTGGACAGTGCATGTGCCTCATTCAACCTCCCACACCTGCTATGAGAAGGAATGCAAGAATGCAAACCCGGATCAGCAAAATCTAACAAAGTTCCCCTAGAGGCAAAACACAATAATTTTCCCCCATAGGCAAAACCTAACAATGTTGACCTAAACGCAAAACATAATGATGCCCCCCTATATGAAAAACATAATATTGAAACAATCATAATTTTCAGCTGGGAGCTATAAACATTACAAATAACTTCTAAAACTAATTTATTCATCTATTTTATTGAAAAAATAATTAAAATTGGTAACGGGGAGGGGGGGCGCAGCCAGAATGGCCGAGCAGCCTGATGCTCTATCTCGGCTGCCTCCACAGCCAGACTCTTCATGTTTTATCTCGCCAGCGAGGGCTCCAGGCCATCCGGAGAGTGCTCGAGGCACCCTCTCCAGGAGGGCTAGCGAGTGTGGAAGATGGCTGGCCCGATGTAGCAGATAGGAGGACGGATACTTCCTTGGCCCTCAATCATGCCTGCAGCCTAGTACGGATGATGGTGGAGTCAAGAGCACCAAGACGCGCACCTGTGCAGCAATGGGCGGCGCTTTGGGAGACGCAGAGTCCTGTTCGCCTCGTGGCAGGTTTGATAGCGGAAGGAGGTTGAAGCAGGGGACACTGCCGGTTGTAAAGGCCTGGTTCCCGATCAGGTACCGGGGGGCTGAGACCCCGTCTGATAGATAATGGTGGCTTAGGAGGGTGACCAGCGTGCTGTCTGACCTGCGACTCAATGGGAAGTCCCTGAGATCAAAGCACAGTATGGGTATGAGCACCCCCCTCCCGCCCCGGAATTGACTGGTCACTCAGGGCATTATGCAAGCCAGGGTGAGTGGAGGCACACCCCACCCCCCCCATCATTGACTCACTGATACTGCTAGCAAATGAGACGGCCTATTCTGGGACTCCGGGGAGTGGGGGCTGTGGCTGGCAAGAGGGGAGGCCAACCGATAGCCCATCATATGCCCCCAAAGAGGAAGTGGGTTGAGGCTGCCTCCTTGCCTACTTTTATTATAATATTAAGGCATTAGATCAGCACGGAATAATTACATGCACTTATGGGAAAAGCGTAGAATGCCCATTTGATAGTATGGAGGTTACAGTAAACGATTTTAACCTGATATGTGAAAAAGTGATGTGGTTATCTAGCAGCGCATTGAATGTTAATATCTGTTTAATTAATTCTTACAGTTACCCCTGATGAAGGGCCCCTGGAGGCCAGAAATGCCTTGGGTTGTAATAAACTGCTTAATGATGAAACATGCCTTCAGTGCGTATTTTTGAATGAAGAGGTTCAGATGGCCCATCAAGGATATGAGAAATAGTGGAAAATTGGCTTTTCCTTATTCGTGGATGTATCAGATTAAAAATGACTAAAGACTTGAAAATAACGGATCATAAAGGATTAATTTGTATGAAAATAGCAAAAATGTTCGCAACTGCATAAGCGACAGTGCCATGGTTTGGGGCACTGATCCAGTGCCCTGTTATAGTGATTCAATGTTACACGTGTCTTAGGAGCTGGGCACGTAACCATTGAGCACAGATATCTAAAAATGAAGAGGTGGATGAAAAAAGGTGTGCAGCCTAACCCCCCCCCCCCCCATATGTCCTTGCCTACTTGGTCAGATCCAGACCAGACCCTGGGGACACTAGCAGCTCCGCGGCACAGGCACAGCTGTCATGCCGCAGCTCCGCAGCGCATGCACAGTCGTCATGCCTTTCAACCAAATAAAGTTAAACAAAAGAGATTTGCCTACCCTTCATGTATTTTGGTTTTTGCAATTACTGAAAGCAACAATGATAAACATGTTTCTTCTGTTTACCATGGAAATTTAATTATCATTCCATTCATTATTTTCAATTTTTTAAACATGTATTTGTAGGTGAAAAAGGTTACCATTGGCTTTTCAACTTCTACTCACATACCACAATCCCATAGTAAATAGAAAAATAAATTATATCTATAAAAGACAAACAATTTTCAGTGATAAAATAATAATAATTGTCAAAAACACGTATGCAAGTTGATGAGTTCAATACAACAAACATATACCACATTTATAACATTAATACATTTTGAACAATAGTTTTTAGACAGAAAAAAGACCAGCTTGTCGGTTTGAAATGAATATGAATCAATGCGCCTTGTTGTACTACAAGGCTTGTGCCGACGCGTTTCGAGTCCAGGTATTTGATCACCAAACTCTCTTCAGGGCTTTATTAGTCTGATCTACAAATGAAACATTTTGACAACATTATAATCATTAAAAAGGGACCTCTCTCTATTTTAAATTAGTGCACTTTCTACCATTGTGTTTTAAAGAGTACCTGAATGAATAATTTGTCATGTCTCGTCTTTTTAATATTCCGGTGTTTGTCGATTTATTTAGGAGCGCAGGTGACATCCGCCAACTACCTGCAGGAGAACATATTTGACCTCTGTCAATGCGTCATTCGGCTTTTACAAGTTTGAAAAATAGTCACTGGAGGTACTACATACCTGCGGAGGGCGAGAATCGTGAAGTAATCTTAGACCTTGTTTAAATCATGCCATGGGACTTTGATTTTCTGAGGGTTTTTTTCTGGAAATCAAACATTGACGTTTGTTTAAAAGCCAAAGCTGAATAAAGTCATAACCGATGTTATAAACTAAAAGTGAAATTCAGCGCTACCTGAATGAGCTGTTAATCGCTCGCGATATCCAGTTCAGCAGCGCGTTGCGGTTTGGACAACCACACTCTGTTCTTCGTTTGCTTTCTGCAACAAAATAACAGCGTGGCCGTGAGTGTCCACCTCCTTAGGCGTTTTATTTTCTTAAACTAATGTCGAGCGTGCAACACTCACCACAGTATGAAGCTTATGTTCCCAACACCAGGACGCCCCATTGTTTCGGGGTGCGATTCAGTATTAGAACCAGTGTCTAAGTATATTGATTTTTTCCTCAAACCTTTTCTACAAGAGGTGGATTCGTATCTAAGGGATACCACAGATTTTATAACAAAGATTGAGGACACAGCATTCAATGAGGCGACTCAAGTGATGGCGACATTGGATGTCGCATCACTTTTTACACAAATACCCCAGGAGGAGGCACTTGAGGTAATGGAACTATACCTTGATCAACGAGAACGTCCCCATCGTGTTCCAACCGAGTTTATTATTCAGCTGGCAGAGGTGACCCTAAAAAACAACTATTTTAAATTTGAAGACAGGTTCTATGTTCAAATCAAAGGCACAGCTATGGGTTGTCCATATGCTCCGGAGATGGCTGTGCTTTATATGGCGGCTTATGAAAAAAGATTACAATCCCTATAAAGCGCACATCTTACATTGGCTGAGGTACATTGACGACATCTGGCTCCTGTGGCAGGGGAGCCAGATCGAGCTCAATGATTTCTATGGCTGGCTCAATACCAGACATAGAGATATAAAGTTCTGCATTCAGTCCAGCAAAATAAGAATGACCTTTTTAGATGTGGAAGTCAGTGTACATGACCAAAAGCTTAAAACATCATTGTATAGAAAGGATACTGACAAAAATACAACTCTACATTTCAGGAGCTCACACCCAAAGAGCTTAAAAGAGAACCTTCCCTATGGGCAGCTATTGCGCATTAGGAGAAATTGTACCGAGTTGTCTGATTTTGAAAATCACGCTACGGCCTTTTGTGATGCGATGATTTAAAGGAGTTACCCCAAGAAATTGTTGAACCATTCAAAAAAAAGGGCTAGATACACGCCAAGGGAAACATTGTTGCATGTAAAAGAAAAGCAAGAACTAGAAAAACTGGTATGTGTGACTACGTTTGGTCCTCAAACTAATCAGTTTAAAAAAATTGTGCTTAGAAATTGGCACCTATTAGAGAATCTTGAGGTCCCCCTACAAAAACCAATATTCGCTATTAAGAAAAACACGAGTATTGGACAACAGATTGTTAGAGCAGATGTCTCTATTTCCAAACCGAAAAGTGACTTGATTTCCCAATGGAATTTAAAACCTATACAGGGTCATCGCAAATGTGGCAATTGCGTGGCATGTAATCATACCATTGAAGGTTCAGAATTTATCCATGATGGAGTTAGGTGGAAACATGAGCAATTTACCAATTGCAGAACTAAAAGTGTAGTGTATGCCATCCGCTGCCCCTGCAGTCAAATATACATTGGCAAAACAAGCCAGCAGATAAATGCCAGAATAACACTGCACAGATCTCGCAAAAAGAACAAAGTGGCCACAGCACCCATGGTGGAACACTTTTTAGAAGAGAAGCATGGGGAAAATGATTTCCAGAAAAAAACCCTCAGAAAATCAAAGTCCCATGGCATGATTTAAACAAGGTCTAAGATTACTTCACGATTCTCGCCCTCCGCAGGTATGTAGTACCTCCAGTGACTATTTTTCAAACTTGTAAAAGTCGAATGACGCATTGACAGAGGTCAAATATGTTCTCCTGCAGGTAGTTGGCGGATGTCACCTGCGCTCCTAAATAAATCGACAAACACCGGAATATTAAAAAGACGAGACATGACAAATTATTCATTCAGGTACTCTTTAAAACACAATGGTAGAAAGTGCACTAATTTAAAATAGAGAGAGGTCCCTTTTTAATGATTATAATGTTGTCAAAATGTTTCATTTGTAGATCAGACTAATAAAGCCCTGAAGAGAGTTTGGTGATCAAATACCTGGACTCGAAACGCGTCGGCACAAGCCTTGTAGTACAACAAGGCGCATTGATTCATATTCATTTCAAACCGACAAGCTGGTCTTTTTTCTGTCTAAAAACTTTATTGTTCAAAATGTATTAATGTTATAAATGTGGTATATGTTTGTTGTATTGAACTCATCAACTTGCATACGTGTTTTTGACAATTATTATTATTTTATGACTGAAAATTGTTTGTCTTTTATAGATATAATTTATTTTTCTATTTACTATGGAATTGTGGTACGTGAGTAGAAGTTGAAAAGCCAATGGTAACCTTTTTCACCTACAAATACATGTTTAAAAAATTGAAAATAATGAATGGAATGATAATTAAATTTCCATGGTAAACAGAAGAAACGTGTATCATCATTGTTGCTTTCAGTAATTGCAAAAACCAAAATACATGAAGGGTAGGCAAATCTCTTTTGTTTAACTTTAATTGGCCCTGCTTACCCTTGGTCCCTTGGGCTTAACTCCCTTTTTTTCTAGAATTTCAACCAAATAAAGCTGTTGTGGAGCCTCCGCATGCTGAAGACAGAACTGCAGGATGAACTGCACTGAGCATTTGCAAGAGCCTAGCTGACATGCGATCTGATCTTGAAGGGGCCAAGATCCAGGACCTGGGCATGGGTATAGACTCAGTGGGACAGAGAATTTTGGATGCCAAAGCCAAACTAAAGGCTCTGGCATCTTCATATTCCCTCAGCTCCAGTTTGGATGAACAACTAGAGGGGGTTATGGACATGTCGGAAGATGAAAAACTTAAGAATTTGTGGTCTGAGTGAGGAGATCTCAGAAGCCAACTTCAATGCATTCATCACTGCCATGCTCTCTAATGCGCTGGGAAGGCTCATCAGGAGTTGCGCTTGGATGGGATTCACCAAACTGGCCTCAGGACACCTGCTAAACAGTAGAGAGCAAGAGATGCCTCGGTTAAGTAGCACCAATGCTCTAAAAGGGAAGCAGTTTTGAGAAAGGGGTGTGAGCTTGGTAATGTATCCTTTCAAGAACTGACACGTTCCACCCATCATGTTGTTGCAGAGACAGCCTTCAGAGCAAATCTGAATTTAAGGTAATCACACAAGAGAGAAGATGGCATCCAGGTCAGGTGGACATATCTTTTGACCTCTCGTTTGAACTAGAAGAAGAGCGCCACCATGGATCTGAGAGAGTTGAGGCATCCGTCTCCTGGGCCTCCCTGTTTCAGAGGATTCCTCAAGGGTGAAGACGTCCCTGCTGAGATACTTATTTTCTCATCTTACTTACTTAATTACAGGGGTTTCTTCATATCCTCTACATAGGCTGCCAGCTCAGTGTGGTAACAAATGATGGCGGCATCCTAGGTCAGCTCTACACGTCTCTTGCAGGATCAAGTACAAGTACACTCGGGATCATGGACAGGCTTGGATCCAATTCACCTTCTTTGCATCTGGTGGATAGCCCAGGCTAAGGGCCTTGTCGGATGGTCCGTTGCTACCCAACCTGTGGAGGCAGGTGGGGTGTTTGGCACCATACCAAACTTACTTTTGCAGGAAAGATATTCCACCTTCGCCGTTAGCTACTTACAGGATTATTTTGGTTGACAATCCTGAAAAGTGTTAATAAGCAACTGGGATTTGTATGTTTACCAGAGCGCCACCTATGGAAAAGGAACTGAAGGGAACTCACACACACAACATACCCCACATCTTTCAACACTTCTGCTCTCTGTAAACAACTTGGGGCAGCCACAATGAAACATTTTCTCTTCCTAGTTAACTGAAACCAAAGCAGACACGGACAGTCGTCATATCATTTTGAGCAGAATATGTAGGGGCATCAAACCACGCTCAACTCAGTCTGTGCCCCTAACACCACACGGCTCAGGTCACAGATCTGTTACCGTTCCTGTCGGTCTTGGCAGGATTAGAGAATGGAGAGATTATCCTTACTGGGAATTTCAATCAGGTGTAGGAACTCCAGAAGGACTGAGAGGTGGGGTGGTTGGGATATACCGGTGCATTCTCAAGGAGGATGAAGAATAGCCTATCTGGTCTGACGTGAAGTGTGGCAGGAGCCGCACTACACAGACTCAGAATACACATACTATTCGCACATTCATTCAAAGATTTATGCTATATTTATATTTATGCTACAATTTTGGCTCCCCACCTTAATGAGATCCTTCCCTCGCTGGTTCAAGTGAGTTTGTAGAGTAGCGTCAGATGCATGTCTCCCCATCTTAATGAGATCCTTCCCTTACTGGTTCGAATGGGTTTGTAGAGGAGCGTCAAATGCATAATATTTGGGCTGCCATCCCCCTGATAAAAGAGACCTTGCTATATCGGGACCACCATTCTGGGAGGCTCGTAATTCATTTCAGTGAGCCCAGAAGTCCACAACCACTTCCACTACAACCTGTCGAGTGACAATCTTACGGCAAGTGAGCAGTCCAAGCACTCCTTTCACACGTTAATATTTGTAAATCAGTATCTCTATGGATATCTGTAGTATGGCCGGGCTTACTACCGATCACCTCAAGTTAAACATTATTCTTTGTCCTGAGTTAACTAAAACATGCATCAATTCTATCTAGTAGAGTACAGCAACGTTTCACCACTTCTTCACTTTCACCCGTCTCCCTCTATATTGAACAAATACTGGTAAAAATAAACTTGGCCATCAGGTCTGAGACTTCACTCTTTTGATCTTTCCTTTTTAGGTTTTGCCTGGCGAAAGCTGCGCTTTCTGCGCAGCTTTTTCGCGCAGGCGAAAACCTGATGAGAAGTGTAGTGTGGCTTTGTTCGGCCCTAGTCATTGATTGGCTGGCTCCGTAAACGGAGCCTTGCCATTGGACGAGGGGCCTGTCCGTCAATGCCGGACCAGACACGGGGGCGTTCCCGACATTCTTTGGCTTTTGCCGACGTCACGCGACGCCGGGAACGCCCCCGAGTCTGGTCCGGCATTGCCGGCACTACTGCGTCTCTTCTCCCCCGTTTCCCGCCCCGTGACTGGCCGGCCGGCCTATCCTAGCGCGGCCGGCCGGAAGTGCCCGCCCCCCGCAGCCCGGGGGAAGAAGGAAGACGGCAAGCAGTATGGCGGCGCCCGCGGGGCTCCCGTGGCCTGGAGGGAACCGCCGCCGTCGACGTTGCCGGTCTCCCATGCCGAAGAGGGAGACCGGAGAAGTGCCAGAGAGATTTTCGACGTTGCCGGTCTCCCATGCCGAAGAGGGAGACCGGAGAAGTGCCGCCGTCGCAAGGTGCAGGTGAGTCGATTTGTTTTTGTTTTTTTTCCCCCTCCTCTCTTCCCCTGCCTTCCTGCCCCAACCTCTCTCCCCCTGTCTCCTACCTTCACTCGTCATGTCCTCCCCGCCTTCCTCGTCTCCGGCCGGGCTCCCGGCTGCTGCTCTGGAGGCCTGAGAGGTGGAGCCCTGTCCGGGGAGTTCCCTGCACCGAGCCGTGTCGACTACATTCCCACCCTATCTTATTCGGAATTTAAGAATCCAACATGGTGTCCACACTGTCCGACGAACGGAAAAAGTGATCCTCGCAGTTATAGCCTTCACGGAGCACGGACCTACGCTTATGTATGTTTACTGTGTCTACGCTTTAGCAACTATGCTCCTTTTGTAATTACCGCGTTTTTATGTCCTTAACAATGCTCAGCGTGAGAATTACGCATGTGGCGCATTCCATTGCGTTTAGGGGAGGTGTAAATATTATTGCCTAATAAATTACGTGCTTTAAGTCGAAACCATCAAAAGTTGTTTTTGCTTTTAATAATCGGAGCGTTTCTCTGGCTTCCGGTGTGTATGGGATGACGAGAGTTTCTTTGACTGTTGCTAAATCGCATGAATTTAATCTGTGCCCCCTGCTTTGCGCTTGCGTTGGGCTTACTCTCCCGCTCTGTGGTTCTGCTATCTGCCTATTGCGCACAGTGCCTTGGAAAGTATGGCGGCAGAGCAGGCTGGGCAGAAGCAGGCACTGGACCTGGAGGATGAAGTGCTGTCCCTGGAGGACGTGCTGGAAGAGCACGATGCCATGGAAGAAGAGGCGTGCGCAGTGCTGGGTGGCAGCGACCCGGAGCGGTGCTTTTACCCCCAGGTAA
The DNA here is from genome assembly GCF_964263255.1 of Lissotriton vulgaris. Taxonomy (NCBI): domain Eukaryota; kingdom Metazoa; phylum Chordata; class Amphibia; order Caudata; family Salamandridae; genus Lissotriton; species Lissotriton vulgaris. The sequence continues at coordinate 389,720 of NW_028245490.1, read as the reverse complement.
GAAACATTCGAGCCCTCAAGATACACCAATCTTTCTCAAATGCTGGGGGTGCAGGTAAAAGGCTAGTAAATTGTCATGTCTTCCAGAAATGCTGTATCTCAAGGCAGATACACCAAAAATACTGTAAATAGAGACCCCAAAGTATAACCATAGTACGCTGGACAAAGAGACTCCAAAGGAAACTGGACACCCAGGGAGAGTATGGGAGTAGAGACCTGTTGTATATTTTTAGGAATGTTGTAGGGAACACCTAGGCATGTTGTATTTCTTAAGGGTAACGTCGGAAGAGAGGCTGTTACTATGGCTTTCATGGGAACAGAGTTCCCCGGTGTTAATTGATAAGGTTTGTTTTTGATATTATTTTTTTTCTGCAGGTTTTTGAATCGCGCGAACCTAGCCCAATGCATTAGACCACTTTACACCGGAACAATTTTGAGATTAAGCTATTGGCATTGTAAATGACAATGCCATTTATTTTTTCCATTTCGGGCACGTACGCTTTACTTGCTCTCAAATTACACTCTGGGCAAAGATTACAGCCCCGACACTTGTAAAATCCACCAGCTGCCACTGTGTGGCCGCCTTCAAATCTCAAGGAAAACTGGGGGTTTGATCACTGTTCAGCGAGGTCCCAGCGCGACTCGTCTGTTCGGGCGCCTGCCCACCACTTTGTGGGCTAAAAGACCTCTCCCTGCTTTGGGCTGACCCCACTGGGTACACCTGGCCAGCATTTCATTTGATCCCAATGTGCCATGAAGCCTCGTCCCTTCTTCCACAGGAGCTAAGGTTCCCACCGCTCCTGCAGCTTCGTCGCGCCTGCACGCTGGCCCTTTATGTGGTGTGTGATTGTAAATGTATTCATATAGCGCTTAAGGGCCTTGACGAGGCACTGATGCACTATTCATCGGCTTGAAGTCATTCAGATCTCCGAGGGGCCTTGACGAGGCACTGATGCACTATTCATCGGCTTGAAGTCATTCAGATCTCCGAGTTCAACCTTTGGGGCGCTGGCAGGTGGGAGCCCTTTACACCCACACTTTAGGGACTGACTGCAGCAGTAGATTCAGTTTAAAATCCTTGTCTTTACTCATCGGTGACCTACAGAGAGGCCCCTCTGCGCCTTTTAGAAACGAATTCTACAGACCACTTTCGCGTGTTTGTATCCTTGGCACGAGCTGGTTTTAGTCTTTAGAAATTCCTTCCGACTGTTTCAGAAGCCGATGGAGTTAATTCACTTCTTTTCGGCGGCGGAACCAAACCTGTAGATTCCCCTTTAATGGCTCAACTGGAATCCTCTTTAGTATCACAAATCTTTTAAAAAGTTATTTTTTTAACACAGTAAGTCAATGTCGAATTAAGGGGTTCAGGCGCCAGGACTCGCTTGTGATTTGTAAATAGCGCTTATGTTTTTGCCGCCTTTTTTGACATTTAGGTCTGTTTGCTTTCAGTTCATTTGGATCTGTTTATCCATGTTCATCTGTGTGCACTGTGAAAAATGAATGACGCTCCCGTATTTGCCTGCTAAATGTGCACTCACTTGTGTCTGGGAACGGTGCTGGTATTGTAAGCATCACAGCTAAAACAAGAAGGCACTCACTCCCCTGAAAACATTAGCATTGTAGTCAAACAAATCCGTGCTTCAGAAATAGGTATGTCCGTTGTGACCCCTTCCCTTCCAATCCTTCCTAGCGGGCTGCGCTGGCACCATGTGAGCTTGGGGCTCGGAGCCGCACCATGGTGGACTTGGGCGGCTGCCCCAGGAGACACCTCTGCGAGCCCCTGCCGCCCCCCGCCCTGCTCTGCTGGGCCCTGCTATTGCTCTGCGCCCCGGAGAGCTCCGCGCTGGCAGACTTCTCAGGTAAGACCCTCTCTGCTTCCCAGCCTGCCCTCTCCCAGCCTGCCCTCTCCCAGCCTGTCCTCTCCCAGCCTGTCCTCTCCCAGCCTGTCCTCTCCCAGCCTGTCCTCTCCCAGCCTGTCCTCTCCCAGCCTGCCCTCTCCCAGCGTGTCCTCTCCCAGCGTGTCCTCTCCCAGCCTGCCCTCTCCCAGCCTGCCCTCTCCCAGCCTGTCCTCTCCCAGCCTGTCCTCTCCCAGCCTGTCCTCTCCCAGCCTGTCCTCTCCCAGCCTGTCCTCTCCCAGCCTGTCCTCTCCCAGCCTGTCCTCTCCCAGCCTGTCCTCTCACAGCCTGTCCTCTCCCAGCCTGCCCTCTCCCAGCCTGCCCTCTCCCAGCCTGTCCTCTCCCAGCCTGTCCTCTTCCAGCCTGTCCTCTTCCAGCCTGTCCACTTCCAGCCTGTCCTCTCGCAGCCTGTCCTCTCGCAGCCTGTCCTCTCACAGCCTGTCCTCTCACAGCCTGTCCTCTCGCAGCCTGTCCTCTCGCAGCCTGTCCTCTCCCGGCCTGCCCACTCCCTGCCCTTTCCCAGCCTGTCCTCTTCCAGCCTGCCCTCTCGCAGCCTGTCCTCTCGCAGCCTGTCTTCTCGCAGCCTGTCTTCTCGCAGCCTGTCCTCTCACAGCTTGTCCTCTCGCAGCCTGTCCTCTCGCAGCCTGTCCTCTCACAGCCTGTCCTCTCCCGGCCTGCCCACTCGCAGCCTGCCCTCTCCCAGCCTATCCCCTCTCTGCCCTTTCCCAGCCTGTCCTCTTCCAGCCTGTCCACTTCCAGCCTGCCCTCTCCCAGCCTGTCCCCTCCATGACCTTTACCAGCCTGTCCTCTCCCAGCTTGTCCACTTCCAGCCTGCCATCTCCCGACCTGCCCTCTCCCAGCCTGTCCCCTCCCTGCCCTCTCCCAGCCTGTCCCCTCCCTGCCCTCTCCCAGCCTGTCCTCTCCCTGCCTGTTGTCGTGTCCTGGTGGCAGCAGGCAGCAGGCAAGAGCGTGCACTGCGTCCCCGAAGTAACAGGCCTAAAGCAAGCAAGAAGTACGCCCCCCTCCCACCAATCCCTGTGCTTGTTTTCGTGACCCTGTTGCCTGCTTGTGCCTCCGTGTGCCCCTGTTGCCTGCTTGTGCCTCCGTGTGCACCTTTTGCCTGCTTGTGCCTCCGTTTTCGTGCCCCTGTCGCCTGCTTGTGCCTCAGTTTTCGTGCCCCTGTCGCCTGCTTGTGCCTCAGTTTTCGTGCCCCTGTCGCCTGCTTGTGCCTCCGTGCGCCCCTGTTGCCTGCTTGTGCCTCCGTGTGCCCCTGTTGCCTGCCTGTGCCTCCGTTTTCGTGCCCCTGTTGCCTGCTTGTGCCTCCGTTTTCGTGCCCCTGTTGCCTGCTTGTGCTTCCGTGTGCCCCTGTTGCCTGCTTGTGCCTCCGTGTGCCCCTGTTGCCTGCTCGTGCTGTGTGGGTGTCTGTGGAAGGCTCTGTGTGGGTGTGTGGAAGGCTCCGTGTGGGTGTGTGGAGGGCTCTGTGTGGCTGTGTGTGTGGGGAGCTTTGTGTGGCTGTGTGTGGGGGGGGGGCTTTGTGTGGCTGTGTGTGGGGGGGCTCTGTGTGGCTCTGTGTGTGGGGGGCTCTGTGTGGGTGTGTGTGTGGGGGGCCTCTGTGTGTGTTTGTGTGTGTCATTTGCGAGAGATAAAGCTAGTGGCATTGTAAAGGACAATGCCATTTATTTATGTTAAAAAAAATAATAATGTCAAGAGCAATGCCAATAGCTCTAACTTTAACAAAGGCAAAACCATTGCATTGTAAATGCTTGTTGATTTATTTTCATAGTTTCTCCAAGTGGTTCCTGCTGAACTTTCCTCTCTTCGACATCCATTGCCACAGTCAGGAAGGACCAGTGCCTGCTTTGGTCTATTGGTATTTTAACTTCAAAACCACTTGTGGAGGGGGTTCAGAGCCTTGTGGCTTCAGTGCACCAAACTTCTCCTCTGTAGGATTTTTATGACCTTTGGGTACCTGTTTGAGCCCTTTATTGCAGACACCTTTAGGGGCAGCAAGCATTCACATTGTCATGAGCACAGCCCTCTGAAACTGGCTCAAGCGGCTTTCCGGAGAGTTCCAGTTAGTACTGTCATGCATTAGACAACCGCAGCTCAATGAAAAATAAGCTTGCACTGATTTCCTAAGCTGCAGGTGTAGTTTATTTCCTAAAAAGTCAGTACTTTGACTAAACTATTCCCTCACACTGCACAACGCACAGTCTTTCAATCACACAAAGCCTCCTCTCTGAAGTAGATTATTCAGCTCAGTCCTGCCACGTTGCTGCTCAGCACACGCCTTTTGCTCAGCTCTGAGACAAGGCAAGCTCAGATTGAAGAATATAGTGAGTTTCTCTCACTAATGACGCAACTGCAAGGAACATCACACCTCAGGTGAGGGGCAAACACCTTCTCCCATTCAGTAGAAATAGCAATGATTGGCTCCATAGATGGAATATTCAAACTCCAAGCCATTCTTTCCAGGGTTTCTGAAGGCTGGTGGACAAGAGATGATTTCCTTATAAGATGTACGACCCTGTGGGAATTCTGAAGCGCACATATTGGTCCGGTCTCTCCCAATATTGTTTAGAAGATGCAGAGTACACCAAACTTGTAACAAGGTTTGGGTTAACAAGCACAGGGATTCTTAAGAGCATCAGTGATGTCATCACGGAAGTCATGTGTGTCGTCAGAAACAGTTCAATTTGACGGGAAGAGGGGTCATCATTTTCAGAGACTTTTCGATGCTGAATTACTCATACACCGTCCGTTTAACTGAATTTGAATGTTTTCTGTTTTACAGCAGTGGTAAGTTACTGACCTAAGCATCCAACCAGAAGACCCTTATCAGTGAATACGCAGGAGTAGCCCAGTCTACTGCGATTATGGCTAGGTTGCACATTACATGGAAATGCAATGTTTGCTTTTGCTTATAAATTTTGTCGAATTTTCAAACATTTAGTCTGTCTATATCAAGCTTTTCATTTCAAATTTTGAGCTCATGTGGGTATTTTAATCTTGCTACTAGAGAAAACGCTGATGCAGGTTTACATTAAACTTGGCAAGAAGCCGCAACTTCATTCAAAATAGATTCTTATTCTTTGTTCAGTGCGAATATGTGCAGCAGTTTGTTTGTGGCATTTTATTCGTGAAAGAAAGCTAGGCAGTGTTCAAAGGATTAATTTTAGGAAGTTTTGGACAGTCAGGTCCTGGAAAGTCCTGCGTGCCAGATTCCCTTGAGACTATTCTTGGAATTTAAAGGGTCTTGATTAGTTGGGAGAACATTTTCTCGGGTTTGCAAACTTTAAAGTCTTCGAACCCCGAAAAAGTCCAAGGGTCAAAACAATCGGATTGGCTGCTAGGATAAAAGCAATTTTCTCCATGTTGCAGATCTCAAACTTTCCAAACCCTGAAAGAAATCTGTAGCCCTGTAGGGGTGCCATTTTACATTTTAAACAAACAAGCATGCATTTCAAGTCAACAGTCTAGAAAAGGTGAGCAAATGTTTCCACAATTTAAAGAGAAGAAAATTGCTCTCTTAAGGTGGAGGTAATTAGCAATCAAAAAAAGAGCGATCCTTTAACACGGACTGGGAACAGGATTCACTGCGGAATGAAGCACCTCTGCCAACAGCCTGCTCTTCACTCACCAGCCTGGACCTGTAGTCTGGGGTCACAAACCTGGTGTGGCTTTAAAGCTCATTGAGTGGTATTTATGTCAAATCAGTGCATCCTAGACCCCAATTAAATTGGAAATGTCTATACAAGTAGGTACTACCTACACAGAAGAATATATAGCAAGTAAACTCAGTGGTCCTTCCTTACTTCAGGGCCCTACACTAAGCACTAGAACCACCACAGATCCAGCTAATGATAAATTATCTGAACTTGAGCACCTTAAGAAAAAACACGTACGGACAGAATTGCATGCCCGTATGTTAACCGACTACTTGAGAGCAGAAATTATACCAGTAGGCCTTCAAGTGCGAAACGTTCCCGCCATCTTTATCCAGGATCCAAAATTCAAAGCAGGTTTTGCCCATATCGGCACCACCTGCTCGCGCCATTGGATGGTGCTTGGTATCGATACAGCGATAGAACACAGTAAACAAGAACTGGAGGAGATTAAGGCATTAGAACAGGCCATAAGAGAACTAGATACTTTGGCAGATGCAAAAACCGGTCTTGAAAAAATTGATCGTACTAATCAGGATTTTGAAGCTTTTGAAATTCACAAGAAAACAACCAAAGTGACTAAAGATATTAAGAACTATAACAGAGAAAATACCTATCCCTACCCCCAGGAAGATTTCTTCTCTGTAGGCCCTCAGGAACAACAGAAATTTCCAACAGGCACCTGGGGACGTTTCCGAAACAGAGCCCCTGTGACTTTCTCAGTCTCTTCAGCCGAATCTGACGGCTCAGACATAACAGAGGGCCCAAGCACTTCAGCCCATAGTAATCCCCCCCACCATTTTTTAGGCAGGGGTCAGCAGAGGAACACAGATCCCCCCAGAGGCAGAGGGAGAGGGAGAGGCAGAACGAGACCGAGGTACAACTTCACCCCGGGGGAGCGCCAAACCAGGAATCGCTTCTACCAATGGGGCTACCAATACTGAATACGGAAATGCCTCCTCAATCCAATATGGAAACTATACCCATATTTAACCTCTCTAGTCACCAACTAAACTCTACAGACATCTCCCTTCTGAGTAGAGGACTATCCTTCGTCCCTTCAGAAAAACCGAACTGGTTTAACATTGTCAGAAATTTTTCTCTTCTTTAGAAAAATAAGACTACAAGCCTTTTTTAAAGACAGAGAAATTGTCCCAAAACATGACACTACAGGACTACGCCTTAACTCCTCTTTCAACCCAGCAAGCGGCACTATGCCCCCGAGGTGATTACTTTTGAACACCTAATCCTTCGCGAGCTGGATAATATGAAAAAAGACTACAGATATACACCATACAATATCAGTATAGAAGAAAGAAATAGCCTCGTTGAACTTAGACTGAATGATAACATTGTGATAAAACCATGTGACAAGGGTGGTGGGATTGCAATTCAAGACTGCGCCTCCTATGAAGCTGAAATTGAGCGTCAAATTAACAATACAACACACTGCGAGAAACTGAGACAGAACCTCACAAAAGATATTAGTGAAAAGATCCAGCAGATCACTAAAAATGCCTTAGAGGAAGGTTACATTAGTAAAAATGAATATCTGTTCCTTAACAATAAGGAACCCCGGACTCCAGTACTGTATACACTTCCCAAATTACACAAAAACCTGAGAGCACCACCAGGGAGACCTATCCTTTCAGGATGTGGATCAATTGTAAAACCTTTAGGGAAGTATATTGACTTTTTTTATAAAAGATTTGGTAAAAGACACAGCCACTTATATCAAAGATACTACACACCTAATAAATCTTATTGAATCTCATCCATATCATCCTGACTCAGAACTCCATGTCACTCTAGACAGAGTCATTATATACTAATATTCCCCAACAGAAAGGTATGGATGTAATTCGAAAACACCTCAACAAACGTCCTGCGCCCCACCAAGTTCCCACAGACTTCATAATGAATCTACTTGAGATTGCCCTTACCAGAAATTACTTCATCTTTAAAGACACCTATTACAGACAATGCAAAGGGACTTCTATGGGGGCTATTTTTGCCCCCAACTTTGCCAGACTTTTTGTAGATGACTTAGAATCTAACATCATTCTAAACGCCGGCAATCCGTATCGTGACAACATCCTTAGTTGGCGCAGATACATAGATGATGTGCTCATGATCTGGAAAGGGGATGAGGACACACTAAGAAACTATTGCGAGTGGCTTAACAACAGTCAAACAGATCTGAGATTCACCTTCAACTTTGATAGACATCAGATTGATTATCTAGATGTCACTATCAAATGTCATGATGAGGAATTGTATACCACACTCTTTAGAAAGCCCACAGAGCGCAATACGCTCTTAGAATATCACAGTGCACATCCAAGGGCACTGCGGGATGGCCTTCCCTATGGCCAATTCCTCAGAATTAGGCGTAACTGTAAGTTTAAGCAGGATTTCTTTCTAGAGGCTGAAACCTTATGTTCAAAACTGATGAGTAGAGGCTACCCCAGAAAGCTTGTGAGAAGAGCTATGAAACGGGCCTGGTATGCCCATAGAGAACATCTTTTACAACCCAAAAAGAAAGAACCCCTGGAGAGAATAACCTGTGTGACAATATTCAGTACAGTTAGTAACAAACTGTGCAAAGTTATTAAAAAACATTGGCCTGTACGGTCTCCCTTGGAACTTGATACAGGGACGCCCTTATTCTCCTTCAAAAGAGGCCGTAATCTCAAAGATCATTTAGTGCGAGCTGCCACTATAACCAATAAAAATACCACCATAGAGACATGTCTGAACCTTCCACCTATTGTAGGACACTACAAATGTAACAACTGCACTGCATGTGAGTTCACGACCAATACTAAGGTGTTTGAGTATGAAAATTGTAAACATAAGCTGAAATCTTTTACTAACTGTAACTCTAAAAATGTTATATACTGTATCCAATGCCCATGCCAACAACTGTACATTGGCCAAACTACGCAGCAGATAAAGACCAGGATCTCGCAACACAGGAGCAGAATTCGTTGTAAGGTGTTATCTGCACCTCTAGTGGAACATTATGTGGAAAATGGACATTCAGAAAATGATTTACAATGGCAGGTTGTTGACCAGCTTTTGCCCAATGCAAGAGGGGGCAATCAACAGACAATCTTGAATCGTCTTGAGTGCAAATGGATTTTCTTGTGTAAAAGTATTGAGAAAGGACTCAACACTCTTGATGAGTGGAACAGCTGTGGTTAACCCTTGATTCGAATTTCAAGAACTATTGCCATCATTGACGATCATGCAGAACAATGCTTCGAAATATCCTTACATTTCAAATACAAAAATGTAACATCTCATGTACCCTTTAAATGTTACTGTGAAATGTATTGTATTATGATTTGCCGGCACCTGAAATCACTAACTCGCGTTTTGAATCCACTTCCCCGCCGGGCATGCGCGCTGTTACAAGACACTTCCCTTCTAGGCATGCGCGCTGTGTTAGGCCCACGCAGAGTTGCGTAAGTGACAATTTGCCGGCGCATGCGCTAATAACCAGGAAGTAATCGCTGTGGCGCTACCGCACGCCGAAGCAGCGAGGCAGAGGTAACTGAGCCGCGGACCGCGGAGATTCAGTGAGTAAATGCGCCGTTTCTAAGAATGCCTCTAGCCCGTGCACTATTCAGAAGTTGGGCGGCAGTATTTAATTCTTAATGCCTCCCTCTGTCTTTATCCCCAGTTCCCGTCGGAACGTTGTACAGCAACCACTATCAGGTAATGCTTCTCCAATGTGTGGATAACGGAGAGTATAAGCATGTACCACGCTCGATTTGATTCCTAATAATCACCCCCTTTCTTTCGTTTTTTCAGATAAATAACCGGCTTATAATCAATATTCATTACTTTAACCTCTGCAACTAATAATGGATCATCATTGGTAAATACCCCTACTCTCAATTGTCTCTTCATCAAATAATTTCGTTTAATAATTTCTAACCTTGGTTTCATCTTGCTCTTAGACTATGCTGAAACTTTATAACTAGACCAACTTCCCCAAGAATTAAAACTCAAGCCTTGATAAGAATACGCTGAGTAAGTCACCAACTGTAGCGCATTATATTCTTACTTCGAAGGGATTATTATATGCCTAACTGAATCCCTCTTGAATCCCCCTTGCTTTAGGCATTTGGAACCAGCTACTACAGTTTAAGAACCTTGTTCGCTAAAATCTGAGGAAAATAATTCCACTACCTTTGCGAAGTAAGTACGCACCCACGCCAAAAAGCGCGTAAAATAACCTCAATTCTAAAAAAGTCTACCCTCCAAATTTTTTAAAGAAAGCGCGTTTAATTCACGGTTTGCCTACCTCTAATTAATTTATAGAAATGTGCATGAACTATATGCCACTGGGAGCACCATATCACTTTGTTTAGGAAGTTTTTTGTAAGGCCTCAGTATTAAAACCTAAATTCATTTTTTCAGGAAAGCTCACGTCCTGATGATGATCTAGAATCATTTAGATCGAAACGCCGTCAACCCATTCAAGGAAACTCCCCTATCCTACTGTATATATTCCTTTGGGGAATACCCTTGTTTGTGACACCTTGTATATAGTTTTTTAACAATATTCACTCAGTCACTATAAGCACCTTGTCACATGTGTGAGCACCTGAAAAACAAAAGACATAATTGCAAAAACATAAATAAAGTTTTCTATGTGTATGCTACCTTACAATACTGTCTCCCAGGATTAATTCACTTACCTAAGTTATACTCTACTCCACTAGGACCTGTCTAGGCCACCCAAAACCATTGTTTTTCTTTATCAATCTTTAACCCCTTCCCTGCTGGCCCGTTTCCGCTGCTGTGCGGTAAACAAAAGAACAGGGGCGGGCCATGACGAACCCCAGCCGTCATCAGCACACGAGCACCGTAGTGCATGACGGCTGGGGTTCGTCATCAGCATGGAAGGGGTTAAAGCCAACTTGGCATTGTATCCTGCTTTCGCTCAATCCCTTCCCACCTAGCCTACTGGCAGTACACAGCTCTGAGCACTGCAGTGCATGGTGGGAAACTCATCACTTAATTAACTTCAGTTTGCTGCTGTGATCTGGAGCCCCTGAGGCATTGGGTGATCAGATGACAGCACTTTTTAGTCTCAAGTCCAGCACTGCCTGATGGCATTATCCTGCTCCAACCTCCTCAGGTGGAGGAGAATGATATGGGAAGATGGCAAATTATCTCGTCTTCGCACCTGCAGCAGGTAAACACAGGTCTGCTCGACCTGTTCTACAACAATAAAAAGAGACAGAAAAACAAGAGGAGCCTGTAGAAACGCAAAGCAAAAAGGTTCCTGTGCACACCTAAAGGTTGAAGACAATGGTCTGGAGAATGGGTGGATGAATGAGCAGCAGAGCTCAAGGCCTTTTCCAAGATTAGACCAGGCACTCAGAATTTAAGGAGTTCAACCTTCAGTCATGCCCAGTGTGTTTTCAACCACATCCCACTAGGACCTGCTGAAGGTCATTCCTGGCAATGCTAGGAATCTGCTGCTGAGGTTAGGGTCTGTATCTAGAGTCCACTAGGAAAGACCATAGTGATGAGTTTAAAACTTAAACATAGCTTAAGAGATGGAAAATCAAACTTAAATTCCAATTACATCTGTGCTCAAAAAAGAAACCTCTCCTGCATAGCAACTATTTTCAAAATATTTATCGGTCATGTACAGGGACAGCAGATAACTTTTACCTCCAATAGAAAGAACTGATTCTTTAAAATTAATTTATGATCATTAGTATCGAACAAAGATATTGGTTATGGTTCTCATTTACACTCCAAGAAATGAAATTTCATAATTTTTCAAAGTATGCGGCTTGCACATAGAAGCTTCTGAGCATCCCTGATTCACCCCAAAGCAACCAAGGCACAAGGAGAGATGCACTTCCCAGATCACAAAGCAAGCGGCTACACTGGTACATGAAGACCTGACTAACACCCAAGCCCAGCGCCAGGAGCACCAGCCCACTTAGCTTCCAGAGGGGCCACCATGGCAGAGTAGCTAGCTGAACGCGGTTAAGTAAATGTTAGTGCGAAGCCATTCACTCCACTTAGCACACAACTGCCCACTGCATAAGTCAGCGCTGACCACAAGCGAGATGCGAGCCATCCACAGTGCCCTCAAATCCATCACCTTGCGCCTTTGCTGTGAAGAGCCCGTGTTAAAGCCTCCGGCCGCCCTGCGCACCTCCTCCTCGTGCTGCTGAATTTGCTGCTGCAATAGAATGAGTTCACCAAGCAGGCCCTGCCATGAGTTCACAAAGGGAAATGGAAAATGAAGGAGGGAAACAAACGTTAAAAACAAAGGGCAAAGCAAAGACAGATGAAACACAAGAATGAAAAGGACAATGGAAAATAAAACAGGGGAGTCACTGCTCTATCCTATAAACAAGACCAGGTGATGGAATGTTAAGGGCAAGGAAGCGTGCAACAAGCAGGAAGCCCCCGCCTAACAGGCGCCTTAGCACTGCTACATCCAACAAGCCTTCCTGATTCTGAAATAAAACCTTTCTTGTGGGAGCTCTTGGTGCCTTCTGGAATGGTGGTGGTTGTTCTACACCATATTTTCAGAAACAAAGCCATGTCAGCACAGAACAAAAGCATGCATTTACCTTTTTATGCTGTGTTTAACACACATCAAGCACAGCACATGCCAACAACCTCTTATAATAAGCGTATCTCCTTCTTTTACCAGAATATCCAAGGTAATAGAGCAAGACCAGAATAACACTTTTGTGCCTAGCAAGACAGAATAAAAGGATGGGCGAAGTGGGCAATCAGGCAAGACCAGAGGCCAAGCGGTGCACTTGGCGCTACAACCGGCTGCAGTCCTCGGCACTTCACAATAACATATATATAGCATTTGTTGACAAGTCTAGGTTATTAGTCTGCAGGTGGCGTTACAGAATTTGAAATAAATTGTACTTACTAGTTAATGCGAATTTTACGGAGGAACCTCTGTACGCTCAGTCCTTCAGCTTTTGTTCCTCAGGTTCAGGCACCTTTCTCTGCCATAAGGTGAAAGGATCAGAAGATTTTGGAAGCTGAACGCATGCACTGCTGCTTGCCCAACAGATCTGCCGCTGCTCAGTGAGTCACTCACTCAGAGTCGACCACATTAAATCAAGGAGCCCTTTCAATATCTGAATCGTGGAGGGTACTCTCTACTTCAAACGACACGTTAGCAAAGAACAGCGGAAGAAAGACGTCCTGATTAATGTAAAACTCAGCTACGGTTGTGAAGTCTATGGAATACAGACTGGGGTAGGCCCTGATCCTTACCTCAAAGCTTTGGACCCACAGGAAAGGTGCCCCATAGTGCTGAATAACCCAAAACGAGTACTGTCTCATTACTCTTGTACTGATATTACAAAGACTTGCAGGATGTCGGGTACTGTCTGGTCTGAGACTCAAACTAAGAAGTGTGGACCCTGCCAATGCTTGTGTTGGATTACATGGAGGAAAAGCAGAGCGTTGACGGTCTCGCATGGCCAGAGACAATAGTGCACAAAGCCAATGACCACGTCTTAGAGCCACGCAGTGACTGCTCATCCTTCTTTCTCCTGGGAAGATGACAATTCATCCGAAAGCCAGATTGAACCAGCAGAATGCCTTCAAAAGGGGAGCCATAAACATACCTCAGGGATGCCATTAGGTAATTGGCAACTGGCTGAAGGCCTGGCAATCATCTATGTCCAACACCTTGATGCCGAACGATGCCTCCACCCTCCCAATGTTTCAAAGCCGATCACCATAAAACATCAACTGCTGGGACCTCCAGGGTACAGGCAAACATGGCAATGAGATAGTGACTTTTACTCTGAGATTTGTGGGGACGCCCTTTCTCTCGCTTCAGACGGGTTCCATGGTCATGTTCTGATACAGCCTTACAGTAAGTTAACAGAAGGGAGTCTACACACGAGTGCCCGTCTGCAACTCATCTACTCAAACAGCAGGAACAGCGTATAGAAGTTGAAACCTTGAGACATTAAAGACCGATATTCTGTGGCGAACCAGCCTGCTAGAAACATGGTCCCTTGGAGGTTTGATAACCAGAAAATAAATAACAGTGCAATATATAGAGGAAAAAGTCTAAATGAAGACTGCCAAAAACACAAAGGCAAATAAAATATAAAAAATGATTTATGGTCCGAGATGTTCACAAACATAGGTCAGAAAGAGGCGAAAGCTGAGAATTATGCAACCTAATCTGGAATAAAATGTGAAAGAATAGAAAAGTAATATTGCTTTGTCGCTTTGGTGCAGACTGTGGCCATCTCGGTCTCCTGTAAATCACAGGTTAAATTATTGGCAAGGCCAACTCAGTTTGTCACTCTTCTGAGGTAGAAATAGGTAATTGCTCAGTGGCATAAGCGTCACATCTGTTAGAGCGACAAGCTTTGTTCACAATAAGTGCAGGAATAGAATGGTGGAGTTCTATCTGTAATGTTGACTCAGGCATTCAAGCAGAAGACATCTGTTGCGCTTAAAATCTTGGGTTTGAATTAGGAGTCTGGAGGTGACAGGCTTATTTTAATGTATTTCATGATCTCAGGCAAACCATCCTTCTTCACCTGTGCCCTCAGATACAAGACAACAGAGTGCCTAGAAGCCCTTTCAGAGAAATAATAAGATCACAAAAATACTATTAATACAGCACTTTAAACTGAAAACTGTAGCTCCTACAGATCTACAAATCCCCTCACTCCTCCTGATCTGTGGAGATTGGCTACTTACCTGTAACACAGCTACAACCCTATCTCCCATATCTGTCACATACCTTGAACGTGGCAATCATCATGTGTACGTGTCTGTGTTGTTGACAGCATTGTGGATGTACTAGTAAAGACACCGCTGTATTTCAATAAAATATATATGTATTTTTTTTAGAGTGAATCGATAGAAACTGGCATATGTAATACAAATATTTTACTGGGATGCAACAAATCAGGTTACATGCCACATTGTAAACAACATCTGGATGCATTAATAGCGAGCCCAACCATGAGCACGAAAGTCCTCCAAGGAGATCGACCATGGAGGTGGAATGAGATCCTGCCATAACAATCTTCGGAAAACTCAAAGAGGCCGCTTGTAAGTTAGCAAGACAAACATTTCCGTAAATTATATTAAAGTTGCACCACTTTCAAATTGTATATTCTCAAATAAATTCATATTAAGTCCATCTGATAAATGAGATTCCTTCTTTATTGCTTTATATTCTTCTTTTCAATGAACTACAGCCAACGCGTTTCGTTCTGTAAATAGAACTTCTTCCGGGCATTTAGGATTTGCACAGCGCAGGTATAGTGCTTAGGTCAATGCGATTCTTCTCCAAATAAATAATTCTTATGTATAATAATGTTGTGATCCTACGTCTTGCGAATTGCATTTATATTTTCAATCCAAAATCGATGTCATTCCCAAGTATAATGTCCTGATTTAATAGTCCTCAATAATTTGTCCGTATCTATATCCAGTTAGTATCTATATCCATACGCCCGACTCAGCGTCACGTGATTTCAAAAGACCAGCGGGGTACGCTGGCGCTGAGTCTGGCGTATGGGCTCCTCTGTAAAGCACGACGTGTGATGGGTCCGAAATCGATACGGACAGAAATTGTTGAGAGTGTCTATTAAATCAGGATATCATACTTGGGAATGGAATAGATTTTAGATTGAAAATATAATTGCAATTCGCAAGACATAGGATCACATAATTATTATACATAAGAATTATTGATTTGAAGAAGAATTGCATTGACCTAAGCACTATACCTGCGCCGTGGATATCAGAAATGCCCTGAAGAAGTTCTGTTTACAGAACGAAACGCGTTGGCTGTGGTTCATTGAACAAGAAAAAGAAAAAGCAATAAAGAAGGAATCTCATTTATCAGATGGACTTAATATGAATTTATTTGAGAATATACAATTTGAAAGTGGTGCAACTTTAATATAATTCACAAATACGTTTGACACTGAGGAACGGGTGGTGCTCTTGGACAGAGGGCTCTGTTAAGGTTTGCACATGGAAATACGTTGTCCTTGATAATATATTGGTAACATTTCTGAGTTTGGTGCCTCCTTTTGTTAGCAATTTGGTCCACTGTCCAGTCTTTGTGTTAGCAAGACAAACTTTAAGAACGTCTGGTGGCAAAATCAACGTCTCCCATTTGTGCTGCCTTCAAGCTGCAGACGCCTCTTGGCTTCAAATGTGGGTCACACTCAAGATGCTCTAGCAGAGGGAACGCCATCCTTGATCGCAATTGTTCATTTTTAGCATTTTAAGAAAAGTATATGCAACTACCATGTACCATAATTTCAACAGAGGAGAGCAAGGTGATTAAAGCGGATTGTGACATACCTTTTTGTGTTGCTTTTCATTTTCAAAGGTTTGATTGGTTGTTACTTTAAGTGCAGTTTCTCCTGCGGGTCCTGCAGAATACAAAGATTTGAACACAATGGTTATGAAGATGCATAGACAATGAAGGTTATACATGGTGGCAAGTCAACATTGCTGCATCTTAACACTCATGCAGAATCTTCCTTTTTGTCACAGAATAAGAGGCGGGTGCATTCACAGAACCATAGACTTAATGGACAAAGACCATTAAAACCCTCTGAGAGAGCTCAATCACCAACCAGCTGATAAAATGGTCATGGACAGTCACCAACTCTTACTGCCCCTTGTGAATCATGAGCTGTACGACATTCTGCTCCTTCGATCGGTGTTAAAGACGCAGCAGGGTCCCTGGGTTCCAAATTAAATGTATTAATATAGCAACATCCTAATTAAGGACATGGCAATGCAAAGTGCTAGCAGTGGGTGTGGTCTATATTAACATTTTGTGTACACTGATAGTCTATGGAGAAATTTCTGGACACAGCCAGGAGGCTGGCGGTGGTGCCAATAATAGAGGAAGCAACCACAGGCACAATGTATTTTAGAAATAAAATATAAAAATTTGAATATTCTCAAAATCTTTCAAGCGGCCCACAGCGTGTCAAGTGCAACAACAAGTGGAAATGTTCAACTGCCATTGATGCAAATGGCCACTGACAAAGGTCCATCGGCCACGATTAAAAGTTGACTATTGGGGTCACAAAGAGCGACATTCCAAATGAAATGCAATTTCTTTCAAGGACAATTATTTTCCATAGTTTAAATCAATCAATCAATCAATTGAACAGTACTTGTATAGCACAGAATATCACCCGTGAGGGTATCCAGGCACTCAGTTGCTGGGTTTAGTCGAAAAGTCAGGTCCTGAGTTTCTTCCTGAAGTCCGTCAGTGAGGGCGATGTTCGGAGGTGGATATCATATAAAACAAGATGCCAGACCGACAGGATGCACAGAATCTACTGTGCCCTGACCGTGGTAGGTGAGGTAGTTTGTCACTGATGTCCTGGGGCCTATCCCAATACTGGTCTGTAAGCTGGGCCAGGTACACCACATCCACACTTGACCCTCAGGATAGAGAGGGCTCGCAGTTAGAGGCGAGAGGGCGAGAGAGAGAGTGTGTGTGTGTGTGGGGGGGGGGGGGGGGGGGGGGGAGGAGATATATATATGAGAAGGGTTCGCAGCTCAGAACTAAACTAACAGTCATAAAATATAGTGTAGTCCGGTGCTAGTACTTTTCGGTAAAATAAAAAAAGGGTTTTAATCTTACAATGTTGCAAAATACTACACAGCACAAATAGGGAACACAATACATTGCAAACTCTGTCTGTATCCACCCCGCTAATGGAGCTTCCAGCATTTGAGATCCTGTCCGTCTAATCAGAGACACAGCAGTGGTTAAGCTCAGATGAAGTTACTCAATCACTGTTGGACTTGGTCCTCCCAGCAGGGATCACTCCCAAACTTCATGCCTTTACCCCTCCTGTTTACCGAATCCGTTTCTGTTGGCTTTTAGGACTTTATGCACTTTACCATTACTAACAACATGGTAAAACTGGCACCTGATTGCACATTTAATTTACTCACAAGACCCTCATATATAGTACCTGGAGTACCCATGGCCTGTAAATGAAATGCTGCTTGTGGTTGGCAGAACTAATCTGCCACCCACTGAAAGTATCCTTTTAAACATGTCTCAGGCGTGCCACTGTGGCCAGTAGTTCAGGTTTAAACTGTCAATTCGACGTGGCAAAATAAGCCTTTAGTCAGGCCTAAACTTTCCTTTCTAATACATATAAGCCACACCTAAATTAGACCCTAAATGCCCATAGGACAAGGTAAATTGAATTTAAAACATAGGACGTGTTTTTAGGTTTTACATGTCCTGGTAAAGAAAAAGTAGTAACTTGGTTTTTCACAACTGTACGTCCTGACTCTCCCAAAGGATAACAATGGGTCAGAGGCAGTTGCTTCATTAGGTCTCTTGGGATGCACCCCCCGAAATTCCTAAACGTTTACCTAAAAAAATATAAAATTGATTTATTTATTTAGAGATACAAACGTATCTCTAAACAACTCGATGTATTTAAGTCTGGACTGTCTGTCCCAGACTGCCTCACACTTAAGTAGAAGACAGAAGACAGACAGTAAACCAACTTTCTGCAATGTGACGCACGATGCAGGGCTTACCTTTCTAAAGCCCTTCACTGCCTTTGTAGTCTTTGGTGGTATCCACTGTAGGCCAGTGACTATCAGCATCCCAGTTTCGGGCATCGGAGTCTACATCATTGCATGAGGCCAGACGTCCAACATTCACAGGCAGAGACCCCACCCTTTTCCATTTGTCACACAGTAGGACTAGATGCAAGCAGATGTGATGTAGGCCTTGTCCTCAGTAATGGTCAGTGTTATAATGCTATGTGAATATCGTGCTGAGACCCTTGGTCACGCTAACCTACTCCACTGCGACATCCAAGGACATGGCTGCAAATCGCTGGCCCCTGTAGAAGAGGAGATGCTGTATTTGCTCCCCCACGAAATTAATCCAAAAGACGAGCAGGGCTTTTGTACCCTTGCAAAGTTGATTCAGACCCGAGTCTAGTTCAAAGGGAGAAATGTGTGCTTATAGTAAAGAAAGTTACATGCCATAATGAAGTAAGACTGGCTCAATCCTCATTCCCTTGACATCAATACCAAAAACATGGACTGATTTACACACAATGAATGTTAAAAATGCTAAGGTAATACATGCCAGCAATTTAGTTCCTCTTTTATTTCACGTTTTACTTAATCTTGCATTTTTTCCGCGCATCTTAATACTCTTGCTAAGTGCATACTTTGAGCTGTGTCCGGTATTTATGAGGGGCCTTGATTGAGAGCTCTGGCGCGGAGGTTGAAGGCAGGCAAAGTTCCTGTCAGTGAGGTGGCCTCTCTGCGAGCACACAGGACAATGGTCATGTATTCCAGTTGCAATTTAAATTCTGTGTAAATGTGTGTGAAGGGCGTACACAGATGTCAAAATATGTACAAGGCAAAAATAAAAGTAAATAACTTGCTTAAATGTGAGTGAGTGCAGTGTATGTTTGGAAGCGGTGAAGTGAGAGAGATGCCAGGAAGTGCCTTCGGGGGAAGAGTGAAAAGAGGGTGCTGAAGAGGAAAGAGGCGGTTGAAGATGTGCAGATGGACGAGATGTGCAAAGAAGAAGGGCATACATATTTAACATAGTGGCACATAACTGAATGCCTTGAATAATTCAAATTATCTACTTGACCTAACTGTAATGTACCGGAACTGTAAACTGGCCTCAAATTGTGTGATCCTAGGCAAATATTTTGTCCTATGAAACTTCTTTTTTCTTCATTCTCACATAAGAAAGCACCTTCAAATATGCATGTTCAATATTACTGCTGTACAAAAAAACCTCTTTATTTACTAGACTAAACTTTTTCTCCATGTATAGTAAGAATCGCGCCAACATATAGGGTGCAAATGACCTCTGGCTTATCTTTTAGTTAACTAATAGGATTGTCATTTGGGCAGGAGCAGCAATATTTCCCACTTCATGTTTAAAAACTCTTTTTTCATAAATATATGTCTAAAGCATGATTGTTAGTGCACCATCATTTTCATAATGCACATTTCCCACTGGAATGGCCACAAATCTTTCCCACTAACATGTAGTTTTACTGTCAAAATATACAGTGCATAAACAATGTGTGGAAATTGGGTCTCAGCAAAAATATTTAAAATTTACACATCAAGTAAATTGTTCACATTTCTTTTGATCCTAGAAAAAAATATTTTTTCACCACAGAATTACAAAAATGTGTCTTCATAACTAGTGAAATGTACTTGAAATGTGGGAACAGTTCACTTGCTACCTTTTTCAGTGTTGTGAAGCCTGAAATCTTACAACCTTTCATTTCACATGCTTTGCACAATGCAATTGTCACACAGTTCACTTTACAAAATCCTCTAACTAAAGTCACAGAAAAAAAAGTAAATGTAGAAGACAAACGGACTATTAACCTCGGTTTCTGAAAGCCGAGCAAATGTGACAAGAAAACAAGATTTAAAGTCACCTTTATTGCTCATTCACTCATGAGCAAGCAGAACACCTGTTTTCAGCTCGCCAGAACGGGCGAGTAGGCCATTAAAATAGCTTGCCCGATTAAATCTGGTTCGCCATAGCAAGTGGATTTTTCGAGCCTTGTGACTGGTAGAGGAGAGAACTCCGCCTTGTCTAACTGACGGTTACATCAAATCTAATGTGAAGTCCCGCAAATCCCCGCGCACAGTGTCATCGAACCTACGCCGGGAGACACAAAGCCTCGCAAAGCTGCTCACACCTTGCAGCAAGGGCATAATGTACAATTCTCAATGGGCTAAACGCAGTTCTTTGTCCGGCTTTCACCCCCTCACAGTCAGCCTGAACTAGTGGTTTTGTCCCGATCCAGAGTGACCAGATACCCTCAGTTGAGACTTAGCAACTTATGACTATTTTTAATAAAACCATTAAAAAAGAAAAAAACTCAGGTTGTACTATTTGGATTTGATTAGTTTTGGTGTCATTTTATGTATTCGATTTTACTCTGTCATTGGTGTAGAAGATCTTGTGTTGTGTTATCACTTCATTGCCGTTTGTATGCTGCATAACTACTTAACACTGTGCCTCTAAGTTAAGCTTGGCAGCTTTTGTGCCAAGCTTCCAGAGGGTTAAGCCCAGATTCAGCTCAAAAACTTTATTTGATTTTTCATAAAAAACATAAAGTGCACACAAGAACAGAACAAATTACATGCATCATTAAGAGAATTGTCGGTCAGAAAAAACTATATATACACATCAACAACCTAAAACCAATGCTACCACAAAAGTCTTTCTTAAAGTGCAATTAAAAAAAACACACTCAAAATTCAAAACAGGCACTAAAAACAGCTACCAGAAACCCAAAAACACAGTTTAGGGGTAGATGACAATCGTAAATATAAACAAGCATTAGAAATGCAATAGGTCTCGCAGCATTAGAGTTAGTGCTTTTAGAATTGTTTATGGGTTTTTTTGTAAATCTTTAGCATGAGGTTGAGGGTGAGTGAGGGTGAGGGGTTGAGGGTGAGTGAGGGTGAGGCTGAGGTGGTGAGGGTGAGTGAGGGGTTGAGGGTGAGGGGTTGAGGGTGAGTGAGGGTGAGGGGTTGAGGGTGGGTGAGGGTGAGTGAGGATGAGTGAGAGTGAGGGTGAGTGAGGGTGAGGGTGAGTGAGGGTGAGTGAGGGTGAGGGTGAGGGTGAGTGATGGTGAGGGTGAGTGATGGTGAGGGTGAGTGAGGGTGAGGGTGAGTGAGGGTGAGGGTGAGTGAGGGTGAGTGGTTGAGGGTGAGTGAGGGTGAGTGAGGGTGAGTGAGGGTGAGTGAGGGTGAGTGTGAGTGAGGGTGAGGGTGAGTGCGGGTGAGTGCGGGTGAGTGAGGGTGAGGTGTTGAGGGTGAGTGAGGGTGAGGGGTTGAGGGTGAGTGAGGGTGAGTGGTTGAGGGTGAGTGAGGGTGAGGCCGAGGTGTTGAGGGTGAGGGTGAGTGAGGGTGAGTGAGGGGTTGAGGGTGAGGGGTTGAGGGTGGGTGAGGGGTTGAGGGTGAGTGAGGGTGAGGGGTTGAGGGTGAGTGAGGGTGAGGGTGAGTGAGGGTGAGTGAGGGTGAGGGTGAGTGAGGGTGAGTGAGGGTGAGTGAGGGTGGGTGAGGGTGAGTGTGAGTGAGGGTGAGGGTGAGTGGGGGTGAGTGTGGGTGAGGGTGAGGGGTTGAGGGTGAGTGAGGGTGAGGGGTTGATTTGTACAAGGTGAAACCAAAAAACCTAGATAAATCTCAGCAAGTATTTTATTTCCCCAAAACTTTTTTTTGATGAAGGCACTTTCAAATATCACTTTCAATAAGTATTTCGCAGTGCTATAACGTGCCCTATTAATTTAATAAAAAAAGCTTTCACATCTTAAAGAAATACATTTTTTTAGTTTTGAAGAGTTTTTATTCATATTTTATATGAGGTATATTGCATGATTTATAGAGCATATGTTTTCAGGGCTCGGCTTGTGCACGTGCTCTGAAATCCCAGCCAGACCTCTCGGCTCTCTGTTTATTAATTTAATTTAATTTAATTTGTTGGCTCGCATACCTCTAATTATCAACAAACAGGTTGCATTCTTACCCTAGGTTGCAGACACCACGTACTGAACCTCTAAGTCTTTCAACCATCTCTTGCGGCTACGACAAGATGCACTCTCCCATGATTGTTAAGGTCAAACCCCACCCCATACTCACCCATGATTGGACAGGACCTTGTGTTCAACAACTATTGGTTACAGTCGTGCGTCAATCATTTTGAACAGCGACGGTATAGGTTTTACTCCCTAGTAAAGTCGTTTCCCGTAGTACACTATAAGGTTTGCGATGCAAGCCTCGGTGTGGACTTCCTAGGCACTTGACGGAAACACGTACAGCGTTTAATGACAGTAGCGGCCATTTTTGACTGACAGAATTTTTCATTGATCTCAAGGAAAGACATGACTGACAACCAAGAATACTGACAAAGACTCATAGATACCCTTTTCAAATGCTGCGTTGTCAACAGACTGTTGTCGTTTGAAGGAGTGACTTGTTTCATTACATCTATGTAATTTTTCAATTCTTATATGTAAAAGTATAATAAAAAATATAAATACATGTTTAGTTAAGCAGAAATGGATATGATTTCAAAGCGCTTGCTTCTTCTTGTTTATAGGATCTCATAAATCCACATATGTGAGATGGTCGCTATACTTATTTTCAGGGAGTTTGCGTTTCATTTTGATGTTCTGTTTGTCTCTAAATTCTTCCCTCCCAAGATGGCGACTGCACATGGTAGGTCGCGCATGCGTTCCTAGAACACATTGTGTGTCATGGCGGCTCCCATTGAATAGGAAGAAGTTATAACATCGCCTGGACTCTCTCTGAAGGTACGATGGAGGTGCAGCGTTGGCAGAGTAACGGTCTCTGGTAAATAATGTTGTCCACGATGCTGTTTGGAAAGAGGACACGCTTCAAAGACGTGTTGCATGGAGAGTTGGTGTGCACATTGGGGGAGGCTGCGAGAGGTAAAAGTACGCTGTCTTAAGGCTTGGTTTCTAGCGCTAAGTGCATGCACCTATACTCATTAAATATGTTATATTTATATTTACATTTGTCCAGTATTAGGCTGGCTAATCTTGTCCCGGGGATGGGGGAAATTTTTGCCTCTTTCCTGTCACATACTGTACGAGAACAGGTTTTAAAATTGCGGCGAAAAAACAAAAAGCGGCATTATAAATGAATCACTGAACGAATCTGTCAGAAAAAAGGATAGCGGTACATATTTACATGGCACCGAGAGTCCAGCTGTAAAAGACAGCTGAACACCGAATGATCTTACTTGTAGTGGGAGAGGTGTCCGCCGCTAAACCTATTAAGGGGTCCCCGTGGAGAAGGCTGGCGCTCAATGGAGCCCGGGGCATTCCTTTATGAAAGTTGCTCCGGTGTGCTGTTGCTTCCGGGGTGTGTATGTGCGTCATCACGCGATAGGCGTGTGATGCCTACACGGTGTCCTGCAGCTAAGGGGAAGTAGACTATTAACTTTGGAATGAGTTGGTGCCGTCTGGGTTTGTCATGCGCAATATGGCATGTGTGAATTAAAATTAAAATATCTGCAGACAGGGTGGAAAATCCTTGACCATATTCGATGGTCACGTGCCAGGGCTCTTATGTTGTGATTAATGCCGAAGGTTGGCTATTAACCAAGATATTGCGGGTTGAAGGTTGTTACACTTTGTTGCAAGCAAACAGATATGTAGGAGTCAAAAAAGGGGTCTGCAGGTAGGGTATAAGCAGAGCCCGCTGAAATACTCGGTGGTCACGTAACAAGGCTCTAATGTTGTGATTAAAGCCAAACAATGTGAATTGAAACAAGGCTAGCGGCAGGCAGGGGAGGAGAGGAGGAGGGGGGAGGAGAGTAGGGGAGGCACGGCCTAGCGGCCGTGCAATCAAGTAGTGAGGGGGCGGAGCTGGGGGAGGCTGTGGAAGAGAGTAGGCAAGGCGACGCGGCGGGAGGGGGCGGAGCGGGTAAACAAAGACAAACATGCACGCGCCCGTGACTTTTAAGGTCAATGCGCATGCGCATAAGCTTAATGCGCATGCGCATTGACCTTAAAAGTCACGGGCACTGCAAGGAATCGCCACGATTCCTTGCAGTGTGGATAAAGAGTGGATAACTCGCAATACTCTCGCCTTGCTCGATGCGCATGCGCATCGACAGGCGAGACCTAAAAAGCAGGACTACTCTGTCAAAAACTCCTCTGCAGCAAAATTTACCTAACATACTTAGACCGCAAGGAAGAGAATCTGGGGCAGACAAGCACCAAATGCTGGTGTCACACACACAAACATTATCACAGGTATAAGGGGGCAGACAAGTTGGCTTCTGCCATAGCTCGTTTTGAAACAGAAGCTGATGAAAAATACTCAGTCTAAAATATGTTAAAAGACGATGATGTTTTGGCAAATCCAGGAGGAGGTAAGGCTTGCTTCCCCTCACTGATTTAACCATTACATATAAATGCATGGACTGCTTTGGTAGGATAAGCACAGGTTCATTTAATTACTTATGTAGTTCGCCTTGACAATGGATTGTGGTTGTTGCTTGAGAAGGGTTTTAATCCAATCAAAAAGCAAATTTTGTTCAATCATCATCAAGGTATATATGCACCAATAGTTCAGCTCACTTTTTGTATGCTTACAATGCACCGAAGGAAAAGTCTTAGTTCGTGAGCCAGGCTTTAGCCCGCTTCTAGGTCTCTCATTCATGCCATGTTCTTAAGCCCCGCAGTTACCTGATTTCAGCTGTTGGACTCCTGGTGGCGGTAGGACAGACGCATGCAGCAGTCCTGTTCCAGCTGTGGGCTTTGGACTGTTGGGGCAATGGCTGCAGCTTAGCTGGGAAAGGGGATACTTAGGAGGTGGCAGTGTGGCCCCTAGGTCAACATCAGTGCACACCTCAGCAGTACAGGAAGAAACAAGTTACTTACCTGTAACTTTAGTTCTCCAGTATTGGTAACTTTCATAGATTCCCATTGCTTGTATCATTCCCCGTCGTCGGAATGGGAGCCTCGGTAATAATATATATATATATACCTAGGTAAATACACCCTAATAGGTGTAAAAAAGTAAAAAATTAGGCCTAGGCCTCATTATCTTTTGTAGCCTATTGGTGTCATTATGTAAAAAGACCCAAAGTCACCTTAGCAACCAATCAGATCAGCCTCACCCTGTAGAACCTTCCTGAGAAAGCTCAGAGCCTCAGATTTTCGTAGCCTTTGCCTTGCCACATAATCACCTAGCCCTAAAGTGAGCTTTCCCAGGGGAGGCGGGTGGGCGCATGGGAATCTATGAAAGTTACCAATACTGGAGAACTAAAGTTACAGGTAAGTAACTTGTTTCTTACTCCAGTATTGGAACTTTCATAGATTCCCATTGCTTGTATCAGAGTAGATAGCAGTTAGCATACCTCAAACATTTCTTGCACAGTTACAGAATCATTACAAACTAATGATATCACAGATTATAACAACCATAAAACAGTAACCAAAGCATAATAAATGAAATGTTTGAAAAAACAGGAGGAGGGAAGAGAGGAAAGCTCACCTCTTATTGGAAGAGATTTCTCAGGACTGCCTGTCCTACAGCCGAATCCTCCTTTGCAGCCGCCTCCAGGCAGTAGTGCCTCGTGAATGAGTGAGTACTGCTCCAGGTGGCCGCTCTGCAAATATCCTTTATGGATACTCCAGCAAACAGCGCTGTTGATGCTGAGATTGATCTTGTGGAATGTGCCTTCACCTGTCCTTGCAAAGGCTTGCCTGCCGCCTGGTGGCAGAACCGGATCGCACTTGTTATCCATCTAGAAATCCCTTGTTTTGACAATGGAAATCCTTTCCTTGGGGCTCCGAAAGCCACAAACAGCTGGGGTGTGTTTCGAAATCCAGCTGTGCGTTGTAGATAGAATTTCAAACATCTCTGAACGTCCAGAGAATGAAGTGTCCTCTCAGCCTGGGTTGAAGGTCGAGGAAAAAAAGACTTCAAAACCACTGGTTCGTTAAGATGAAAGTCTGTCGGTACCTTCGGAATGAACTTGGGGTTCATTCGTAGGATCAATGTATCATTCTTGAACTGCAAGAAGGGTTCCTTGATAGTTAAAGCCTGAAGCTCTCCTACTCTCCTTGCAGAGGTGAGTGCCAAAAGAAGCGCCACCTTCCATGATAGGAACTTTAGGTCCGCCTTATGTACTGGCTCAAATGGCGATCTCATCAGTTGAGCCAGGACCACATTCAAGTGCCACACCAGAGGTGGGGGCCTAACTGGCGGAAAAACTCTAAACAGTCCTTTCAGGAATTGTTTTATTACTCTTGCTGATAATAGAGAAGGGCCAGATCTTGTTCTCCTATACCTGGAAATAGCTGCCAAGTGGACCTTGATCGAAGCATGAGCCAGGCCTGCCTGTGCGAACGATAGAATGTATGGCAAGAGTTGATGCGGAGCTGAAGAGAATGGATGTACTTTTTCTCTCTGGCACCACAAATAGAACCTCTTCCATTTCGCTCTATATGTCTTATTAGTGCTAGGAGCTCGTGCCTGTGCCAAGATGTTCCTGCATTCTTCTGAGATGTTTAAATCCTTAAACTCTCTGTATTCAGGAGCCAAGCTGTTAATTGAAGCGAGCTCGGGTTCGGTGAAGAACCTGGCCGTTGTAAATTGACAGAAGTGTCTGTTTGGGTAGCAGATGAATGGGCTGTGTCTCTGATAGAAGAAGCAACTCCGTGTACCAAAACTGGCGAGCCCAGGCAGGCGCTATCAGTATCATCCTGCACCTGTCCATCTTGAGCTTCTTGAGGACTCGAGGAATCAGGGGAAATGGCGGAAAGGCGTAAACAAACGCGCCTGACCAAGACATCGAAAGGGCATTCCCCAGTGACCCTCGATGGTGTTCCCTGCTTGCATAACACCGGCATTTCTTGTTCCCTGGTGTTGCAAACAGGTCGATCGCTGGGGTCTCCCAACGGAAGAAGATGTCCTTGACCACTGTGCTCTCCAATTCCCACTCGTGCGAGACTGCTCTCAGGCGGCTTAGTGTATCCGCCTTTGTGTTGCATACTCCTGGAAGGTGTTCTGCCACGAGCGTGATGTTCTGCGATATCGCCCATTCCCACAGTATTTGGGCTTCCTGTGAAAGCAGTGGCGATCTTGTGCCTCCCTGCTTGTTGACGTAATGCATTGCGGTGGTGTTGTCCGTCCGCACCAGTATTGTCGAATCCGCAATCCTTGGAAGGAAAGCCAACATCGCCAATCGAATAGCTCTTAGCTCCAGAACGTTGATATGTAAGCGACGCTCTTCCGGAGTCCAGTGACCACTGACCTGGAGGTCTTGCATGACCGCTCCCCAACCCTGAAGAGAAGCGTCCGTGGTAATGACCTGAGGAGCCGGTGCCGCCCTGAAACTGAGTCCCACAGTGAGGTGAGATCTTTTCATCCACCATGAAACCGACCGTTTCATCTGTTGGGTAACCGTCACCCTGTCGTCGAACGACCCTTCCACTTGTCTCCACTGAAGGTCCAGTTCCTCCTGCAAGGGGCGCATTCGCAGCCTGCAGTGCGGAATCAATTGAATACAGGATGAAATCGACCCTAGAAGAGATTTGTACATCCTGACTGTTATCCAACTTTTCTTCTGTAAACGAGTGGCTGACGACATGAGTTTCATCTGTCTCTCTTCCGATGGGAAGGCTCTGCACACCTGAGTATCGAGTATCGCTCCCAAGAATTTCACCGTACCTGCCGGTTGAAGAACCGATTTCTCCTTGTTGAGTTGTAAACCCAGATGAATAAAGAGGTTTAGGCATGTGTTCACTGCTTTTGATGCCTCTTGTAAGCTTGGAGCCTTCAGCAGCCAGTCGTCTAAGTACGGGAATACTTCCAGCGACTGTCTTCTCAGAAATGCTGCTACCGGGGCCAGGACCTTTGTGAATATCCGAGGAGCGGACTTTAATCCAAATGGGAGCACCATGAACTGGAAGTGACTCTTGCCTACTGTAAAGCGAAGGAAACGTCTGTGAGCTGGATGGATCGGGATATGAAAATAGGCATCTTCCAGGTCTAATGTTGCCATGAAGTCGCCTGGGTTCAAGAGGCGCAATATGTCCTGGAGTGAAATCATCCGAAACGACAGCTTCTTGAGATAGGTGTTGAGCTCCCTCAAGTCCAGGATAGGACGCCACTTTTGTTTTGTTTTGCGGATCAGAAAAAATCTTGAATAGAAACCTTCTCCTCTTTGTGATAGGGGAACACGTTGGATAGCCCCCTTCAGAAGCATTTGTTGAACTTCCTTTTGTAGAAGGTTGAGATGTTTCGAAGTAGTGGCGTGGGGAGCTCTTGTAGGTGGAAATTCCTGGAATTCTAGTGTATGCCCATTTCGGATGATGTTCAATACCCACTGATCCGATGTTATTTCTTCCCAGCTGCTCAGATGTTGTGATATCCTGCCGCCCACTGGAGATCCCAGAAGCGAAGGAACAGTTGGCAGAGTCAGGAGGCCGCTATTGACGCTTGCCAGCGTCTTTGCCCTGACGCCCCTGTCGTCCACGAGCGTTCTGACGAGAGAAAGACTGGGATTGCGACTGTCGCTGATAGTACTGATTGCCGTACTGAGGTCTGTACGACTGCGACTGCTGCGAGTATCGCTGCTGCTGATAACCTCCTCTTGGTGAAGTGAAGCCTCTTCCTCGTGCTCCACGGAACAGTGTTTTCCTATATTGCAGGTTTCCCAGAGCCCTTGCAGTCTCTGTGTCTTTCTTTATACCCTGCAGGGTCTCATCGACATGTTTCCCAAATAACATGTCCCCATCAAAGGGCAAGTCCAAAATCCTATTCTGGACCTCTGGCCGGAAGTAAGTCGCTCGCAGCCACCCTTGTCGCCGAAGAACCGCCGCGCTGCCTAGAGCACGGAAAGAGATGGTGGCGATGTCCATCGCGCAGTCAATCATTTCCGAAGAGGAACGTTGCCCTTCTTCTAGAAGTTTCTGTGCTTCAGCTCTAGGGTCATCCGCTAGAAGGTCCACATAGTGTGCCACATCACTCCACATCTGGCGGTCGTATCTTGCTAGGATCGCCAAGGCATTCGCTGCTCTGACCAATAAGCTAGCCATCGACGAAAAACGCTTCCCCGCGTTGTCTAACCTTCTACCCTCCTTGTCTGGTGGAGTTGTGAGCGTGGCTGAAGGATTCCGCGACTTCTTTTGCGCCGCCTGCGATATGACCGAGTCTGGTCTAGGTTGCCCAGTCAAGCAGGCGGGACTGTCATCAGGAGCTTTATATTTTTTCTCCAAGCGTGGAAGAGTTGGAATGACCGTCGCTGGGGACTGCATCACCTTCTTTCCTTCCTCCCATATGTGGTCTACAATGGGAATCGAACGCACCGCCTTACGGTATGCCTCTTTAAAATCGTACAAGAAACAATCCGTAGATTGTACACACCGACACGCTCTTTGAGATCTAGTGAGCAGGCATTGTTACAGATTCCAAAATTTAGAAAAGTAAGACAAGGGGGAAGATCTCTTACGGTTGCTGGTCCAACCTTGTGGAACAGCCTCCCACTGTTTCTGAGACAGTGCAAGGACCACCTTCCTTTTAGGAAGCAATTAAAGACATTCCTTTTTCAAAATTGATCTATGTTTATGGTTAGGGTCCGCTATTTGCTTTTCTTTTTTGGTCGCCAAAGGCGCAGAGATACTCCTTCGGGAGGTGATCCTAGCGCGGTATAAACACGCAAATAAATAAAATAAATAGATGTTGTAGGCATTGTTAGCTTAAAGCGTGCTGTGGCTCTTTCCATCAAACTGAAGAAACCTCCTACATCCGCCGGAGGCGATTCGACCGGGTCTGGCACTGGTGAAGCCGGATCCGGAGCTACATACTGGTTCCATTCATTATCAGGGTCTTGATCCTGGTTCTGTCCTGTTTCATCCTCATCCGAGGTATCTACATGGACCTGCGTCTGCCGAGGATATTCCCTCTCATGTTCCTCCTGTGCAGGCAGTACTGACTGAGCTGCCACCACCTGCGGTTGAACTTGCGCTTGACCTTCCACTGGTCGCGACCCTTGCCTGCTCCTATACTCCTCCAGCATTGCCCTTAAGTCTGTCAAAAGACTCATAGGCATCGTTACCATGCCCTGCTGCGGTTGGGTTTCCTGGTATGCGACCTGTTTTTGTGGTCGCTGTTCCTGTTGATAATAATACTCCTCATCTAAGTCCGAATCATGGTATTTTAGATTCAACTGAGATGGACTGTATGCATCCCCATACATCTCATTCTCCTCCTCTGAGTAGTCCTCTTAATCCAACAAAAGGGCTGGAGGTAATGAAGGCACCTTTCTTGGTGAAGTCATATCTGGAGTTATCCTCCTCTTTCTGATGCTTTCTGTAGCACCTGCCGTCGACGGCGTTGAAAACAAATCCACCATCTCCTTATTTTGAATCGTCGTCGACGGGACCGTCGACGAGAGTCCTTTCACCGTCGACGGGATCGTCGACGGAACTGTCATCGTCGACGGGCTCATCATCGTCGACGGGATCGTCGACGGAACCGTCCTCGTCGACGGGCTCGTCGTCAACGCGATCGTCGACGGAATAGTCATCGTCGACGGGATGGTCTTCATCGACGAGGTGGTAACCGTCGACGTTATCGTCGTCGGCGCTGTCGTCGATCCAGTCTTCGTCGACGCTCTCGTCGTCGTCGTCCTCGTCGTCGTTGGATGGCTCGTCGACGACTGAGGAGAAAAATTCACCTCAGATGCTTTAGAGTCTTTCTTGACCACTGTAGAGGCCTCTACAGTCGGTTTTTTGAAGGACTTGGCTACTTTTTCCTGGTGGGAAGGCCCAGCCGAGCTCTCATCCAGTTTAGCCTTCTGCACCTGTGGTGCTTGCCTTTCCCTCTCCTTTACACTCACGTGAGGAGATTCGTTAGGCCCTGGCTTGCCAGACCTATCAGAGGTCCCACGCATAGCCTTTGAGGGGGGTTCAGTTGAAACCTCCACAGATGATCCACCCCTCTTCAACGATGTTCTAGAAGATGATGATCTGGCATCTTCCTCATCACCAGAAACCACTACTTCCCTCCTTTCCAACTTTCTGAGCCACAGAAGTAGCCTTCCTTCACGATCACGGAGGGTTTTCACTGACATCCTCCTGCATATACTACACCCTTCTACCTTATGGTCTGGGTATAGACAGTATATACAGTCATTATGTTGATCTTCAGCATAAAGTCGTTTTTTTTGCCACAAGTGGCACAGGGCCTGAAAAGGCTCTTCTTTTCCTTATCAGCCATGTCAAAGTTGAAAGAAATCCTGACAGAAAAACTGTTTAAATAGTACCTCAAGTAGAAGTTAGAGCAGAGCTCTAAGGAGACTCCCTGTCACCAACGATGCGGTAGAAAATCTGAGGCTCTGAGCTTTCTCAGGAAGGTTCTACAGGGTGAGGCTGATCTGATTGGTTGCTAAGGTGACTTTGGGTCTTTTTACATAATGACACCAATAGGCTACAAAAGATAATGAGGCCTAGGCCTAATTTTTTACCTTTTTACACCTATTAGGGTGTATTTACCTAGGTATATATATATTATTACCGAGGCTCCCATTCCGACGACGGGGAATGATACAAGCAATGGGAATCTATGAAAGTTCCAATACTGGAGTAACACTCGGACTCCATGACAGCAGCAGCATCACTCTTTCAGTTTTGACAAACTGACGACTTTGCTCAGAGTTGATTTTGTGGACGGCTTGATACAGTTCTTGAGAAATAAATCTGTTATGTAGACCGAGGGAACCCTCCACGGATTTTTTCCTAGCTAACTCCAGCAATCCCTCACTCTTTCTAGCTATTCCCAGACTGGGAACACATGGAGTTTTTCCTGCTGCAGGGCCAGGAACACTGCTTTCCTCTCTCAGAAGGCAGGTCCAAATTTCTTCCAGCAGAAAGTAATACTTCAGAGGACGTCCCTTCACTACTGGGAGACTGGCTGTCATGCAGTCGGAGTTGGTCCTTTTTCAAATGTCATTCCCAGGCTACTCTCCAGACACAGTCTGATGACAGGGCCATATAAATGTCAGGATCCCAGTTTCACATGCAGGTCATGCAAGTCAGGGCAAGGAAAGACATACTTTTACCATGCAAGGGAGCATTCCAGACCCAACACCATGTGTGCACACTAATTTAATTTGGCAAAATAAAACCTACCAATAGAATAGCTGTGGAATTTCGATTTAAATATAGACAAAATGTGGAGACTACAGTTCCTTTTAAGTTTTAATATGATATGTAAAGTTTACTCGCTTCATCCAGCATGAAAAAAATATTACTGAAATCTTGAACAAATGAAATGACATTCAACATTCTAAGCAGCCTTTTAAATAAAAGTAGATTTAGAGATGATGCAAGCAAATCACAAGGAAATAACTAAAACCTCCAGAGAATACATTCTAATGTGGAGGTTGAGGTTGTACCTGCACCGAAAAACTATCTATTGATTCAATAGTAGATTGGATCAGATTAGAATTTTATTACAACATAGAATGGATTTCAGTGTTCAGTAGACTTTTGGATTTGAGGGGTCCGCATTATTAAATGTACAAAGGTGTTTTATTGCATCATATTTGCAGCAGGCTAAAAGTGATAGAGATACCTGTTCACCTTGTATAACGAAAGAACAAAGAAATGCATGTGCAATGCGGTCATTGGGATCTTGTAGCATAGTGCAGAGGTGTATATATTGCACCCCACAACAACATATTGTTTGGATTAAAATAGTTCGTAGGATGGAAGCAGCATGCAGGGACACTGCCACCAGCTACCCACAATGAAGAATATTTTTAAAGGTACCTTCTGTCTAGAAGATCTTCACCCAGATTATTCATTGTACCCAAAATGAGGAAGGGATGCCCGGGAGGCCGCTTCCTCTCTTAGTTGACAGCTAGGACTTTGAACATTTCTCATTACCGTATCTTCCATAAGAGACACAAAGCGTGGCTCTATAAAGGCACTCGTTAGAATAAAGCTAATGTTCCCAGTGGATCCAAAGCTAGCAGATGCCACGAGCACCTACGCTAATGTCAGTGTCACCCATGCTCCGCTGCACATTGTTCACCGAGTGCTTGTGCGAGTAAAAGCATCGCCTTAGGTGGACACAAGTTAATCTTGTTAACACTTCACTCCATCGGACAGTAAGATCTTTTTCCTCGGTTATCAACAGGCAGTGCCAAAATCCTTAGTGCTAGTTGCATTTGCTGCCACAGGTAGAATTTGCTGTCATTTGCACAGGAATACTAAAGCTGGTTACGTTTATGAGCTGAAGAGATGTTCGCTGTGTGGACAAAAAGAAATATTGGACCAGAAATGAAAGGGTCTAAGACGGGTCTCAGTTGTAATTTCTATGCACAGTCAAAAGAGAAAGAGGTGAACCATGGAAGAAGCGACTTCAGAAAAATTAAGAGATACAACTCTTATTCTGCAGTCTAGGGCAGTGGTTCTTAACCAGTGGTCCGGGGACACCCAGAGGTTTGCAAAAGCCAACCGATGGGGTCTGCACCTGAGTTTACGTATAAAAAACAGAATCATTAGAGCCCAATAGCGAGGACATATTACTGTAAATATGCAACATAAGGTGGTTGAGTGTACAATGGGATAACCAAGGTTTAATCAAATGTACTCTCACTATCAGAAAGCAACTAAATAGACAGGAAATATTTTCAGGAACATAAACGTTGTTACCACTTTACCTTCTCTGCTGCCAGCACCACAGCCAGCTCCTCGTGCTGCTGCTCATTATCAAGAAACCTAGCTATCTGCTTTCCTTCCCATGCTGTTTTACATTGCTTGTTTTCAACAATCACCCTGCTGTTCCATTCCAGGAAATATTTTACTTTTGTCACACTTTTGTTTTTAAGTTGCATCTTTGCTTCATTCTTATGTCAATCAAGGTCAAATTTCCATGACCTTGGCTGACAACAAAAAAGGAAACTAGGTGGTGTTTTGTGAATGGCTCAGCAGGATCACAACGCAAATTCAGGGAGGAGCGAATACACTTTCTGCGGCATGGTTTCACCGAGGTGGATCATTAGGATGGTACCGAACAATAGTGATAGGGCCAATACGGTGGAAGATGTACACACCTATAAACTGCAGGCGATCAGAAGCTCCTACGACTTCACTAACCAAATTCTGACCTGTGAAAAATCAGGAAAAAGGGCAATATAAAAATAAAACACTTCGGTCAAATGGAATAACAAAGATGTCGAAATTGAAAAGGACAAATGTAATCAGGGGAAGACCAATTAACCCAAACTAGAACACACAGCTACATACAATGCATACATACTCAAAAGCAACAGATTACATAGTGTACGCTGTAGTGAGGCTGTTATTGTCAAAAGGCGCGTGAGAATGCCAGCTTGTAAACAACCATCCAAAAACCAAGTGAGCCCCAACACAGCAGCTGAAGGATATGCGATCTGGGATGACAACTGTATTTCCTCTCGGGATGGGAAGAGCTAAACTCAGTTTACGATACTTACAGTGGTGAAGACTATCCCACACGTCTGCTAATTTTCCACCCACCACTTATCAGAGTTTAGTCTGTACTCTCATGGGCAATCACTTGAACTACATGATTACCCAGATTGCATCAGAGAGCAGAAGGTCACTTAGAATAGACTTGATCGAAGGCTGTGGTTGGAAGGCCTCCAATGTTTGAGAGAGTAGACCAAGATCTGAAATGTTGAGGGTCGCCAAGCGCTCCCCTCCAAAAGGACTGCATATGGCACTGGTGTTTTTCTTACAGATACCTTTTTAGGATCAAGCGAGGGTGAGCTCTCGCATAGAGTACAAGTATGTAACCCTTGAATCTTGCACTAGTGGCTTGTCTTCTCTGCATCGTACTACACTAGAGAGGGGTGGATTCCAGCCCATGTTAAGTTTTGGTTTTATCAAAGAACAAGGATTGCAAACCGTGACATCAATGTTTTGCTTGATGGGACATCATGAAGCCCACTGAAGGAAAACAGTGGAATAGCCGCCTCCCTGGGATCTCTGCTGTTACTGAGGGCGTCCCCGCTGTCATATGGTCTGTAGTGATGTGCCACAGGCAGCCGATCACTGCTGTACTAGGCAGTGACTCTGCAGTTACACCTCCCCATTCTCTTTCCCTCAGAGAGAGCAGGAAGCACAGTGTTAATGTAGGGAGGGAAGGGTTAACAGACAGGGAGGCAAGGCAAGGTGACAGAGAGCCAGGTAGCCCCTTAAGATATATTTCAAGGAAAGGAGGAGCAGCATATTCCAGAAGATTGTGGGGCAGTGGTAGGAAGCCTGATACCTCCTGCACATTTAACGGGCTAATGAGGATAGCTGTAGGGCAGTTTATTTGGGGAGGACAGCTTGTGTGCAGGTTCCACCATAACTACTCCCCCCTCCTCCTGCACAGCTTGTCACAGTGGTCAGTTAGGGGGTTAGGGATTGGGTAAGTCTTGGGGATGGATCACATAAAACAGTAGCTATCAGAGGTCTGACGGGTGCAAGTGTCATCATAGACATCTCGAGGTAAACCTTTATTTTCTATGATGTCACTTGGAACACCTTAGAAAAAACATCCACTCTCAAAAGACATCCATCAACACTTCTACATGTGCTAAGCAATGACGTGATGATTTAGTGAACTCTTTTCATTTTAGTCTGTAGTGAGAACAAAGGGTCTGAGTGAACACGAAAAAAAACTCAGGCAAATGCTACACTTAATCTCAACAAGAGAAACTTAGGCCTGATTTATACCTACACCACCAGGATAATGGCCCGCCCACCAGATTGTCAAGTGGGTGATCCTAGGTTTGGCTACGGTGGAGACTACTCAGTCACCGCCATAGCCAAACTTGTCAGATGGCCCAACAGAGTAAATGTTTTCGGAGAAATAGTTGTACATCCACCAGCCCTATTAGGCTGGGCGGACATTAAGCCATTGTTTTGTTTACTGTCCGTCACTGCCAGGCCAACCCTGGTGGTGAGGGACAGTAAAATAGAAGTAATGCTCTGGGGCATTTTCTTTATTATTTTCAAAAATGAAACCTCATTTTGGTATTTTCTATTTGAAAATAAAAATTAAAACTGTTTGGTGCAAGGCAGCATCATTCTGACACAGCCTTGTACTAAACAGCAACCGGCATTCACCATAATTGTCAACGCATTATAAATGGACGCATGCTTGGCAGTCATTTATAAATGTGGCAGGCGGGCCCTTCACCAGGGGGCCGGAGTAATTTACTCTGTCCCCCAGGCAGAACGACGGGCCGACCGCCCATTTATGAATCGGGCCCTTAGTCTGGCCATGCCACTCCATTATTGTTCTGCTCTCTGTGCCATTACAGAAAGGACTACGGCCAAAAGTCTTACTTCTGCCCCAGAAGGACAGGTCTGGACGTTCTGATCACATCTCCTCATCTCCACCCAGGGTCACACCCTCTCTGGACTAAAAACACAAGCAACACCACACACATTGACATATTTTGCCTCCTCAGTGAGGTGCAGCTAGAGTTCCCATCTCACAGAGAGCTAGCGGATTTGCATCTGGGCACATCTACACCATATCAGTTTTGGAAATACCAGCCACGACTCACGTAGGAAACAAGCAACGGAGCAGTGCTTGGACAAAAAGAAATGGCGGACTGGAATGCAGGCCAGAGTAAATACCATTGCTTGAGATGAACACTAGCATTCCATTCCATCCATCATGTTTTCCTTTTCTTAGTGTCTTGAACATAATGGCATCAATATGCAGACATAGCTGCGAAGCTTGCAGCGCCATAGAGACTTAAGCTGCACTTCATTTACATTAAAAAAAGGCAAACACATGCCTGAGGTTCATGTGTTCCTGATTACAGGTGGCTTGGCCTAGCAATTGTTTGTGCGCAGCCTCTTCTGTGGCAGGCCTAAGACAAATGTGTATCTGGTTGGCCCCGCTCAAGACGGCAGTGCTCAAAAAATACAAAGGAGTAGAATAAGGCTCGGAGCAATTACCAGCAGATGAGATTAATGTAAGCATTCATCCATTACAGATTCCTTCCTCCTGGGAGAGAAACATACAGCCCTCCACTCCATGAAAGTCTATTCAGTTCCACATAACAAGGGCTCTTCATTTCCATGGACCATATGTCCATCTATATAAACTGTGTCAGCAACACAAGAGGACAGCTGCCCAGGAGCCTTGTATCTGCCCATGGAAAGTGCAACCTCAGGCATCCCAGTGTCACCTGTCCTGGGTTGCTGTGGATTGTACATCACACCAAACTCCTGCCCCCCCGCAGTCCTCACATCATAAACAGGAATCCAGATACTTGCTTTGTAGATGTTTGAGTTGGTCCATCTTTTGTCTGTTCACCTCCTTCAACAGGAAGCAAAGAAAAAAGGAAATCAATGGAAAGTAGCCCTTGCTAGGTTTGACTCCAAACTTCAAAAATTGGCACAAGAAAAACAGGGCTCACACTTCAATCGGGGGATCAACTTCAGTGCACTAAATGGACCTAAAAAAACAGTAATTGTCTCGAGTTCAAAAGTGAATTGTTGGAAGGACCTGAACATTTTCACTCCTGCCAATAAAGAGCAGATGGAATGGGGTGGGTCTGATGAACCACCTGAAGCAGGTGCACGAAGAGAGGAGCTTGCTGCTACACCTTCCCTGTCTGACCTCACAACAAGAGTAAAGGTCGAGAAGATTTCATGCTCTGTGGAAGACAGGCTCGATCTGGTAGAAAGACTTGAAGATGATCGAGGCCCTGGAAAAGTCTTCGGCAAGGTGCGCAGACTCAAGAAGTTGAGACTCGTCAAAAATCGACAAATTGAGACGCAAGGACCTGCAAACCTGATGAAAAAGAGAAAAGACCCACAAGAAGAATGGTCTTGCTCCAACATGGACAAGTAACAATGACCAAGAGGCTCGAGGAAGGAGACCTAAGGACCTGGGGCTCCAAGACCAGGAGAAAAGACCCAGAAGAAGCAGAGGCCGTCTTCATACAAAAGGGACAAATACCAATGCTACACTGGTGAGCTGTGCAGTGACTGCCTGGCAAGCCTCCAACATTTTTCACTGGACAGAGCCTAACACCACTGCAGACTAGGCTTGTATGGAGTGTTGAGCACCTGGCCCATGAAGTACTGGTTGTACAACTCAGACAGGTTCACCTCCAGTTGAGTGAACCCCGTGTGCTTGCTAGGGTGCCTAGGTTGACGATTTCTGGCACAAAGAGGAACACTCAATTTTACGCCTTCTTCCCAGGATCTGCACTATGCAATGCACTGTGTCGCCCTGGTATAGCAGAACTCAACGTCATTTGAACCATAAACTTGCAATGTACAAGCTTTTTGTAGACCAAACTTCTAATGAGAAAATTATTCAGTAACAAAATTACAATGAAGTAAGCGGTCATGAATCAAAATGTAAAGTATATAAGTAATAGCATGAAGGAAAAAACATTCGAATGAGAAAAAATAATTTATATTTTTAAAATTAGGCTGTGAAAAGTAGTATGACAAGCAAGTACATGGAATTTTAGCTTTGAATTTCGCTTTGACTAATACAATATGTTTAAGTTTGGAATCATTAATAAAGAGCTAATATCATATTAAATAGTAGAATTGAAGACAAAAGCCCTATACATTGTTGTACATTTTTTCTCTTTCTCTCATGTGAAGTAAAGTTTTTCTGTTATGGAATCAATGACATCTTCATCATCCAATAGTCAAATTACATATTTGATGACGGGGGACAATCCAGCAAGGAGCTTACCGGCCATCACGCCGACAGCAGCTCCAGCGCCAGCTCCTGGGTGGGGAACGCTGTAGTCTCGCCGCCACAGCTCCAACCACGCGGCTGGAGACTACTGCTCCCAGCGAGCTTTGCGGGCACTTCCTGCCTCCCGCACTCTTCGCGCCCGGAGGCGCTACAAAGAGCAGACGCTCCCTCAGTGGAGCGTGGGGACAATCCAGCAAGGAGCTTACCGGCCAGCACGCCATCACGCCGACAGCAGCTCCAGCGCCAGCTCCTGGGTGGGGAACGCTGTAGTCTCGCCGCCACAGCTCCAACCACGCGGCTGGAGACTACAGCTCCCAGCGAGCTTTGCGGGCACTTCCTGCCTCCCGCACTCTTCCCGCCCGGAGGCGCTACAAAGAGCAGACGCTCCCTCGGTGGAGCGGGGGGACAATCCAGCAAGGAGCTTACCGGCCAGCACGCCGACAGCAGCTCCAGCGCCAGCTCCTGGGTGGGGAACGCTGTAGTCTCGCCGCCACAGCTCCAACCACGCGGCTGAAGACTACAGCTCCCAGCGAGCTTTGCGGGCACTTCCTGCCTCCCGCACTCTTCGCGCCCGGAGGCGCTACAAAGAGCAGACGCTCCCTCGGTGGAGCGGGGGGACAATCCAGCAAGGAGCTTACCGGCCAGCACGCCATCAAGCCGACAGCAGCTCCAGCGCCAGCTCGTGGGTGGGGAACGCTGTAGTCTCGCCGCCACAGCTCCAACCACGCGGCTGGAGACTACAGCTCCCAGCGAGCTTTGCGGGCACTTCCTGCCTCCCGCACTCTTCGCGCCCGGAGGTGCTACAAAGAGCAGACGCTCCCTCGGTGGAGCGGGGGGACAATCCAGCAAGGAGCTTACCGGCCAGCACGCCATCACGCCGACAGCAGCTCCAGTGCCAGCTCCTGGGTGGGGAACGCTGTAGTCTCGCCGCCACAGCTCCAACCACGCGGCTGGAGACTACAGCTCCCAGCGAGCTTTGCGGGCACTTCCTGCCTCCCGCACTCTTCGCGCCCGGAGGCGCTACAAAGAGCAGAAGCTTCCTCCGCGTCGCGGGACGCGTGCGGGCGACGCAGGGCGGAGCCCGGGCAGAGGGCGGGCCGTCTAAGGCCGTCCGAGGACGAACAGGGTTGGGACGGGCCATATCCCTAACATCATGGGTAAGCGCAAACTTGTGACATCGGCGGTAGGCGATGTAAAAGCTAAGGTTCCTAAGTACAATACCAGCATAATCACGTACCTGACTACGAAAGTGGATGAACTATCTATCCAGATTGCTGAGTCAGAGCGTGAGCTGGGTCTTGAAACTATCCCAGTGGGCGCTGATACATCGAAAACCTCCACCATTAACTGTATCCCGTTGGAACCTAGGGTCATTATTGAGTCCTGCAGACCCATCATGCCCCAAACCCCTACTGTACTTCCGATCCCGGTACTGCCTGAAACAGTGATACCTCCTATACCGGTGGCTTCGGGCGACCTAGGAAGCGCAGCAAGCAGTCAGCCTGGGGTTCAACGTGCAATGTACATTACTGAGGAGGGTATCTTGTCTTTACTAGAAAAACTTTTCTCGGACAGGCTTGAATCCGCCCTAATCCAGATTGCAACTGACATTACTGAAACTTTGAAGGATTGTGTCAAGGACCTTTTGGCGAAATGTGAGCGCATTAATGACTTTTTAAATACCCAGGCCCTTTCTTCATCTATACAAATGTTGTTATGTCCAGTTGTACAGGTTTCTGCCCCCAAGGCTGGCGGTCCGCCAACTAATACATCCATCACGGCTACAAATGTGGCCATTGATAACCCTGTGCAAAACAAAGGGAAAGTCGACAAGGGTATATCTACACCTATGTTGAATGCTGTACCTAATTTATCTCCAATAGTAAGGTCTAGAGGTTCACAGGGGGGTCGGGCGGGAATGGTACCCCCAGTAAATTTACCTCCTGATGCAACTCCGTTTGTAGCAATACTGGTAAATGTGCCTAAACTTGCTGACGGGGAGGTAGAACATCACGAAACCCTTCTTAAGCTTATCAAAAAATGGTGCAATGCGAACTGCACGGGTGAAAGTAACATCGCAGATAACATTTTGACAGGTAGAAGGGTTAACTGGGTGGGCAAAACTAAGAAATGTGTAGCAGGAGACTGTGTAATAGTTAATTTCAAATCTAGAAATGTCTCCAGCCGTCTCTTTTGGGATGGTTCCCCACTGGACCCAGTAGGCAAGGGTGTTCGCGCGATGCCCCTGGGTTTTTTCTATCCCCCAGTATACAGGACAGGCGGCGGCGAGAATACTAGGTCACAGCATATTATTAATGCATGGGCCGAAGACAGACTAATTTCGCCTCTACAAGTTAACCAATGGGTGACAAAGCAACCCAGGGTTGGTGGTACAGCTAATATTGTAAGGAACACGCCTACCGACGATTTAATCCTGTTGAATAGATTTTCGGCTCTAGCAAAATCAGACAGATATTGACTGACTAGAGCATGAGCACAAAAGCATGAATGCCCTTTGTAACGATAATGCTTTTGTTGACCCATCATGTAACACATCAACCACAGCCGTAAATGACCCATTAGTTCTGGGCAGGGGGAATGTCAGGCTACTTTCCTGGAACATTGCGGGCTTACGCTCTAAGCAGGAAGACCCGATTTGGCTACAAAAGCTAAAAGAACATGATATAGTGGCCTTACAGGAAACTTGGGCAAGAGATAATGCTTTCTGGTTGGATGGCTATACATCGTTCTTTGTCAAAGCTCAGAATTCCTCGGCGGGGAGGGATAGAGGGGGCCTGTTGTTTCTAGTTTCAGTCAACTTAGCAGGCAGTGTTAAGGAAATCCCCAGCTCCTCATATTATTTTCAGTTGTTGGAAATCCATCAAGCGGATAATAAGATAGTTCTAATAAACTGCTATCATTCTATGCAGGGGGTCCCCCAAATTTTGTTCTAGAAGGTTTATCTTCTTTTTTAACCAATTATATGTCAAAACAAACCACTTTTGTTCAACTCATACTGATGGGAGATTTTAATGTTCATTTGTGTGGGCTACATTGTCAAATTGAGGATGATACTGGCCCTGATCATACAACTTTGCCACATTTCGAGCACAGCCCAAAGGGTGTAGCAATGGAAGATTTGTTATCATCCAATGATTTATTTGAACCAGGGTTTTTAGACTTAAATGATCGTGTGGTCACATATAACGCGAGGAGAAGTGAATCGATTATTGATTATATTTTTATGTCCCCGGGTCTTCTCCGCTATGTATTGTTTTATAATGCCATAGTAAGTGGGTTCAGTGATCATAACCCGGTGTCGCTAGTCATGGACGCTTCCATTGGTCTAAGCAAAGGGGCCTTGAGGGCCACCTCTGTGAAGGATGTAAAGAGTAAAGACCACGGAAGGCGTCTTAAATGGTGTAAAGTTTGTCCTGAGGTCTTTTTAGGCCTAATTGAGCAAAAAATGGCAGTGGAACTTGTGACTTGTAGGGATCTAGACATGGGGGGGAAAGAGGTAGTTACCGCTTTTGAGGCTATTTGTGCTAGAGTGGAAGAAGAGCTCACAGCTAGGCCAAAGAGGGGCCCTGCCCCAGCTTTTGGCTGGTTTGACCATACATGCTCCAAGGCACACTCCGCTCTGTTGAAAGCGCTTAAACATTCCCCCAGAGACAAGTCACTGGTAGCACAATTGAGGAAGAAATATGCTGTGGCGGTAAAGACTCTGAAAAAGGTCATTAAAGAAGAAGCCTGGGATTCTTTAATGGATTCTACTACCCTCAAACAAAGTTCTAAATTCTGGTCTATAATTAATAATCCTCTATTTGCTCAATCAAATAACATAGATCTTGACGTAAATATTCCTGAACCAGAGTGGCTTAAACATTTCTCTAATATATACGGGAGTAATGAAATTGTTGAGACATTTTCTATGCCTTGTCATTCAACTTCACTACCCAAACTAAATTTCAGTATAACTGAAGTGGAGGTTGCGCTAAAAGGTTCAGCTGTAAATAAAGCCCCCGGTTCAGATGGGGTTCCTCTGGATCTCTATAAATTAAACCCAGAGATGTGGGCAGAGATATTAGCCAATGTTTGTAACTGTGTACTTGAGGGGGGTTTTCCAAAAACCTGGGCATGCTCAATCATAGTCCCTATTTTTAAAAAAGGTCAAAGAAGTGACCCCAAATGCTACTGCCCTATATCCTTGTT
Organism: Lissotriton vulgaris; assembly: GCF_964263255.1. NCBI lineage: Eukaryota > Metazoa > Chordata > Amphibia > Caudata > Salamandridae > Lissotriton > Lissotriton vulgaris. The sequence continues at coordinate 346,622 of NW_028245490.1, read as the reverse complement.
GGATTCCTCCATGGAGGTCCTGGGTAAAGGATTGCTGGCAAGAATTAACAAGTGGTCTTTGGAAAATGACATTCTAACAGATGTTCAGGATGGGTTCCGTTCAGGAAGAGGTACAGAGGACCAATGTTTAAATCTTCATTTGATAATCTAAAAATATACAACGGCAACAAAGGGGTCACTTTTTGTTGCATTTATGGACCTGCCCACGGCCTTTGATTTAGTTAACAGAGCTCGGCTGTGGTCCATGTTGTTAAAATTGGGACTTGATCCTCCTCTTGTACACTTTCTGGCTGAACTTCACAAAGACAATTAGAATGGACCTAGAAGGAAATCGCACAGCTTGGTTCAAATCGAGCAGGGGTGTACGGCAAGGCTGCATCCTTGCCCCCATGCTGTTCACTTTATACATAAATTCATTAGAGAAAAACCTTTTAACTGCTACTTTGGACACACCGGGTGCAGGGGATACTCGCATCCCCGTTCTCCTGTACGCGGACAACGCTGCTTTAATAGCTCGGACACATTTAGGCCTGCAGAGACTTCTAAATGCATTTAGTGAATTTATGTCCTCACTTGACTTAGTGGTAAACAATTATGGCATTCGGGGCTGTCAAAAACAACACCAAATCGTTTTATTGTAATGGTGAAGTGATCACTAATGTCAAAGTTTTCACTTACCTTGGTGTAATTCTTGATACTAAGGGTAGCTGGATCTCTCAAATTACAGCCAAAACCAAAGCGGTGAGGAGCTCGGCAAATGCAATTTTAAGTTTCTCAAGGAGACTTGGAGGGAAGCCGAGCGGTGCATTATTAAGCTTGTACAGGGCAAAAACTCTGGCAATAGCCAGGTACGGATCAGGTCTGTGGGGCTATGTGAACAGTGAAACCATCCAAAGGGAGGAAAATAAGTTCCTTCGGTCTATACTAGGGCTCCCCCAATCGACAGCCACATTCTCAGCTCATCAGGAGCTTGGTTTAGGGTACATTACCGATATCCTTTCAATGGCACCTATTCTTTTATGGATTAGGACTTGGACCAATAGCAACCTAGGTCTAAATCATAAAGTACTGATGGACTGCTTAACACTGGACAAATTTAAAGATATTGTTTGGCTGTCATACATTTATAAGTGCTCTTTGGAACTTGGTCGTCCTGAGATATTCTCCGCCCCTCTGGGTTTGAAAAAATCTGATTTAGATTGGGTCAAGCTTAACTTCTCTAAATTGAAGACCTTGGAGAGAGAGGAACATCAACTTACAAAGCCCACGGTCAGAGCCCATTTTTTGACTATTACTTGCCTAGATATTCAACCGTATCTTGCCATAGTAAACATCCCTTTTCACAGGTGGCTTCTGGTCAAATTTCGGTTTAATCAGATTTATACGGTTCTCTGTGACAGACATGGTTGGTACAAGCAGGAGGATGCACCTGTGTGTAATTGTGATAATTTTTCACTGCAAGATAATATGCACCTAATGCTGTTCTGCCATTTCTACAATATGCCTAGACAGAAGTATTTGGTGCCTTTATTGAAGGACAAAGCTTTTCTTCAGGCAAAACCAGCTCTCCTGTATTTACAAATGCTAGATTCACCTTTGGTTATGTTTAGCGTGGCTAACTACCTTGTTGCTGCTGTAAGGATTAGGAGGAGGCGATTGCAAATGTAATATGGGGGTCTGTACTGGAGGATGAAATGTGTTCTTTGTACCTGTAAAATTTTAGCCAATAATTACTTTTTTAGCTGCTTTTAAACTGTGTATATAATTGCTATTGCTGTATGTAATTTTTTATGAAATTGAATTGCCCTTTTTAAATTGATTGTAGTATGCTTTTATGATTTTTAACTAAATCGAATAAAGTGGTTTTGACTTGACTTGATATTTGATGACGAGTCTCCGCTTTCAAGTAGAAAGGATTTCACAATTAGAGTTATTTTTGAGTTCTCACAATCACCAATGATTCGCAGGCCACATATCTTATGCCATTTCAGCTCTAAACTAGGATCCCTTTCATCGTCCGAGATTTACCACATCGAAGTGTGACAGCAGGAGGTCCCAGAAGCAGGTTATCTTTAAGGTGCGTAGTAGAAATAGAGATGCAAACCCATAAGGTCCCGGACACTGCTGGCGAGTATAGATAAGGGACACTACCTCACGGAGGCACATTCCTGGTCCCATGATAAACTGCCTGGCAACCACCTGACTCAAAGCATGTGACCTGGTTCGATGATAACACTTCTAGAGCAGAGCTTTAAAGACACCAAGGTGACGCAACTCCAGCTGGACAGTCAAGTACACCAGGGTCTTGGCAAGGGATCAGTAGAGCACCAGTGACAGAAGCAACTGATGGTCCAGTGGTAAAGATACTGCACGGTGACCACTGACTACCCACAGGATATTGTGCTTGTTGTTGCTGCCTTGTGGGGGACTCAATGTCACAGAAGGACCATGCACCAGGAGGTGCCAGCTGGCGGGGTGAGGATTGCTTGAATCCGGGCTGCGCAACAAAGCACTGTGCTCTCACCCGCCACATGGGACGGGCCTGTACTGCCCCCGGCAGTGCCAAGAAGAGCCAGGGCAGGCCGTAGCCAATTTTTTGGAGGACTTTAAGGTACCGTCGCTGATTTTTACATTTCTTTGACATTACATTGCTTCTCTCACACGATGGTAAAGCACAAAGCTCCTATTGTAGCCAAGCCTCGCTCAAATTCTACCTCCCTGGATAGCTTTATTAGAAGAGCAATGGGTGCCCTACACTAGGGAATTGAGCATGCAGAGCGTCATCTAGCTGCCACTATCGCAATAGCCCCTGGGACAATTTCATCTACTAAGATAGCACCCCAGCTCGAAAGCGCCCCCGCGTCAGCATCTGTTTTGGGCACACTACAAGACAGTTTTATTGCCACCATACATTGTCTCTACTATTGAACGCGGACGGGAGATCAGTCTGTCCTTAACTTGACCCCACAACAGTGCACCTCCTGACAAACGCAAAAGACGCGGGAGGAATACAAAACCACATTCTACTGTAGACCTTAAATCTAGCACTGTTGCCTCTGACTCAATGATTCCTATTGGCCTCCGGTTGCGGAGATGAACTTATTTCATGGGGAAATAATTGTCTGGGGGGGTTATGGAAAGCTATCCCCTATTATTGACCAGTTGGGGCTGATTAAAGAACTCTTTCGCAGTTTTAAGACTTTGAACCACAGAGCTAACTCGGGTAGCAAGGTGCAATCGACTTACACAACGGCTCCTGGGGTTTAGTAATCGGACCCTGACTCATCAGCAATCAACCATAACCCACCTTCGAACTGTCCAAAAGATAGCCGTTTTGGCAGTTGCCTCCCTGCACTGCATCATGACACTCTTCATCCTCTGCAAAACCAAGTTGCTTCTGGATCTTGCGGTGTGGCAGACAATTACGGCCGGGGCTGTTGGCCCTTTGAAGGTCCCAACTGTTTCGAAAGGAACTTGGAAAGGAACCGTGGTAAAATTTGGGTACCTGGACCTTCCTTCAGAGGTCCTTCTCCCAAGTTTTAGCAAACATGAGACCACAAAGCAAAGAAGGGCAATTCCTCATCCAGTGACCATCAATGTAATCCCTGCCTATTGACCCTGTTGACCCTGTGTGGTAGTAATGACCAATGTCCTGTCTCTGCCCTCAGGCTCAACTGAACCAACTACCCAGCTGAGGAATAAAGTCCTTCATTGTTTCCAATTTATGTTGTCTTCACAATTTTCAAAGCTGATCAAGTTTTGCTGACAAGAAGGGTTAGGTAAATTGGCCCAACCAAAAACAAATTAAATGGGCCTACATTATCATTAATTGTAAACAACCCAGGTTTGCAGGACAGTCATTCTTCAGGTTCACATCTCACATCCCTTTGGGCTATTTTAACCGCCAGCTGCATCAAACTCCACAAGTAATTAACTATTCACTAATTAACCAGTATTCTCCTGCTGACTGCACATCCTACACCTACCTATCAAATAGGTTTCAGGTTTTGAGCCATCTGCAGGAGACCGATTGACTTCACATTGCGGAGGAAACTTCCTTATCGATCTGTTTGAAAGACTCAGTCCAGTCCATTTGTCCCCCATGCCTGGATTTAAAGCTCATAGTGTTTCCACCCTTTCTGATTCTATTAAACCCCTCCTGTTACTTATGGTCATCCAATCTAGCTCATCCAGTTTACCTAGTCACCCCGTTTTATCCCAACATTGTTACAGTCTGTCTATGAAGGGATTTGTCACTTCATGGAAACATTTTGGTAACCATAATAAATGAATTGCCAAGGACTGGCATAATATAACTTCTGCTTCGGATTTTATATGCCTCCGGGAACCTTTGAGTGTGGACCCAAAAAAACGGTTTTCCTCCCTGGTTACTGCTGCAACCCCATCCAATTGAGTAAATGCGAGACCTATTGCATTGCAGATGCTTGTTACTGCTGCCGCACTATCCAAGCAGTTCCTGCTAAAGGTGGTTTACAGATTCTCATCTCCACTTTACCTGCAGCTATTAGAAGATTGGACACGGCTTCTTCTTATTATTAGTTTGTACGGTTATCATTTACAAATGAATCTGATTTGGTGGTGGTCAATTTTTACAATAACGTGTTTCATTCTTCCCGTAATTATGTCGTCTTCACCCTTGATGCAGACTTGGATGCATTTCTGAGCTTAATTCTTTTTATTTGTTCCATATTGTGGGCATCAACATACAAAAATTTCCTTTTTCAGCGAGGCATGTGTGTGGTTTAACTGATTCTGTGGGTGCTGGAATCTCCCATTTCCCACACAACGTCAATGGAAAACTTCTAAATTCTTTAATTTTTAAATATGACAATTTATCACTACAAAATGGTAATATAAAGAGTAATGAAGAGACCCCTTCCTTTACTGGTAGTGGAGCCCATACTAATATCAATCACATTTTGATATCTCCTGCTGCTAGTGACCTTGTTCTTAACTTCAGAGCAATTCCAACCACTGTGAGTGGCGATAACCCAATAGCTTTATCCATGTCTCTACAGAAATACCCTGTGTTGTTAATGTTAAGCCAGTTAGGCCTACAGGTGCCCGTATCAGATGTGCGGGGGTGTCCCTCTCCGTGTGCTGCAGAAGTTGTTAACTATGAACGTAACCAAGTTCAAGTATTGTTTAGACTCTGAGGTGGACCTTGGCAGGTTGTTGCACGCTTTTGGGAAAATCACAAGGTCCTTTAATGCCCTACTTACACGATCCTCTAGATCAAGAACTTCCAAGAGATATGGTTTGTTTGACCATTCGTGTACTCAGGCATCTAAGCTCTTACGGACTGCCTTACATAGTTCTCCCAGGGATCACTTTGACATCAAGCATTTATGAAAGAACTACATCCTGGAATTAGCTGCCAGTAAGAATGTACTCTGGGAAGAGGCTTGGCTGCACTTGGCCAAGGCAGCAGAGTTCAGCAATGTTATGCGTTTCTGGAGTAGGTGTAACACCACATTTTTAAAAACCCATTCCGTACCCGAATTCCCCTCATTTCTCTCTCAACAAGAGTGGGTTGACCACTTTTCAGGCATTTTTGGCTCCCTTAGGGCTATGTTTCTTCAGATGTAGCTATGAGCGTCAACCACTCTAGTAGCAAGAGCCTTGACGTTACTTTGGACGAGGTTCTTCTAGACCTAGAAGATAGTGCTGGGGGTAAGGCACCTGGCCCTGATGGTCTACTGGATGACGCCTTTTAGAGCAGTGGGTGAACTATGGAGCCCTATCTTGACTCTAGTGTTAAATGCAGCAGCAGAGGGAACGATCCTTCCCAGTTGGGCCGATTTTATCATAGTGCCTATTTTAAAAAAGAAGATAGATCTGACCCAAAGTGTTATCGCCCCATCCTCCTCCTGGATTCCTCAGCCAAGCGGACTGTAAGGGTTCTGCTACGGAGATTAGAGGAGTGGGTAGAGGACAATTCTATCCTTTCAGTGGCCCAGTATGGTTTCAGGAGGGGGTTGGGGACAGTGAAGCAGTGCGTGGATCTAGAACAGCTCATTCGGAAATAGACCAATGCTCCCATTATTTGTGCTTTGTCAATCTCAGCAGCACTTTGGATGATCTTTCAATTTTTTCGTCTAATTCACCTTCGCTTGAGGCCCCTGAGAAGATTGTCCTTTCTTTATCCTGGTTGTACGAGAACTTGTTAGCTAAGGTCAGTTATGGTCTCAATGGGGAATGTTCCTCATCGTTTAAGATCAAGAGGGGAATTAGATAGGGTAGTAATTTGGCACCTTTCTTATTCTCTCTTTTTATTAATGGGCTGGATGGTGTCCTTCAGGCTCTGCAGGCTGACGTGCTCATCGCCACCAGTTGTTCGGTTCCTGTGTTGTACGCAGACAATGCTGTGCTGATGTCTAGAACCTCCGTCAGCCTCCAGAAAAATGAAGATTAACAATACTAAAATCTTTACAATGTCATGCAGGAAAAGAATGCAAAAATGAAGGACTTTTTATTTCTTTTAGTTCTGCAATCGAGAGGGTTAATTTATTTTGGTATTTGGGATTTTTTTTTCTCCAAAAATGGCCTATGGTTCCAAAACATACAACAAAACACTTGATCCAAAATTAGCAGATTCTGTGAGGGATTCTTCAGGTACTGCCACAAACATGGTAGCCGACCTGTTTATGAACTGATTAATATATACACGGCGAGAGCACTGTTGGCTGCCATGTATGGTGTAGGCCACTGGGGCTATACGCCCTGTGGTCCTCTTCAGGTGGAGAACGTAAAATGTTGCCTTACGATAATTGCATGCCTTGGAGGATCCCATTTCATTCCTTCACATTGCTTCTGATACCTGGGACGCGATTCAGAAAAGTAGTTTATTTTAATTATGCACCTTAAGGTCAGAACCTGGGTTTTTAATAGTATTTGGTTTGATTTTTAGAATTATTTATTGCTGCACTTTACTTCTGTACTTTTATTGCCTATTTTGATTGTGCCGAATAAAGTTTTTGAACCAAACCGACTACCCAGTACCAAGTGAAAAGGCAAAACGTGATTTAGGATTAGGACTACCATAAATGAGCATCTTATACACGAGTGCTAGCAGGTTAATTTGTTACATAAATGGTGAGGGTCTTCTTGGGGTTTTGTGGCAGGAGGAAGACACTGGGAAGTATCCTATATTTTGCTAAGGTTTACCACAGGCATCCCAGAGCCAACTGCATAATCAAGTTACTCCCTTTATTCATGTGAAAGAATCTTGAAACCAACATTGCAAAGACACTGCATTTAATCTCATCGATATCTAATGGCAAACAAAAGCCTCTCACCTGCAGAGAACAATCCTTTCAGGAACCCAAAGCTCTCCCCCAGCTTTTCAAAGTCCGGCAGCAGTTTTGCAAAATCCTCAGCGTCGGGCAGGGCTCGACTGAACTTTTCTGTAGAAAGTTGAATGACAAAGACAATACGACTGAAAATACGTGTGTGCAGTACATTAAACAACACATTTCCATTTCTTTTCTTTAAATCTATTCCATACAATATTATTTAAGTAAAAGGCACAAGTGCATCCATCCCTTTTATTACATCAATCATTCAATCAAAACATTTGTAGAGCGCACTACTCACCTGTGAGGGTCTCAAGGCGCTAAGGGTGGGGGTAGGCATCTACTGGTCGAACAGTCATGTCTTGAGGCATCTCCTGAAGGTCAGAAGGTCCTGGGTATTACGTAGATGGGCAGGGAGGGTGTTCCATGCCTTTGGGCGAGGTGGGAGAAGGATCTGCTGCTGGTGGTCGTTCAGCGGATGCGTGGGACGGGGGGCGGGGGCGGGGGGGTGGGGGTGAGGTCGGGATGGGGAGAGGCCGGTGGATCGCAGTTGGCGTTTCGGGGTGTAGAAGGACAGTCGTTCGTTGAGGTATGCTGGTCTGACGTTGTGGAGTGCTTTGTGCGCATGGGTTGGGAGTTTGAAAGTGATCGTCTTGTTGACCGGGAGCCAATGCAGGCTCATAGGTGGGTGATGATGTGGCTGTGGCAAGGGAGTCCGAGGATGAGGCGTACGGAGACGTTCTGTATGCACTGGAGTCTCTTCTGGAGTTTAGCTGTGGTCCCTGCGTAGAGTGCGTTGCCGTAGTCCAGCCTGATGCCGAAGAGCTTCTGGGTGACCGTTCTCCTGGTTTCGGTGGGGATCCATCTGTAGATCTTACGGAGCATTCGAAGGGTGTTGAAGCAGGAGGAGGAGACGGCGTTGACTTGCTGGGTCATGGCGAGCGTTGAGTTCAGGATGAACCCCAGATTGCGTGCGTGGTTTGTGGGTGTCGGGGCAGCTCCCAATGCGGTCGGCAACCAAGAGTCGTCCCATGCGGCGGGGGTGGAGCCGAGAATGTGACCCTCCGTCTTGTCCGAGTTCAGTTTCAGGCAGCTGGTCTTCATCCATTCTGCGACAGCCTTAATTCCCACGTGGAGGTTGGATTTGGCGATGGCCGGGTCTTTGGTGAGGGAGAGGATCAGCTGCGTGTCATCGGCGTATGAGACGATGTTGAGGTGGTGATGTCGGCGATGTTGGCGAGTGGTGCCAAGTAGATGTTAAAGAGGGTTGGGCTGAGGGATGCTCCTTGGGGTACGCCGGAGGTGATCGTTGTGGCATCGGATTGGTACGGGGGAGGCAGACCCTCTGGGTTCTGCCGGTGAGGAAGGAGGTGATCCAGTCCAGGGTTTTACCTCAGATCCCTGCATCGTGGAGGTGTGTGCGAAGGGTGTGGTGGCAGACGGTGTTGAAAGCGGCCGAGAGGTCCAGGAGGATGAGAGAAGCAGCCGAGAGGTCCAGGAGAATGAGGGCCCCGGTCTCGCCATTGTCTAATGAACCTGTGAAGATTGTGTACAAAAAAAATCTGCACTAGGTAAAACATATAAGGAAACATTTATAATGGTCTCACAATTGCAGTAAGATGCAAGCGCAAACATAGAGCTTAAACCCCAAATAATAGGACCCATATTTTACACAAGAGACCAGCAATGTTACCGACGTTACCTGTTCATGTTTTAAAGAATCAGACTGCCCCTTTACATTTCATTTCACAGAGCTCCGATTGGATAAAAATAAATTTTAGAATCCTGATTTCCACAGATATAATAAAATCCGCCTTCCTAGCAGTAACGGTTGGGTCTCCCTCCTTACTGTTTGAGACCAGATAATACGACTGAGTGGCCTCATTTTCATGACTTATGTACAGTGCTCGTCCTTGCTAGGTGGATGTTCATGATGAAGAAAAGTAGTTTATTAGAGATTCCTACTATTTGAAGACTTACCCATCTTCAGATAGGGCATCTGCATCAAAAAAAATAAATTAAAAAGCATTATTATAATGCATTGATTATAACAGCCTATCTACCGCATTGTGTCATTCTTTTATTTTGAGGCCAATTAAGTGATTAGGATACTAAACACTAATTCAGAAATCCTATTCAAAGTGCCACTGGACATATAAAGCCTTCTGGGGAGCATGGCGAGCACATGGATCTGTAAAAGTACCAACAAGGTAGAATTGACAACGATTTCTTATTCAGAATCAGATCTTTTATTAATTTGCCAGTAGGCGAAACGCACAAGAACGAAGAGAGTGAGCCTGGCAAAAGTAAGTGCATTTGGGAATTGCACATGGAGGTCGTCCAAGTAGTGGCGCTTGATGAAGGTGTGTAGGATTCATAGGGTAGTCCTTGGCATGACCCCTGCTTGAAGGGGTGTGGCTTGAGCCATCCCGTATGTGCCACGTGAAACGGTGCTATGGCACAACGAAATGCTTGAAGAACCCGTTTAAAACATTCACAGTTGCTACATCACCTTTTCCTTGGAAACCTGGCCAAAGACGATAGCAGCGGATCCGTCTTATACATGGCTTTAGTTTCCGTGACAGAATATGGTAACAGCTGCTCTTCAGCAAAAACTGCTTTTTAAAGAACCTGATACAAGCTAATAGTAGAGACGGCGAGCCACTCGTTGGTGCATCTAGGAGAAGTAGTAGATTTACCGGACACAGACTGTAGGTCTGTATTGTGCACTGCTTAAAAGGAACGTCCCATAGGCTGAAGAGGGCCCCCTTATCTGATAGGCTAGGGCTGCTTGAGGACATGGGGGTAATGTTCTGAAAACCCGCCTCATGACTTCTTGGAAGATCCATATTGTGAACAAAAATGCCTCATTCAGAGGTCTCCTGAATCCAGTACGCTCCACTAGATTCACTCCCAGAGAAAGCAGATAAAGGTCTAAGCCAGATAAACACAACATGTACTGTTTGCAGTTCATTCTTCATGTAACAAAGACAAAACGTTTCATTGCTTTTGTGTTCTTCTAGCCTACACTGTGCATGCGCAATTCAGTGCTTCAGGACCGAGCGCTACAGTATAGTTGTGGTGGTCTGCGCTATCAGCAACTTTTCTTCTGTCTTTGCAGGAAGCTCTGAAGGGCAAGACAGGCGCCCCATGTTCCATTTAATGTTGTGCACAAGATTTTTGCTGTTAATTCTCTAAAAAGTGCTCCCTTATGGAAGGTTAGGTCATCACCATCAAGTGCCTTAGGCTTCAATTATTGGAAAGGCACTGAATCAGTGCTGCAAAAATAGTACAGTTCTTAACAAGTTCCTTTAGGTAGACAAAATGGAATTGATCTCAGAAGACTGTGGCTCCAGGTGTTTCAAATAATTCAGAAATCGACAGTGAGAACTTCATAGAATAGGTCATGTTTACTCCAGACTGTTGCGATCCTGCACCACCTTAACCCAGTTTGACTATTTCTGGCCTGATGTGCGAGAGAATCTGTCATGCCCTCGTAGCACTCCTTGATTCTGCAACATTCATCAGCAAACTGCAAAGATTTGGTAGCCAAGATGGTGACGCTCGATGGTAAGCCCACCCATAATAGAGGGTGGGTCATGACATACTGGATTTCCCCGGCACATTGCTTGTTTGCAGTAAGGCGAACAGTAACTATTGACAAACTGAGTAGGGTTTGCTCCTGGAATATTGAACCCAATGGTTAGTGAGCATCAAGGAGTCATTTCCACCTACCAGCTGTTGCCAACTATAAATGTCACGCAAACAAATGATGGACGGAATGCTCAATAAATCATACATTCACCTCCAGTCAAGAGATCTGGGATAAATCCATTGTTCTTTTGCTCACCATGCCATTCCAGTTCAGACTCAGCCATATGCAAATCAGTCTTGATCCTGTGCCTCATGGGAACAGTCCAGACCGAATTGCCAAGCCAGGTCCTCCCTGGACCGGAAACAAGCTTCCTAGGACCAGTTTCTGGGTATTACCCTTCATCAGCCAGGCTAGCTTGAATCCAGTGGCACAGTGAGCAAGGGACCCACGTCTGGGTATACCCAACCCACTTAGGGTGAAAAGTGCTACGCAAACAAATGATGGACGGAGCAGTGAATAAATCATACATTCTCCCCCAGTCAAGAGATCTGGGTTAAATCCATTGTTCTTTTGCTCACCATGCCACCCCAGTTTACATTGTTCTTCATTCTGTCCATCAATTGTTATTTTTGCATTTGTCACCCCGAGTGGGACGGGTATGCCCAGAGTGGGTTTCATGCTCTCCATGCCACTGGAGTCAGTCTATCCTGGCTGATGAGGGCTGAAAGCCCGAAACCTGTCCTAGGATGCTTGTTTCCAGTCCTGGGAGGACCAGGCCTGGCAGTTCAGGCTGGACTGTTCCCATTGGCCGCAGGGTCAAGACTGATTTGCATATGGCTAGGTCCAAACTGGAATGTCATGGTGAGCAAAAATACGATGGATTTAGGCCCAGATCGCTGTACTGAGGTTGAATGTATGACATTGTTCTGCATTCTGTCCAACAATTGTGCTTTTTGCTCCAACCATAAATGAGGCACCTCCAGGCACCCACTTCAGAACACTTTCTGGGCCTTGCGAAGATCAGAGGAGGACTGGACTTGCTTGTTGTGACCTGAGAGGAACCCTGAAGGACTGGACCTGCTCCCTCCTGTACCAAAGGAAAAAGTAGTAGACCCCAAGGACCACTTGTGTGACCTATGTGGCTACTGGGAATAAACACGCTTCAAAAAGGCTTTTCCTGGAACTACTCAGCTGAAGTGACTGGACCCTGCTGTTGGCCTCTGCCTGACATTGTGCAAGTCTCTACCTGCCTTCCTGGCGGTCCTGGAGTCTCCAGTGAGCCTTTACGTGCCTCCAGAGTGGTCCTGGAGTCTCAAGAGTGTACTTGGGTGGTGGATTGGGATTTAAAAGACCAAGTCAGAAGGCAACATCTTTGACCAGGACAAACCTTGCTGATGTATCCAACCCTCACTCCACTGCAGTCAGTCTCAAATTCCGCCTAGTTCCCGGTCTACCGTGGCCGGCAGGGATGTGGAATTCCTAAAGCCCGACGCCCAGGACATATTGTTTGGGGTCAAGGGCAACAAGTTTTAATGTGCATTTTGTCCTTGGGACAAGTAGGCCCAACTACCTGCAACAAAAACCCTTTGGCTGCCAGTTTGCAGTAGCACATTAAGGGCCAGGGAAGGGCACAGCCTGAAGTCGGGTTATTATTTGTGTGCCTATATTAATGCTGTTCAAAATTTTATTTATGGTTCATTAATTGAAAGCCTTTATTATTAGGGTGAGCGCTCTAAGTAAATGTAAGTTCTAACTGCACTACTGACAGTGGTTACAGTATAAAAATGTGTACTCAAGGTTTCAAAGTTTAGCAATATGAGGCTATGCATAATGCTCCCAGAATGCTCTCTGATTAGATGCAAATATTTACAGAAGCTTGAGAGCAAGATTAATGACCCTTTGCTTTCAATATAAAATGTTCCTAAAAAAATGAAAGTAAGAAAAAAATAAATTTTGCTAAACTACTGTGAAATTTCAGGTACCGTTTCTTTGCAGCATCATTTAGTAAGATGTGTTGATGCATGCTAGTATTTCGCAAAAAAATTCATATTGGAAAATCAGTGTAACCAGTTTCAATAAGAGTAGGAGAAACATAAAAATAAATAAGCATTGGCAAAGCCAGTAGGTCTGAAATTAGTGTCAGCTTTTTAATTTTGCCAATACATGACTTGTTTTGGCATGATTTTTGTAAAGCCTTCTTGATGTGAGAGCAGCCGGGCCCTCACCATTATAAGAAACATTGGCAAAAGCAAAAAAAATGGTCTAAATAAAGCACACACTGCCACATTAGTTACTGCCACTGAACAAAACTACTTTGTGTGCCAATATACTCTGTGTGAAAGAGCTTAATGCCGTCACTCACACTGAAGCCAGCCGATACAGAGAGAGGGAGAGAGAATTTTAATAAACACAAAAGTTTGTGGTTAACGCCAGACCAAATTAGGGGCCTATTATTAAAGAAAGTCTCAAAGTGCACCCTTGGTATATGTCCTTGCATTAAGTGCAGCTATCTGGCTTTCGTGAATTTATAGAAGTAGGGCAAGAAATGCACTCCAGGAAAATATTTGTGAACTGCAGTTTATCATGACCAAATATGCATGTGTAGATTTGCTCATGCGAAAACCCGAGTGTTTGCAAGGTTATTTTCCCATCAACCACTTTTTTCCCAACTCTGGAAGAAGGTTTACGTCTGCCATTATCAGGAGTACATTTCCAACATTTCTCAGTATTGGAAAAGATTAGAGAAGAGTTGTTGAAAACCCTTAAAACATGCAAGTTAGTAGATTGCACAGACTTAAAGGGCATTTCAACCCTGGAACCATTGCTTACCACTACCTTCAGCCCCAGTATGTAGATCTGCAGAAACGTGGCAACATAAAGGGATTGCCAGCATTCAAGAACCACTATGGTATGAGCACTGGCATAATCAGAGAGGCTATATAAGCTCTTATATAATGAGATTGCTGCCATAATTTGTCGCCAAACCATATGGCACCAAAGGGACAAGTGGATTTTGTTAAAGGACAAGTAGATTTATGAAGCAACTTGCCCCATGGACAAGTAGATATTTTAATAAATTCCACACCCCTGAAGTCTCTACCTGCCTTCCTGGCGGTCCTGGAGTCTCCAGTGAGCCTTTACGTGCCTCCAGAGTGGTCCTGGAGTCTCAAGAGTGTACTTGGGTGGTGGATTGGGATTTAAAAGACCAAGTCAGAAGGCAACATCTTTGACCAGGACAAACCTTGCTGATGTATCCAACCCTCACTCCACTGCAGTCAGTCTCAAATTCCGCCTAGTTCCCGGTCTACCGTGGCCGGCAGGGATGTGGAATTCCTAAAGCCCGACGCCCAGGACATATTGTTTGGGGTCAAGGGCAACAAGTTTTAATGTGCATTTTGTCCTTGGGACAAGTAGGCCCAACTACCTGCAGCAAAAACCCTTTGGCTGCCAGTTTGCAGTAGCACATTAAGGGCCAGGGAAGGGCACAGCCTGAAGTCGGGTTATTATTTGTGTGCCTATATTAATGCTGTTCAAAATTTTATTCATGGTTCATTAATTGAAAGCCTTTATTATTAGGGTGAGCGCTCTAAGTAAATGTAAGTTCTAACTGCACTACTGACAGTGGTTACAGTATAAAAATGTGTACTCAAGGTTTCAAAGTTTAGCAATATGAGGCTATGCATAATGCTCCCAGAATGCTCTCTGATTAGATGCAAATATTTGCAGAAGCTTGAGAGCAAGATTAATGACCCTTTGCTTTCAATATAAAATGTTCCTAAAAAAAATGAAAGTAAGAAAAAAATAAATTTTGCTAAACTACTGTGAAATTTCAGGTACCGTTTCTTTGCAGCATCATTTAGTAAGATGTGTTGATGCATGCTAGTATTTCGCAAAAAAATTCATATTGGAAAATCAGTGTAACCAGTTTCAATAAGAGTAGGAGAAACATAAAAATAAATAAGCATTGGCAAAGCCAGTAGGTCTGAAATTAGTGTCAGCTTTTTAATTTTGCCAATACATGACTTGTTTTGGCATGATTTTTGTAAAGCCTTCTTGATGTGAGAGCAGCCGGGCCCTCACCATTATAAGAAACATTGGCAAAAGCAAAAAAAATGGTCTAAATAAAGCACACACTGCCACATTAGTTACTGCCACTGAACAAAACTACTTTGTGTGCCAATATACTCTGTGTGAAAGAGCTTAATGCCGTCACTCACACTGAAGCCAGCCGATACAGAGAGAGGGAGAGAGAATTTTAATAAACACAAAAGTTTGTGGTTAACGCCAGACCAAATTAGGGGCCTATTATTAAAGAAAGTCTCAAAGTGCACCCTTGGTATATGTCCTTGCATTAAGTGCAGCTATCTGGCTTTCGTGAATTTATAGAAGTAGGGCAAGAAATGCACTCCAGGAAAATATTTGTGAACTGCAGTTTATCATGACCAAATATGCATGTGTAGATTTGCTCATGCGAAAACCCGAGTGTTTGCAAGGTTATTTTCCCATCAACCACTTTTTTCCCAACTCTAGAAGAAGGTTTACGTCTGCCATTATCAGGAGTACATTTCCAACATTTCTCAGTATTGGAAAAGATTAGAGAAGAGTTGTTGAAAACCCTTAAAACATGCAAGTTAGTAGATTGCACAGACTTAAAGGGCATTTCAACCCTGGAACCATTGCTTACCACTACCTTCAGCCCCAGTATGTAGATCTGCAGAAACGTGGCAACATAAAGGGATTGCCAGCATTCAAGAACCACTATGGTATGAGCACTGGCATAATCAGAGAGGCTATATAAGCTCTTATATAATGAGATTGCTGCCATAATTTGTCGCCAAACCATATGGCACCAAAGGGACAAGTGGATTTTGTTAAAGGACAAGTAGATTTATGAAGCAACTTGCCCCATGGACAAGTAGATATTTTAATAAATTCCACACCCCTGGTGGCCCTTGACTGTCATTGACTCCAATGGTTTTTGGCACTATTTCGACCTAAAACTTTGGGAATGCATATGTCCGGTTACCTTTATTGAATTTTTCTCATTTTGTTTTGTTACATTTTACTCTATTTTTCTATTTTAATTTGGGATTTTTATTGTTTTGAATTTGGACTTCATTACTGTTTTTGGTACTACATAAATATGTACACATTGCCCAATGTTAAGCCGGTCGGCTCTGTGCAATAGCCACAGGGCTTGAGCTCAGGGTCATTAAGTGACTTTGAGAGTTAACCATGACAAGAGCAGTGATTATTCCTTAAGGAGGGCAGTCACCCACCCCAAATAATAATCCAGTTTCTTACAGTGATACATTGGCACTGCTTGTAGAAGAAGCCACCATTGAAATTATAACAATCTGAGACTATGGGCCAAGTCTTTTGACTCTAAACTTAGACCACAAACTCCATCGTGAAACGCATCAGCTTCTGCACCCATCACAGCAAAGAGACACTGTACAGAAGGCCAAACACAGCACTTTAAACTCAAAGAAATGTGAGGTGGGACCTAATGGCACCTAGAACCGCTTAAAAGGAGTGTTGAGGGGTTAAGGTATAGGGATGTCAGGACTGAAACTCCATACCAGGGAAAGGGATCACCTTCAGGAAACATTTAAAATTATGCAAGGGAAATCTAGGAATAGTTGCTCCCGCCCCTTGCTCCACGACGTCACTTTAGAAATAATTTTACCAAAGCGCTCCTGCTGGTTCCCTCAATTTGTTAATAGAGTAAGACAAGTTAAAAAGAGAGAGAGACACATCAGTGAGTACGAGTGGCTTTACAGAATCATGTACCCACCAAAGTCGATGTGTTGATCGAGTTCCCACACAAAGTCAGGAATGATCCACTTGTACTCGCTGAGGTCCGGCAGCATATCTTTCCACTCGTCATAGGTCTAAAAGAGAGGAAGCAAGCCATGAGCTCAAGAGGAAATGTTTACAGAAACATACCGAGAGGGTGGTGGAACAAACAGCAAACGTGGGTTGGGGGAGAACTGAAGTAAATTACATGAAACGGACACAAAAAGGCGCTTCTATGTACAAATATTGACATTATTCTATTAAACATAAGTTACATAACATAAAAGAAACACTTATTTCCTTTGTATCAAATCAAGAGGTTTAGTTCCTGGGTGCATTCTGCCACAGGATGCATAAAGCATGTGTGTAGCCATAGACAACTACGGGAACAGCACAATAAACGTCCCTTCCTGTTTCTACGCTGAGCCATGGATTAGCAACTGCGGGAACAGCACAATCAATGGCCCTTCCTGTTTCTAAGCTGAGCCATGGATTGACTAGAGAGGAAATAGCAGAATCAACGGCCCTTCCGGTTTCTACGCTGAGCCATGGATTGACAACTGCGGAAACAGCACAATCAACGGCCCTTCCGGTTTCTACGCTGAGCCATGGATTGACAACTGCGGAATCAACACAATCAACGGCCCTTCCGGTTTCTACGCTGAGCCATGGATTGACACCCGCGGGAACAGCACACTAAACGGTCCTTCCCATTTCTACGCTGAGCCATGGATTGACAACTGCGGGAACAGCACAATCAGCGGTCCTTCCTTTTTCTACGCTGATCAATGGATTGACATGTGCGGGAACAGCACCATCAACAGCCCTTCTGGTTTCTACGCAGAGCCATGGATTGACCAATCAATCAATCAATCAAAGCATTTATATAGCGCACTACTCACCCGGAGGGTCTCAAGGCGCTGGGGATGGGGGGGTCCGCTACTGCTCGAACAGCCAGGTCTTGAGCTGCTTCCTGAAACCGCGGGAACAGCACAATCAACGGCCCTTACTGTTTCTACGCTGAGCCATGGATTGACTAGAGCGGGAATAGCAGAATCAACGGCCCTTCCTGTTTCTATGTTGAGCCATGGATTGACAACTGCGGGAACAACACAATAAACATCCCCTTCTTGTTTCTACGCTGAGCCATGGATTGACAACTGCGGGAACAGCACAATCAACGGTCCTGCCTGTTTCTACGCTGAGCCATGGATTATCAACTGCGGGAACAGCATAATCAACGGCCCTTCCAGTTTCTAAGCTGAGCGATGGATTAACTAGAGCGGGAATAGCAGAATCAACGGCCCTTCCGGTTCCTACGCTGAGCCATGGATTGACAAATGCAGGAACAGCACACTCAACGGTCCTTCCCGTTTCTACGCTGAGCCATGGATTGGCAACTGCGGGAACAGCACAATCAACGGCCCTTCCTGTTTCTACGCTGAGCCATGGATTGACAACGGCAGGAACAGCACAATCAACGGCCCTTCCTGTTTCTACTCTGAACATTGAATGATTTCCATCTGTTTCGTTGAGTCTGTCTCTGCCAGAGCCAGGCCTGGCATGAAATGCAGTAAAGATTCTTCCTTCACAGGCGACACATGGTACAAAGGACTAATAAACGCTGGTGTTCAAGTTCCCTGCCTCACTAACTAGTATTTTCACTCTTTTTTAGGTCTCGCCTGAGCCAGCGCATGAGCAGCTCTGCGAGACATTTAGTAAGTGGGTTTTCAAAGTGCTACAACACGCTTTTGATGGCCTCAAGCTTGCGGTTACGGTCGTGGGCACGCTTACATCCCACGATCTCTTTCACTTTCGCAGCCGTATCACTTAAGGCCGTGCGGTCAATGCTTGTTTTTTTTAAACTTTCATCGCGAGGCGCGCGCTTGTTAAGACTTGTGCCCTGCATGTAGACTTCTACCAGAGCGGCTGAGGATTCCTCTCCTGCGCGCTGTGGCAAGTCAACATCCCTAAACGAGCACTCCACACATGTGACACAGTGAGCACTAATGAGACCCTCTGCAGTGGACACATCCTGACCGCACAAGTAAGCTAACTATTAAAGACATTAAGTCGTCGTGAGCCCTCGGTCAATTAATACCTGGGCTGACAACTTAATCTTCCTTTCAGACATAATTAGGAGGTCAGTGGCTTGCGGGACCAAGTGCAAATAGAAGTACTTCTCCCAACTTCGAATGTACTTTAGCATCTATTGGGCACAAAAATCATAAATATTTTATTGCCCATATATTTGATGTTCTGTTTTCTACATCACGTCCCGCCTTCAATGTAAACCCTAAAGTTAGGGATCTCCAAACCATGCTGTTGTGTGCTAGTAAAACAGCAGTGTCTGGTAAGAGCTCTCTGGTGAGATGCGCGTGCATGCACTTTCAAAATACACATTTACAAATCATCCTCCCAAGGTCGATAATATAAGCCTAATTAAGTGGGTATTAAACGTGCTATTTGCAACAATATGCAAGCACTGATATAAAGTATTAAGTGCCACAAAAAAGGTTTACTCTTTGGTCAGTTGCTGTACCACCCCACTCGGGCAATTGTTGTTAATGTTTAGCTTCCGACAAATGACACGGACATCTTTCGTTTCCGTCTCTGTACCACCGAAGCACCGGAAGTCTAGTGTGTACGAGTGGCATCCAAGTACGGTTCGATTGGGCATGCCAAGACACTCCTACACGGAAATACAAAAGCGATTGGCACTGGGAAAACTCTTGGGTGCTGCCATCAGCCTGCCAGTCTTTCCTCACTAAAAACTTGTTTATATTCACGAGGTTATTTCCGGCAGGAAATCTTCCCGAAATGCACCTTCCTACCTCCGCTCCTGGGTTGGAGATTCGGGTTGCTGGCCCTGCCGCGGTATATTTAAAACACACCACCATTCTGGTTCAGATTGCAATCAGCAAGCCAACCTGTCATTACCGCGTTATCTGTGAAAAACCTCGAAAAGCACCAGATTTGCACTGGGATTAAACATCGCTTCAGCCCATGAATCTCTGCCAAGCCTAGAATGCTTTTCTGAATGTAAAACAGGATGGGAGTCAGATTCAGTCAATGCCTGTATTGTTGTTCTCCACCAGGGACGCACATGCCATCCTTTGGATTTTTGCTTTGTTTATGCTTAGACTGAGTATCACTATAAAACAAGCATTGGCATAGCCAATAGGTCTCGCCTTTGGCACATTATAAGTGTTTAGCTTTCAACAGCTGATGTTGCACCAAGGATATTGTGCTGCATTATTAAATACTTATAAGGTCCCAAAGGCGAGACCCATTGGCTATGCCAATGCTTGTTTAACTTTTACTGCTAACTAGGAAACAATGGTTGAAAATGAAATGAAATGTATTTATTTTCAGAAGGTGCTAGGATACAAAATGCTATGCCTAGCTACGACTTGACCGTGTCAACTTATTACATGTGCTTGAATGAAATATTAGATCATGGAATAGCCAGTGAATGTCTACCACCCTGGATCGTCTGCTACTGGTGTAAGCAAGGGTAAAAGGCAGATCTTTTGGGTTAGGCATTCTGTCATAGTGACAGCATGCTTCTGGGCACTGTTATAGCTCTTCCATGCAGTGATTCAATCTGCGCTATGAATAGGAAACAAACAGCATCCCACCTGATCTCTGCCGGAGCTGTGGCAGCTACTTCGCTGCCGATATGATACAGCCAATAATTCTGCCTGCGTTTGACATGACAAAACATGGTTTTGTTTTTGTAATCTACATATACCAACGGGCATATTAAAGGGTCTTCTGGCCTTTTAATGTGGGACAGAACCTTCTTTCAACACATTGCTCTTTGCTGTTTTTCTAGTTCCTCCAGGAAAGCAAAGAGCACACAGGGGACATGCTAGCAATCCTGCCTGGTGTGATGGACCATACGTGGCATATCTGTTGAGCACACCTTGTCGTCATCTTGACATTCCACTATTGAAATGAGTCTTGTATAATCACAAGTCTACAAGTTGGATGTCTCGGAGGTGAGCGCAGGAGGCCTGGAAGAAGACATAGCTACAGTCCCCCTGGCATCTATATGGGCACATCATACTTCAAGGGCTCCAAACAGTCTCTACAAGTACAAGGACGTGATCTTTCTGGCCAAAGTGCATTGCTGTAGCACGGTTCAGATGGATAGTGGGCTGGTGTAAGTTTTTGCACAGCAGGTGCCTGAAGAAGTGAACAAACTACTCACAGTCAGGCTGATTCAATGGCTGAATCTGCCAAGAGAATGGGGCTTTAGTACAGCTAGTAAAATGAAGTTAGTACAAAAGAAAACTACAAGTAAACTTCACTTGAAAAAAAAAATCGATTCAAACAAAAAACGAATCATTACCACATTCATCTTTTGTACTAATGTATCAATTTTGAGTCGCACAGGTCAATGTTGAAGGTGTCCCAAAAAATAGGGGGATATGTGGATACTAATTAGTATGACAACTAGAGATGGGGCCTCCTCAACCCCAAATAATCGTGCCCGTCTGCAGCAACTGATTTAATCTTGTTTTAGAAAAAAAAAGCCTACAGAAGAGCTAAAAGGAAGAGGAAAAGGATAATCTGTGAGAGCCAACCGAGCTAGAAGGCAAAGCCGATAAAACATACAAAAATAGAAAAGAAATTCATTTATGGAAAAAGAGCTTTGAATATGAAGAACACAGTCAGATGAGATTTGTTTAGCAATTACCAATAATATGAGCAAAAACATTGTTGATTAGTTGACAAAGGGTAGGAAGGAACAATCTAATCTGGGCAGTGTAATGTTGGCCTTCGCTTCCACGTACAATTCAATCTGGTAGATACAGTTGATCTTAGACAAAGCTGTCCGTGGATAATAATAGTGAAGAATGAATTGATGCTAATCATGAAGTATCTAGAGAGGTGGATGGGAGCTGTCCAGACTGGGTCCCCAGCAAGAGCTACACTCGGTAGACACACTACAAGCTTTGTTTTCAGCAATTTTATAGTAAAAAGTGAAGTCACAATCCTCATTCGGAGAGTACAGATCGCTCATCCTCAAGAAAGAGTCTATTAATAATCTGCGTTTAATTGCCTGCTAGCACTTTTAGATTTACTTTCTTAATACAGGAATATGAATTCAAAATTAGATTCTAGAAGGAGACCTGTTAGATGCTGGTTATGTGCCAGCACGGTGTGTGAAATGTACACTTGGTATAATCCAGAAGATACTAGTGTTGAAATATGATGAGCACGGAGGCAAGGATGTCCTTTGACCAAACCCCTTTGACCCTTGCTTGTTGCCTGCCTGCAAACTGCAGTAGCCTATTCAGCCAAGTTCAGGACCTAGAAAATTCACATTTTGCAGTACATAGACGATAGAGTCATTAATGGTGCCTAGAAACACCTGATGCAGCATGTGGACATGTCAACGTAAAGGATTTGGACATAACCCTCACGTAGCAATGGGTTAATCTAAACCTAAACTGGGGGAGGTGCTGGAATTCGACTACCGGGGTTATAACTATCTGCAGAACGCACATGAGTTAACTAACTAAAACGGAGCGGGGAGCTTGTGTGTGACTTAGGGAAGTCAGGATTTGTATCTGTTGATGTGGTGCTCTCGTCATTGAATACCATAATGAGCGCATTTGATTTAAAAAAGTGATTGTATTATGTCTGCAGAACATTTTACTGAGTTCTGAGGAGCAAACCTGCTAGTGCGTCACGAGGAGGAAGATGAGGAAAAACATAGACGAAGCATACCAGGGCGGTGCCAAGAGTTCTTCCATTGCCCCTATATACCAAGCCTGGTGCGCTATTAGAAGGTATCGGGCAGAAGCCTATTATATTACTGTTCCACAAAGCAGAACCGTGGCCCAACCAAAACAAACTTGAACGGTGGGTGCAAATATGTAAGGAACCAGTATATTGAGAAGAAAAATACACTTTTGGAACCCGTACAGCAGTTAATGGACAAATATATGGTGGTGGTGTAAGACAAATGAGGCTGGAGAGATGAAAAGCCTTAATAAAAAGTATATGTAAAGTACACGTTCACACAACAACTTAAGAGCAATAGGGAAAGAAGGGAGTATCACGATGAGGTGGAATTTCAAACGCATCTTAATTTGTCAGCTACAGTTTGATAACAAATGCTCGTTCGGTGTCAAGGTTAGGTGCAGCTGTTTGAGATTCAACGAGTTTAGCAGACAGTGAAAGAGAAACTAATCAGTGATTGTAGCTTACGGTTCAAAATGTAAGAACCTTGTTTATAACTGTATTTGTTCTAAATGTAGGCATCCTGGAGAACATTTGATTAACCTGTGCATTATTATAAAATGCAAGCTTGCAATTAGGCACGACGCTTGATAATTGTAACTCAGTTGTCCCATTTTAGATAAACATATGGGCATAGATATAGCACAGCAATATTAATATATCTTTTTATATTTTGTAAGAATGAAGGGCCTGCACCCTATGTTAGATTTTTCTAGGTGTGTCAATGATTCCAAGTATTACAGACATACTGTGTAGAACACCCTTTTTATTTCAAGATTTGTGAACGAATATCACATTTGAACAGTCCGAAGTTTGTGATTCATGAGATTCTAAATGTAACTTACAATGTTCAACTGCTTTGGGTTGAGCATTATCATGCAGTTGTTAAAATATTCCAAGTCCATCTCTCTCCCAGTCTATAAAGGTACATTTCTGAAGGTCAGGTGAACATGCAGGGATTTCAATTAATGACATATGTGGGGTTTGGGACAATGAGATATTTAACTCCTTAGCACTTGGTGCCAATGAACCATGGCTGTTCTCATTACGGTATTTGCATTGCACTCCACCTTCTATGTTGGAATAATGCATAGTAGTTGTGCAGCCACTAACTGATCTAAGCTAGGTCTACGGTTTTCCATTGTTTGACTTTAGTAGGTTCAAGTTGATTAAGAATGGAAGCCAAGTAGTGCAGAGCTCAACTATCTCTGTTTTACAGTTGTACTTGTAAAATAATAAAACTACTTAAGTCAGTTAATGGGGTCGTGGCTTGACGCGGACGGGTATAGCAGCATCAGGCTAGGCTCCCGCATTGCTGAAGCGCCCACAGCCGGAAACGTCGAGGACAGACGGCGACCATGCGCCTACAAAGGTAAACAGATCAGGCAACACCCCCTGGAGTCGGAATGTGAATGTCTACGCCGCTTGACAGTATTCGCTCCATGTATTTCTGTGACTGCAGGAGGAGATGCGAGGAAATGCTGCTGAGGTAGTTGTGGTTAGGGGGATTGGTTTCAGCGGTCGCCTAGTCCGAGATGATCTCCACCAAATCCCGCACCCCGCTAACCATGGCCACTTTATTGCGCCTTTACCCACATGGAAGCATTCCTAAATGCTTTAGACATTCCAGCACTTTCTGCGGAGCAAGCCAGGGGTCTAGAGGCTGATATCTCAGAAGGCCCTGGGGGAAGATGATTATCCTATTGAATTTTGTAAGATGACTAAACCTCCAACTGTCCCGCTATCGTGTAAGGTTTTTCGGGAAGCCTTTGAATGTAGAAGACTCTCCGAAGACTCTAACAGACTTCCTATTCTCTTAATCCTGAAACCTGGTCGGTATTTACTGGACTGGTCCAGCTAGAGGTCGATATTGCTCATTAATTTGGATGCCAAGATCATGGCCACTCACTTGCAGACCTGTATTTTCATCTTGATTCAACCCAACCAGGCAGGGTTTGTTCTGGATCAATCAAACAATCACCTACTACTCTGGCATCACATTCTCTGGTATGTTAAAGACTTGGATGAAAAGGTGCTCATCTCCCGCGATGCCAAGAAGGCGTTTTACAGCACAGTAGGAGGACCTTCTTCATACCATAGTCCGGAAGAGGTTCAACCAAAGATTTTTGACATGGGATGGGGGAATGTATAGAGATCCCTCATATCGGATGGGTCACATGCTCAGTGTGTCACTGGAACCAAGCTGTACCCAGCTAATGAGCCCACACTAGGGCTAAACTGGTCCTTAGTTGCTAGTGTTCCAGTTCAGGGAGGGCCTGGCTTGACAGTTCAGGCTGGGCTGTTACCAATAGGAGCAGGGTCAAGACTGATTTGCATATGGCTGGGTCCAAACTAAGGTGGCAAGGTGAGCAAAAGAACAATGGGTTGGAGTGCTACCCCGAATGAATGTGGAGTGGTTTGACATACTGCAAGCATTCATTCAATCAACCTTTGTATGTTCCGATCAAATGGGTCCTTATCTGGGATATTTATCCAGGGAGACTACTACTATACATCCATGGCTGAGCAGGACTAAACAACCAGACTTTGTCAAATGGGACTGAGTACCCTCGCAGTCTACAATATCTTTCACAAAGGTTTCCGTTCACATCAAGCATTCGGTTACTAGACATAAAAAGATGCAACACTTCATTGCGTAGTTGTGTCAAATAAGCATCGTTGGGAACAGATATTAAGTGACAATTCTTGTTAGACTGAGGTTAACATACATTTCATGGCTTCGTGTTTACGTTCTGCTACAACAAAGCCTACACACTACATAGCAATTGTCTACATGGACTGTTAGGGGAGCAGTCCTCGGCTTACCTTTACAATTATTGAATAAGAGCCTCTCAGAAAGACCCTCTAGAAATCTTGTGTCCCCCCATATTTACAAACCTAGGAAGTGGGGAAGTCTCCACTGGAAGGATTATGACTCATGCCCTGTATTTACGTGCCTTTCACTACATCAACAGTAAAACAAGAAATGCAGAAGTAAAGTACCTTTTTGGCTGTGTATCCACCTCCTACAGCAGATCCCAGGACAATATATCGTAGTTTGAGAAGCCGAGATGCCAATCGAGTGACCCAGAAGTGTCTCTGAAGCTGGAGCCCATGCTTCACTGTAAGGAGTTTGGTTCTTCGGAAAGGGGCACGAGAAAACGAGGAATACTGATGTGCAGACTGCCTCAACACAAGCTTCTGAACCTTTAAACCTGGACGATAGTAGTGGACGCTTCGGGAAACCAAATGCAGCTTTTGAAGCGGTAGTTTTACTTTTTTTCCACAACCAACACTGACTAGGCTCCGGCACACAGCACTGAAAAGAAAACAAACGCTTGTGTCAATAAGCTAAGAATTAAACAAACCCATGGATTGGTCATGTTGCACAAGGCACTCAGTGCAGTTAGCAGTCTAAACTCAGCAGCAAAAGGAAATGTCAGCTTAATAATATCAAATTTAGAGAAGAGATGTTTCTACTTCGCTACAAGCATTTCACAATGCACATTAGTGAGAAAGTTCCAGGCCAGGGACAGCAGGTGCAACATCTTTGCCAGGTTTCTTAGTTCTCCAGATGTTCCCCTATTTTTTGCTTTTTCTGAAGGGTTTGTGGGAGGCAGCCGAAGTGCAGTTCTAGTGCTTCTTAGGCATGCCCTTGGTGTGTCCTGAGAATGTGGGGGAGGGGGGACTTTCCACCAGACTATCTCCTTATCCTTATTGTCTATAAATGGAATAGCTCCCTTCGATACCACCAGCATGAGCTCTGGCTTGTGGCAGCTAATTGGTTGTAGGTTTAGGGGTGAAGAGTTGCAATTGGGGTTCTTCCCCATGTAAAATGAAGCTCAGAGCCACCCCCCCCAAAAAAGGACTCCTCTCTGAGGAACGAAAGGGAGACACAGACTGACTGCCTGGTCTGAATTCTAAACATAGTAAAGCACGTTAAAATTTGCTATTTTGTTTCCAGGCAACTGGTTTATTTAATTCATTCTTCCAGCAACAAAATCTAATTTCACAGACCAAAGATGGAACATTCAGCTGGGTCCTGAATGTAAATCAGAAGCTACTGGCGGAGAAAAATCTTTTTGCAGTAGTCAATGTGAGAACACATACAAGTATTTATGTTTGGGCCAAAGAAGGGAAAAATCCAAATATCCACTTTCAATTGTAAAAACCTCTTTTGGAATTATGAGCACCATGAGAATCCAGAGAAAGGTTTGAATTACTCAGAACTTCTAACCAAGGACATTGGAGGTGGCCAGATCTCAATGGACGCAACAATGACAAGCTGTGTGGCTAGATGGTTTTGGACAAATTGATTCAGTAACAGTTCAATTTTCTATGGATTCCCTTGAAATAATTTGTATTATCCAATCACTTGGGTTTTCAGTTTCCAGGCTGCTTTCCCTCCAAAGTCTAGCCTGTGTAGTCATCTGCAAACACGATAATGGTGAAACCCATCTCAAGCAGCAAGATTGTCAACTGACACAGATACAAACTGAACAACTTGGGTGCATCGGGAGGGGGGCAGCAATAGTCCTTGTAACACACCCTGTGTATTTAATATTGGTTCTGTTGCTGGTATCCACAGAACATTTTCATTATCCCAGTGAAATTACTAGCCACGGTATCAATGCTGAGTAACTTTGGCTGGTAATTCATGCTTTTACTGTAACTGAAATAACGAAGTATTGCTGTGCCTCGACTTGCCCCAGACACCTTGGTTGCTTACCCACATCAGCCACGAGTCAAGAAGGCTTAGTAGAGCCGAGCTTTTGACTGCAGATTTTGCATTTTGACCACTACTTGTGGTGGCCAGAGTTTTCGCTCTTCAAGAGAACTCAGTGGCCCCTGTTCAACATGACCCGGAGAACCCACCCTCTGAAAACCCCTGTACAGATAGGGATAGGGGAAAGAAAAAAAATATATATTGTGAAGCAACTTTAGTCAAGAACTCTTCACTCAGTACTATCAATTTTAAACATTATTATTGTCTGCGTTAGTCATTTACATAAAATATTGATACTTTGGCAAAACGTACTTAACATTGACAAGGGAAGGCAAAACCAATACCAGGCTCAGAAAACCTGCCAAACCACCACCAAATGTTTGCTGGTCACTAGCCTCTTGGAGTACAAATGTATGTAAAAAAATGCCCTCCAAATATCACCCATAAACAAGCAGAACTGTTTCTTCGGATGTGCGTTCTCATGCAAAAAGTTGGCTCGACGACAAGAACTATTGCATTCCAATTTGAGGATAGTGAAGCTGACACATATGACAAACTTAAGAAATGCTTCATGACATAATTTTTGCCAAAAACAAATATTTGGAATGTGGATGCTATGCGTTCAATTCCACCATGCAGAAAACAGAAAGAATTACTGACTCGTCACAGAATGAAAGAATTTGCATAAATTGTCAGTTAGAAAATTATAACCGTAAAGAAGAGCTGCTATTTCAGATCATGGCAGGAAACGATTTGGCTGCTTTCTGACAGAAACAATGGAAACTTGAGGATAATCTCTATATGGCAAGGAGGTCCTGCACTGCAGAGCTGAAAGACAAACTTACACACAAGCTTCACTCTGAAGTAGACAAGTCTATATGTTGTATCAAAGACTCACCCCAGAGAAGTCAGTCTATGAAACATATGCGTTAATCGCTGCAGATATCTGCTTCCGCATTCAGCTGCTTGTCCGCCAGCAGAGCGCCTCTCACAAATGTGCAATCATGGACATTTTCAGAGCATTGCAATACCAGTAAATCTGTACAATGGCCCATCTTGCCACCCAGAATATCTAGCATTACTCAAACATAAACATGCATCAAGGTGAAAGCTCCAAGCGTTTGAGAAATCAACCTTGTCACTATCATCTCAACATGAACAGTTGAGGATGCTAAGGTGTTCCTCATTCATGGACGTGTTTGTCACCAATGATAATTATAAACTATCCGGACTCTCAATATCTGTGGAGATGAAACTTTTCCCTGTATACACAAATGCCTCCATTGATGACAGAACTGATGTAGAGTTAACAAAACCAAGAGGGAGTCCTGTTCTTCTCCTTGCATCTGAACATAGAGCACGACGAAAAACCATTAGTGTCTGGGATCTTTCCATTCACTACTCATTTGTGACTCTTATGCTGTGGAGTTTGAGGTCACATGGTTGAGGCAGATGCGGGAACTGCATCCGTGTCTTGAGCTTCTAGTCAGCGGTTGAAAGGATCTTCTTCAAGTCCAGTAGCAACTAATAACCTTAGAACGCTTTCTGATAAGACATGTGGAAAGGATATTCCCTAGCCTATTCCAGGGTGTAGGCAAACTAAAAAATAAACAGATCACAAATAAATCAGTAAAGTCCTTAATTCAAAACTTTGTGGCAGCATCACATTCAACAAGTCGAAGCGGAGATCGACAACCTGCTAAAGCAAAATATTACTCACTCAAAGCATCAACTCAGTGAGTTTCGACCATTGTTCCTGCGCCTAAAGGTGAAGCAGGTGAGAAGAGTCACTTCCGTGTCAATATGAGCCATTCAGAGAGAGGCACTTGGTTCTCCCTATGCAGGATATCAACCATTCAATTAGATGAGACAATTCACCATTCTTTTCCATTCTTGATGTTAATAAAGGATAATACCAACTAGAATGAAAAGAATGCTCATGGTATAGCACTACATTGGCCACGCATGTTGGTCTTTTCAAGATAGAAAGTCTCAGCTTGAACATTTGCATCAGAGGTCTTCCAAGAGGACATTAAAAAGTAAATTCCAAGCAGTCAGTTCAAATGTTTGTAATGTCATCATGAAGTCAACCTAACACTAAACAAATTCAACTTTGGGCAGAACTCACTGAAGTTTTATGATCACAAATTCTCACAACATGGCGCACACCCAGGTCTTGACAAACTCGAAAGCCTCATCTAGGTTCGTGTTAGGAAATGTATCCTTTTTGGGCCTTTTTGGGCATTGCCGGTTATTGCAAACCTGATATTATATCCATAAGCACATCTGAGAAACTTCACGAAAAGGGGGCACATCTACGAACGTAAGGGGAAAGTCAGTTGTCAATTGAAAAAATTTGATCTAGCTTCTCAGAAGCTAAAAATCTGACCTACTTTTCTTCTGCTATACATACTGTGAGTGTGCAGGCTAAGCAGAGGTGTGATGCTAAGGCCCTTGAAAAATGATAGCATATGCTAGTTACAGCTAACCAGTCCCTACGCAAATACTTGCGAACTAAAGAGCAAAATTAAGTCATAGTCTGGGATTGAGAACACTTTGATCTTTTCATCCATGGCAAATTATTTGGTCATCACGCTTTACTTACCATATTCTAAAATCCCAAAGCCAACATACCCCCTTGAATTGAGAAATAGGGCCTCTGGATACAACTTTAAAATAACTCACTGCTCTGGAAAAGATCACCCCCCCCCCCCCCGGTATTATTTACCTTTTCTCACTCTGCACTTCTAATATGCCATTGCCAATCTCTGAGGAATACTTCAAATACATAATCTTGCAAGCTCGTCTAGCTTGACTCAGCAGAGAAGAAATGTGAAGAGCTTCACTTGCTGGTTCTATTCTCGTGGCTATATCCCACCTCAACAATGGAAAGTCTTCAAAAGGTGTCAGACAACAGGGAAGTGGAGAAGCATCAAGGCCTCAAAGCATTTCAAAAGGGTCACAAAGAACTAGTATGTCATCTAAAAAGGCTCAATGCTAAAAGGAACATGACAAGTGATCCATATTTCTCTCTGAAAGCGAGTAACAGAGCATGCACACAAAGAATTGCTATACTCAAGTAATTCAACCTGAACGCAGTGTGCACTGTGCATACAAGTATCTCCAACAAATTAACCACCTTTACTGACATCTCATTGTATTTCTTCTAGTTATTTTCACTTTTTACCATGATTCATATTTGTATAATTCATTCAAATTCATGAATATACACTGTATTCATTATGATATATACAAATGATCCATTGACATACAGTGTGAAGTTATATGAACATGTTAAAACCACATGACATTTATCATGCCCAATGCATTTCAGGACTCTGGGTCCCTTCTTCGGGGACATTTTGCAACAGAAAATAATAATACAAAGTAATGTAGTACAAGGGTAGATCTCTACGTACAAAAAATCTAATAACCTAATCATCTTCGATTTGCCACTCCAATTGTGGATTTTGCCTTTATTTTAGTTAGTTGGCTCGTGCTTAGCGCACTGGTTTTCATGTGATGTAGCATAAGAAACCAACAAAGGTTGTCATTGTATGATTACTGTGCCGATTCGAAGTATTTAAGTTGCTGTTAATCATGTTAATATCAAAATAAGTGTGGACTGTTATAAATCACCATGATGTGCAATAAACGTGATCACTGCGCGTGCCTGCTGGTGCCCAATACCCCAGTGTGATCGGTGTAATCTCAAAATATCACCACTTCAAGGGAATGACAATAATTCCACTTACTCTAAAGAAACAAGATGAATTGAAATGCCTCGAGCTGAACTTCCTGAATACTCTAACAAAATACCACTTCGATTCCACAATGACCATGATACAACATGCTTCTACTACAGGAACAAACCAATAGATCTTACTATCTTCGTAAGGCTGTTGCGTACTGCCAAATATACTGACGTTCCAAAATTGCATCAATAACACACCACTTGTAAAGCAACGTGGTTTTAATCTCGAGATAATACTCAATATCACACAAAAAATGCAGTGAATCGCCGAGCCTTTGCATACCTTCTAAAGCAGCTATTGCTACGTCGCTTATGTCAATGTTTGCCTCCTCGCTAACCCGGCATAAATTAAATGCTGGCGTTTGTAGAAATAAGAGAAATAGACTACTGGTTCTGAACGCAAACGTAACACCCTCTCAAATTTGACAGCACAAGATGGCGTTACGAAGATAGTAATATCAATTTGTTTGCTGCCATAGTAGAAGCATGTGGTATCATGGTCATTGCGGGATCTAAGTGGTATCCTAAGGTTTGGTTATTTCGTACAGGAGTATTCAGAAAGTTCAGCTCGAGGTCTTTCAATTCATCTGGTTTCTATAGAGTAAGTGGAATTACTGTCATTCGCTTGAAGCTGTGATATTTTCGAGATTACACCGAGCACAGTGGGATATCAGGCGCTAGCAGGCACTTGCAGTGATCACGTATATCACACATCATGGTGATTTATATTATTCTAATCCCTTATTTTGACATTAGCATGACTAAACACAATTTAAATACTTTGAATCAGCACAGTAATCATACAATGACAACCTTTGTTGGTTTCTTATGCTACATCACATGAAAACCAGTGCGCTAAGCACATGGGAACTAACTAAATTAAAAGAAAAATCCACAATTGGAGTGGCAAATCGAAGATACTTAGGTTATTAGATTTTTTGTACGTACAGATCTACCCTTGAACTATATTACTTTGCATTACTTTTTTCTCTTGCAGAATTTCCCCTGAAGAAGGGACCCAGAGTCCTGAAATGCATTGGGCATGATTAATGTCATGTGGTTTTAACATGTTCATGTAACTTCACACTGTATGTCAGAGGATCATTTGTATATATCATAATGAATACAATGTATATTCATGAATGTGAATGAATTATACAAATATGAATCATGGTAAAAAGTGAAAATAACTAGAAGAAATACAATGAGATCTCAGTAAAGGTGATCAATTTGTTAGAGAAACCTGTATGCACAGTGCACGCTGCTTCGAAATTGAATAACTTGAGTATAGCAATTGAGACCACAAAGACATCTTCAAAACCTTGTCAGCCATAAAAGCAAACTACCATTACAATGATCCACTCACAGCAAAATT
The DNA here is from genome assembly GCF_964263255.1 of Lissotriton vulgaris. NCBI lineage: Eukaryota > Metazoa > Chordata > Amphibia > Caudata > Salamandridae > Lissotriton > Lissotriton vulgaris. Next base: position 314,300 of record NW_028245490.1, on the reverse strand, counting down.
TGTCTCGGCCATCGACCATTCCATCATCCCCAGCTGGACATCAATAGTCAATGCTTTGATATCCCGGGGATCGTTCCAAGATTGCCTAAATATGGGCCAAGTCATCCCCATCATAAAAAACAACAGAAAATACCGCAGACCCCAACAATTGTCGGTCGGTATCAAACATCCCCTTATTAGGAAAAGTGATAGAAAGTGAGTGCAGCAACAACTAAGCCAACACATATCCAAATGCAATCTACTAGACATCTGCCAATCAGGACTTAGACCTTATCATAGTACTGAAACTGCAATACTAAATCTAGTAGACTATGCCATCCTCGACCAGAACAAAACATGCCTTTAAATCCTTCTTGACCTATCATCAGCATTCGACAATCAACCACGAGATGTTGCTAGATCGTCTGGAAACCAGGATGGGCTTTGCAGGGAAAGTTCTAGAATGGTACAAGTCCTTCTTGAGGAACAAAACACAGATTTCTGGAGAATCATAACCTATCAGCATCTTCCCCCAATCAGATTGGAGTTCCATAAGGCTCAACCCTCTCTCCGTCACTATTCAACCTATACATGGAACCACTTACAGAGATACTGCGCCTTGCCAACATCTCTTTACACATGTGCACTGATAACACTCAGATTTACATGAAGGTTTCATCATTGGAAGAGAGCAAGTAAATTACACTCAGATTTACATGAAGGTTTCATCATTGGAAGAGATCAAGTAAATTAATGAGGCATTAAAAGCAACAATGTTATGGTTAACCAGAAATCAGCACAAACTAAACGAACAAAAAACAGAATTCCTCCTTATATCCCTCAGAAAAAAGTGCCCGCTGTAAAAGAATGGACCAGCTCTATCACCGCACTTAACGGCACCCCGAACATGTTGGATTCAACCAAATCACTAGGAATTACTATTGATAAGAGCCTGAACATGCAAGCCCACATCGACTCGTTAGCTAAGAATGTCCGTTTTCACTTGAATTACATTAGGAAATTGAGACCATTCATGGAAACAGCGGACCTCAAAATGGCAGTCCAGGCATTAGTAATCTCGTGGATTGAATACAGATGCACTACACTCGCTAGGCTTCCCAAGACTACAATTGGTCCTCTAAAAGCCTGCCTAAATGCAGCATCAAGGCTTATAACAGGGTCAAAAAAATTCAACCACCTCTCTCCTCACCTGAATGCCCTGAACTGGCTACCATACAAAACCAGAATTAAACTCAAAATATCACACACAAAGCGTTACACCTCAATACACAAAGGTATCTAGATCAGAAACTGGTGATTTCCGTGGGTATCATATCTTCCAGGAGCGCCAGAGATCCACTACTGAAGCCACTGATGTTCCAGAAGAAAAAAAAACATTTGACAGAGCATTCTCTGGAGCGGCACCAAGTATCTGGAACTCGCTACCTTCAAGTATCAGAAGATTACCACACGCCGCAAGATTCGAGAAATAAACTAAGATATTTCTAATGAGCAAATTCCTACTGTAACCTTTTCCGTACAATCTCGCAGCCTCACCTAAAAACTCTGCGCTTAACCCACGCACGGACATCTCGTACCAAAGTCCCATCCAACCCGATATTTCTAGGGGTTTATAGTCAATGATGTCAACTAACTAATTTGCAATATGGGAACCGCTAGACTTGCATTCTATGAATGTGCTCAATCTTCGTCGCTGAACGAAGTTAATGTTATGGTTTCTGAATCGGTAAATGCTTTTGTGCGAAATGTACAATAGACACTGAGTATATATGCTTGTAATGTGAAGCGCTCTGATACCCCACGGAGTCAAGTTTGCGCTATATAGAACAATAAAAATAAATAAAATAAAGGTTATGACAGACGTATGTTTGACAGCACATGTTGCAGTGTAGCACCATTGGCAAACAGTATTATCAGGATGGAGTATGCAAAGGAGTGCACCTCACACCTATATTTTGGCTTGCACACAAAGGCCACTGTGGCACTGCTGTAACCAAAATACTGTTTTGTCTGACAGTCTGGTTCCCTGTTCTTGTCAAGCTATGAGAGACAATGCTAAGTACCGGACAGATATGCCAGAGCTTAGGAAATGGCACTTTGCTACAACCAGACCAGATGTTCCATTTATCCTCTAACATCTGGAGTGAAGTGAACATCAATTTTTTGGGATCTCATCAGTATAGAACACTTGCTTGTCGTTATAGAATAGCATTCTGTTTTTCCTGAAATCATGACAATTGCCAACACATCACAAGATGATGTAATATCTCCTATTAACAAGATATTTTCCATCTTTGGAATACCAGACATTTTACAATCGGCCAGTGGTGCCCCTTTCTGTTTCAAAGACTTCAAAAACGTTGCTAATCACCATGGTTTTAAATATCGTAATATTATTCCTTTATGGTCACAAATGATTGACATTGTGTAGCTTTTGATGGGAACTATAAAAAGATGCTCTTCAGATTGTCAAGACCACAAACTTGCCTGTTTCTGAGCACCTGTGTTAAACTCTCCATGAGTATTAGAACATGCCTACACCGCTGCATGTGCCTCTATGGCTGAAATCACGTTTGGCAGGACACTCCAAAGATACCAAACATTTTCTATGAAGAAAGCTATCCACGACATGAAAGATTGTGCCATTCAAAAAGCAGAAGGAAGAAATATCCAATGAAGAGAAGGGTTCAGCCATCCATGCTACTTGCAAAATCTAAAGCCACTCCTTAAGGATGATCCCAGTTTTAACACATATCCCTACCTAATTTAAGATATCAAAGGTCATGGGATGAATGCATCAACAGAGAAAAAAGCTATAATCTCTAATTCTTCATATTTTGCACACTAAAAGAAGACCTCAAGGATATGTCATGAACGAGACATCGGATAGTTATATGGATCTTCAGTAAGAATATTGAACTACCATGATGTTGTGGATAAGCATCATGTTAATATTTAAGTTGTGAGGGGATGTGATGTTTTATTATACCTTCAAGGCACCTGCCCGCAAATCGCAAAAGATACACAGGTAGGAAGAGAAAAGTAGGCCGATAGAAGGTGAACACAAAAGAATAAACCACCATTACCGCCCAACACTACACATTAAAGACAAGCCAGATTTATAGCTCTTGTGTTATGTATGGTTCTCATAGAGAGCAAGTAACGTTTATTTCAGTTTATGAGTTTCATAACCCACTCCTAAGACACAGCAACTGTTGATGGAGGGATGGAAGGGGGTGGGGTTTGGTCAAGGATGGCAGATAAGCATTTTTAGGTCTCGCCTGAGCCAGCGCATGCGTTGCTCTGGAGAGACATTTAGTGAGTGGGCTTTAAAAAGCCGACCACAGCTTTTTGTCTGGCCTAGAGCATGCGGTTAGGCGCACAGTAACGCGCATTTCTCGCATCGTTCGTGGTCATTCTTACAGCGCACAATCAGGCGCCATCTGGCTTTCCTCTTACTTGCTCTCCCAAGCACGCGATTCAACGCTCCTCCCCCTTCCCACCACAGAGCGCGTCTCAGGCTGCGCGTCTGGTTTCTGCTTGCTTTAAACTTGTTCTGGATCCGCAGCTGGGATGCTTGTGGCAGACCAGCCTCTCCCCGCCCCTTTCCTTCTCTTCAGGGCTTTTACTTATTGCCCAATAAATCACTATACATTCACTGTATACTGTATACCAGTCACTTGACTATAGCAGCACGTGTTCTCTAGTTTCATGTTGATTCTGGGTCATTACCTCCATCCAGACTGCGTATCTTATACTCACGCCCCCCTCTCCCTAAGCACATTATCCAGACAGAGTACTCGCACCCCGCTCGACCGCCCACAGCCTGGCGCCCTACCACCTCCCCTAGGGCCCACCGGGCATCGAGATGCAACTAGGCAATACAACTGCCTGCGTTTCAACCAGCCTCTCCCTCTCTCCTGCCCCTCCCCAATCTCGCTTTATTACACTTATTCCGGGAGAATGTGGTTTAAAACTGAAGACACCCAAAGTACCAGCAGAGTTACACCAGGAGTAAAGAGAGCATCTGAACTGGGTTGTCCTCACAATGTACTCTTTACACACTAGATTTCCTTGCTCTGCCCCTCCCATCCACAGCCCACACTGGGTGCTCATGACGCATCGAAGGGAGGGGGTCTTCTTCTGTAAGGATTTACTAGCAGGATAAATAAAGAGAGACATTCGAAGCTTCCCCGCTCCAGTCCAGTTTCAAGAACACTCTAATGTTAGTCACAGAGACCAATGCTGGCTCTTTCTATGGCAGAAGTACGCCAAGGTACCACTCGTTTACCACCAGCAAGAGGTGCTCAGTTGCTCCTGGAGTCCACAAAGGTGGCCAAGGACTAGAGGGGAGAGGCAGCAACAGTCCGGTTCTCACAGTGACGCCACAGTGCTGCACGGGCCTAGACACAGATTTGGGCAGCCCTCGGCTGTCCTTCCGGTGGGTTGGCCAGGCCCTTAAGAGTGGGGTGACCAGAGTCTCAAAACAACAAGCATTGGCATAGCCAATAGGTCTCGCCTTTGGGACATTATAAGTGTTTAGCCACACAACAGTTCATGTGGTTGCACTAAGGATATTGTGCTGCATAACTAAATACTTATAAGGTCCCAAAAGCTAGACCTATTAGCTATGCCAATGCTTGTTCTTTATAGCCTTTGTGACAGGGATACATACAGAGGCCATGTTATGAATTGTCCGCCTTTGCTCCTCTGCGTAACAGTTGAAAGCGGGGCAGATGATTTTGGGAGCCTTAAACAGCATACAATTATAAATCGGAAAAAGTAGATAACAGGCGGCCACTAGGGCCTCTTTCTGGAAAACATCCACAAAGCCCCCCCCCCCCCCCCGTTACCCATCAATACTTTTATGTATTTATATCTGATGATACCTGCTACTATTAATGTGATGAATAAAGCCTTTTTCAGAGAGACTCCCGTTGCCTTTATTCAAACACCAACCCCGCAGCTTCCCAGGGTGAAGGGAGGCGCTACGGGGCGCCCCTACCGGAGGGGGGGGGCGATCATCATCTTCAGCCAGGGGCTTGTCCTGAGCCTGAGCCCACAGTGGCCGCTCTAAACCCAAAACTACAACTCCCAGGGTGCACCTGTCTGTTCCCTGAGGCAACCGCCTATGGCGCAGGGCAGACCACGGCGGCACTGGGTAAGACTCGGCCTTGGAGAGTGACACCAGAGGGGCCCGGGGGGAGGCAGCCGCTGCTGCTGCCCCCCCTTACCCCTACCCCTCGCCGGGCCCCCAGCCACGGAGGCCCCCGGGGCCGCAGACACCGGCGCCCCCTCCCTCACCCCCACCGCACTCACCAGGCCCCCGAGGGCCCCACCCGCAGCATGCTGCCCCTGCGCGGCCGGTACAAGGGCGCCGCCGGCTGTCAAAGCTGCACTTCCGGGGTCGCGAGCAGGTCCGGCTGGAAACAGGGGCCGCGCGAGGCTTCCGGGGCCATGGACAGCGAGGACGGACGCAAACACGGAAGAAGGACTACAGTATAGACCCGAAGGACAGTCGGGGAGCAAACACAGAAGAGGGACTAGAGCATGACAGACCGGCGCGAGGTTCCGGCTGGAAACAGGGGCCGCGCGAGGGTTACGGACAGAGAGGAATGACACTTGAGAGTAAACACAGAAGACGGACTAGAGCACGTCAGACTCAGCGCGCGGGTCCAACGGCAAAACACTCGACTCAGGAAGTTTCCGGGTACAGAGGGCATAGACAGAGAGGAAGGACGGACAGACCAGTTTCCGACAGAGGAGTAGCGGTGCGTCGGGCGCGCGGTCCGGCTGGAAACAAGGACTGTGATGGAGGGTTCCGGGCGTGGTAGACAGGCAGGGCTGACTGAGCATCATACCATAGGCCGATTTACGTTTCCTGATGCATCCCTGCAAATTAGCAGGGATGCTCCAGAAACTTGCGACCAGCAAAACCACCCGTGGGCCACCACTGATGCGCCGCGTGGGGTACGGATGGGAAGATGCGTGTCGCATTCCCCGGCTGAAAGGCAGCGCATTGCTGGGGTTGCGTCGCAAGCGCGACGCAGCTCCAGTACGGCTCAGGGGTGCCCTATGCCTACCATGCTGCGTCAATCATTAAGTCTGCTGAAACAGGAGCAGGGTTTTGACGCAGCATGGCCGTGAAAGTGACTCTGTTTCACTGCGTCACTTTTACGAGACGTACCTGGAAGGTAACGCTCACCCTGCGCTGGAATGCCCACATGAAACCCGATGCAGGTTTCATGTGGTGCAGGGTTTACAACGTGACGCATCTCCCTAGATGCTTCACATTGTAAATATGGCGCCACAGCGCATGGTTTACTCCGCCGCTGCGCCACAGAAGTGACACAACAGCGGCATAAATGTGTCACAAGGGGCTTGTAAATTTGCCCCACACTTTTTAGCCCTGAGCTGCTCCCTCGGGCACCGCCCTCTGCCAATCAAACCTATTACTTTTCAACCAGACCTAAAAGTACTTGGGGAATGTAAAACTATCCCCAAAATATTCTAGGACTGGATTTGGAATACTAAATGAGCATCATGGAAGATGAGTAGGAAAGTTGTCAGCCATAGCTGCGATGGTTTCAGATTGCTATGTGAGATTTTCATAATTTCAGTGTTATTATGAGTGACATTTCCCCAAGTATGTGTGACACTTTTTCGCAAGCAAATCAGCAATGAAGACAAGGGAAACATAAATATTAGAAATTATACCCATTAAAGCACAGCTGCTAATGTTTCAGATTGCTTATGTGTGACATTTTCATAGATACAGTGGATTTCTGAGACATTCAGTGACTAAATGGGTGACACTTAAAATGACACTTTATTGCAACAAAAATCACGCAATGTAGTTCATGGAAACAGACAAATGTCAGAAAACACACTAATTTGTACAACATGAAAGTCACACTCTTCAGCAGGTGTTTTTACAGCTATTTTTAAATTTCAAAATAATCAGCGCCCTCCACCTCAACCTCAGCTCCAGGTGCGCTGAACCACAAGTATCAAAGGGAACTCTGTGACAAAAGCAGCAACCCACTGAGAAAACCACATACAATACAGTTCTGTAATATGCTGGTAGACTTTCTTTATAGCAAGCATTTTAACCCTCTGCGCTACTTTATGGTGAGCGTAAAAACTGCCAGTAGAGAACAGTATGACCTCTATCCAGCGGGAACTTTAATCACTCTACTTATCTGTGACTTTCACTTAGCAAGTCTCTTAGGGTTGTGAAAATAAAACCAGATGCTTCATATTGTCAAGCAAGGATATTAATCACTTTGAACTAATAAATCCACAAAACAACTGCTAGTTGAATTAGACAAAACTCCCGCCTTAGATGGCCCTGTATTTACAGCACAGACAACTGGAGTGTGCCATTTCCATGGCGCTATGCTGTGGTGGAACCCCCTCCCCATTCTCATAACAAACATTTTAAATGGCAGCAGCAGGAGTAAATTATATTAAAATGTGACTTACTAAGTTTCTTGATAGAATAATTCACTGAGAGGAGCTGATGTGGTGCTGTGGAGATTGCTTGCCTGTCTCTTCATCAGAGTCAGAGAAAGCCATGCTGCACTGCCTCAGCCTGTGCACCTGCTCCCACGTTGAGACTCATCCAGTTAGTGGTGAGTCCGGGGCAGAAGTTGGGCTCTACCTGGACAGGGCACAGCAACAGCACATGGCAAGGTCAAGAGGAGGAGAGCAGAGTTTATCTGTTCTTGAACACCAGCTTCCTCCTTTTCTCTGCCATGCAGCAGGGCATGCAGCAGAACAGCAAGTAATTCCTGGGTGCCTTGGGTCCAGCCTGGTGGGCAGAAAATTGATAAATCCTGCTACAGCCTGGGTCCACCGGAACCGGTTCCTCCCCAACCAACAGTGTGTCCACGTAGAACCTAATGCGACCCGAGACACATCTACAGAAAGCAGGTTTGGCGCTAGTTTAAACAGCTACTTTGTAAAGCCTTCTTTAAACTCAATAAATAATTTGAGAATAGGAAGGTAGCCGGTGGCGGTGCCTCTGCAGAAAGGAGTTAGAGAGGAGCTTCTCCCCAATTCCATCCTCCTGGCCTGGCACCGATCCTCCTCCTCTCGGGAGAAAGTGCGGGAAGTGTGTGAATCCGCTGCCTTTACCCCTGATAGCATTTCTGTTGTGAAAGCAATACGCTCCACTTTCCAAAACCTGCACGCTGCACTTTGCAAATCACATGAGCACACTATAGCACTAACTCCTGACTAAGAGGGCAAAATTAATTTTACCAGAAGAGCAATTATATTCCCATGATAAGGATCTGTGCCAGTCACTCTTTTCTGACTGTAACCACCCGCTCACTAGTCGCGCCGCAGCGTCATTAAGGTGATGTCATTAATCATACTGCGATGCAACGCGTGTCGTGAATTTCTGTTACTTTGTAGCAGCTTATCGCTGCAGATTTGCCCCAAGCCTGTTGGAAGCACTGCGCACTGTGCACTGCGCACTGCCAATCCCAATGGACAAACCAGCTATAGTTTAAAGTCATTAAGGTGCATGATTACTTAGCGCTGCTGACAAGGCGCTATCATGCATGACTGCATTTCAGTGCGGTGATGCGGACCACCACACTGAAATGTGTTAGTCTCACGCCTGATGCGTGAAACTTGGCAGGACTGTTAGCATAGTAATTTTTAACTTCCAGTGACTGTCACGTCCACTGCTGCCCAGAGGATGTAGTTCAGGACAAGAAGCATGAACAAGCGCACACCGGGGCCCAGAGAAGCTGTCCGTCCCAGGCGCGAGTCCGGCTGGAAACACCGCCTCTGCTGGGCTGTTCTGGATATAGACAGAGAGATTGTATTGGTGGGATCAGGCTGGCAGCACAGGGTGTGTTTATACTTCACTTACTGCCATATACAAGTCTCTCATAAAAGAGACCGACTCAACCCAAGGACCCATCTCCTTTTGCCACAAGTCCATTATCAGGCGTTTGAAGCTTCAAATACTGGGCAATTAGGCGTGCACAGTCACCAACCTGCAACACCTTCACTGCCCTTATGCCTGATATTTCTGTTTTTCCTGTGTGTTCATGTGTCACACTTCAGTGCTACATGTGTGACACACCACTGCAAGTACAACAATTATCAATTGAATTTATGTAGCACTTATTACCACTGACGAGACATCAAGTGTTTTGCTAGGAGTCAAGACTAGAGTTAAATAGTAGGGTAGTAACATGTGCTTCCCTTTTTCCTTGTGGATTAGTCTTTGTAACTTTGTTAAGTTTAGACTCTCAAGTTCTACTGTGTTCAGTAGTGCTTTAAGTAGGGATAGCATAAAGGGAGTGGATTAAAAAACGGAAAGATGTTATTGGGAGAAGTGGACATGTGCACCTTTTGAGTGAATTGCCTGAAAATTATGAGGACATTTGGAAAGGATCTTCCGGAGTTCATAGTAATCAAAAAAGTTTGGGATAAGTCAGAAAGAGAGAGGGAGAGAGAGAGAGAGAGAAGGGATAGGACAAAGGTTGAAGGGAATAGATTACTTTCCTTTAACAAATACATGAAATTGACATAGAAATAAATAGACATATATCCATGCATGTAAATATGCAGGGATACACATAAAAAAATATCTACATATGACACACAGTCAAGTTTTAGTAAAAGGTGTAAAACTTTCTTTCTATACACCCATAACTCTACAGAAGCACCAATATTTACATGGTTTGATATACACGTGTATTTTGTGGCTAACTGTATTTCTTTCCCTCCCACCACATTAAATTATCTGTATATGAATAAACAATCACCCCTTAGGGTTGTATATGTCTGGAGTAAAATGATACTTATCCTGTAGCATTAAAGCTTCTCTGGTCATTGCTATGGTCCCCCTGCCACATAAGTGGTGCAGGAAGACATGTTCCAGACATTTGACAGCTATTGTTTGATGGAGGGGACTAATACTGGAGAACAAGCAGTCATGGAATGAGTTCGGTGGCACCAAAGAATTCTGTTTCAGAACCGGAGGCTCCCATTATGTGTCTCTTTTTTATTGCAAAAACACAGCAGCTAATGAAAAACGTTTTAACACCAACATAAACTATGTGTCCCATGATACCTTTCTCACAACCCTCTTGAGAGCCTCTTTCTTTGGGGCTTGCAGCCAAGTTAAGTGACTCTTTATTCTTACCTTATTATGATGTTGTATGCCTATGATACTTGTTTATAACATTGTGGTACACTATTGCCTTACTTCTGCATGAGCTCTTTCCCAGGTCGCAGAGAAGCAAGCTGTTGTATTTATTCCCACCTTAGGTCCAAGCGACCACATAAGCATTTCCCCAGTTTCTCTCCTGAGTGGTGTTGGAGCCTCGGTGCCTTCCCTAATTGGGGCAGTGTGTTTTCTGGTTGAGTCTTGGGACACGCGTAACCCAATTGAGCTTGGTATTTAGGCTCGTTTGGGCTACGCGTCGCCCCCTTTGAAATTTATGCCTCCTTGCCGTAGCGTTCCTTTAACGCTCGGTCTTCCACTGCCTTTATTTGCATTTTGCAGTGCAGAACAGAGATGCAGACTCCGGCTGAAAAAATCGAGATGCCCAAGTGAGTGGAGTGCACGCTCTTGTATTGTTTAAGGCTGTGGATGCCTTGTGATCTGCAAGGGCTGCAATAAATCCACCTCAGCACCTGCTGAGGAGCCTTTGACTCTCACTGACAGTGCACTTGGGGTTTTGTCTCCCCCGTGACTTAATCCCTCGGGATAGGCTTGGCATTTTATATCTGTTTCATTTCATTTTCTTCAGCCAATAATGGAAAATTGGGCCCCCCTTTGAGGAGGAGGAGTACGAATACTACTATGAGAAGCAACCACTGGCGCCCTATTTATTGGACAATTTGTTTGACGCTCTGAATGATTTGTCAACAGGGCAATTGAGACTGCTGTTCCTATCACAGTTAATCAGGCTCTGGCGGTTTGGCTTCATTAAAACCCATTACAGCTCAACTAGAAAGTTTTGCCAAACAACATGGTTATTACCATCAAGTGACACCGGATCCTAAGGTCAGTACTTCAGACGTGCCCCGCAAAGCCAAGTCTTCTGAGCGGCCTCATACTGACACCTTGTCCAATCTTCCCCAAAGTCCACTTAGAGACCATCGATATTCGGCTCCCTCTACTTCCACAGGGTCGCTGTCTAAGCATAAAGTTGATAAGGACACTGACTCTACATATACTGATTCCATCTATCCAGACCACGATAATATTCAGAAACGTAAAAAGGCTAAAAAGTCGGCCTCAGCCAAACCTCTGGTACCTTCTAGGTCCCCCTCTAATCTCTTTACCTTTAATCCACAAAACATTGTTCACCCAAGATCGTCTAATTGGGCCCTCGCTCCAGCGGTATCTGAATACCTACATGAGATTTTACGCAAGGAGTTCAACAAAGAAGTTTGCGACCGTCTTAGGGTGGAATGCCCCAGGCCTGATATACCTGACAAAGTTGCTGAGACCCCTGAGATCGACCATAGCATGTTGACATTTCTGAAGAAATTTGCCAAAATTGCTGGCACGGATGTCAAAACAAACTGCTGGACCTTGCAGGGTCCCTAGAGAAGATTCTAGAGATGGCCTTCATGATGAAACAAACGGGCGCGCCCATTGACCCCGAAATACAGGCAGGCTGGACCCGGCAAGCTATATGCTTATTGGGAAACGCAAATTGTGCTGTGTTGTCTGAGCAACGCAAGTCCCTTCTCGTGCGCATGGATTCAAACCTGACTGAGCTCACTTCGGCTGAAGCTGGATCCATGGCTGAGTGTTACCACTCTGGGGACAAATTTGTGAATGACATTTCCAAGTACATCAGTACTTTCATATCTCTGGATAAAGCACAATTGAATATCAAGAGATTATTCCAAGCTGGCCTTTTTAATTGGGCCAGACGAGGCAGGGCCCATTACTATTACCAAGGCCCTCTCAGAGGTCCGTAAAGTTGTGGTAGAAGAGACTGGTCTAGTACTGCAGAGTCCCCCTCCTCCCTTAACACCAGCCCACTTGGGGTGGAGGGGGGCCCTTCCCGGCTCCCGCGCAGCCTGACGCCCCTCTTCCCCCAAGGCAAACAATTAAAAAAACACAGTTTAGGAGTCGTAAAACCCCAGCTGTATTCTATTACATAAAATAAACAAACAATAATAAGTACTATTATTCACACAATACGCAGAAAGTCCATTACATTGATAGATACAGTATGTCAGTTTGGCTAACCTTAACATGCTTCTACTGCATAGCCATTCCTATCATAAGCTAAGCGGTGAACAATATTATCCTTCTGCCTAACCCTGTTAGAGCCTACGGCAAGGTCAATGACTGGCCCCAGATCCAGCTGGGTCCCAACCTCCTACCGAAGTGACCTTGCATAGTGGGCCCAGTTTACCGGGCGGATTCCTCCCCCCGGGCCCCCCTACGCCCTCAACATTATCTCCATGAGGGGCTGTGCAGTTATGAGTCCTTGCGCCCTTGAGCGCATGCGCGTGCGAGGATTGGCCTACCAGCCTACTGGAAGCGAGACTTCCCTCCCCCCCGCACCCATCCAGCCTACCGGCTGCCGGCTGTAACTGCCCCTGGAGTTCCATGAGAGACCATCTGTCCCCTCCCTCGGGCATGTCTGCTAAGGAATGTAAACTATGCTCACCAATCATGACCATACCGCCTGACCAAAGGGAAGCACATATATACAAATTACATTTCACTGAAAAAATGAAAAAGTTTTAGTTAATAAAACAATTGTTTATTCAAATCCTTAGGAGAAAATATCACACAACAGCATTGACTCATCCTAAAATGGAAAAAAGAAGAAACAATACACTATCGAGAATTTCTGCCTTAGGGGATGGTGGGCTGGGAAAAAGATTTGTTGGGGCCTCCAATTGAGGCTCTGATGACCGAGATGCGGTAGGGCTGAGGAGTGGAGGAATCGAGAGACAGCTCCTGCCGCCCGTGAGCCTTTTAAAGGCAACAGCTGGGCAATCCGGTTCCGACTGGCTGCCCGACGTTTTGGAAACGTGTGAACCGGAAGCGCTTGTTTGCGCTTCCGGTTACGTGGCAACCGCCCATTAAGTGAGGCAAAAGTAGGTGGCCAGGCGCGCCGCGTCACTATTGTGCGCGGTGCTGCCCCAGCCTCCTCCTGGATGCGGGGACTGGCGTAACCGCCATATTGGCAGCGTGCCCGAGTCCCTGCCTGCCTTTGAATATGTTTTAATACTGCAGAGTCCCCCTCCTCTCTTAACACCAACACCCTTGGGGTGGGGGTGGGCCCTTCCCAGCTCCCACGCAGCTCGCCGCCCCTCTTCCCCCAAGGCAAACAATTCAAAAACCACAGTTGTTTGGATTAGGGGTCATAAATCCCGGCTGTATTTTATTACATAAAATAAACAAACATTAATAAGTAGTAATATTTACACTATATACACAATATGCAGAAACTCCATTACAATTGATAGGTACAATGTGTCAATTTGTCTAACCTTAACATGCTTCTAATACATAGCCATTCCTATCGTAAGCTAAGCGGTGAACAACAATATTATCTTTCTGTGTATCCCTATTAGAGCCTATGGCAAGGTCAATAACTGGCCCCAGATCAAGCTAGGCCCCAACCTCCTACCGGAGTGACCTTGCAGAGGGGGCCCAGTTTACCAGGTGGATTTGTTCTCCCGGGGCACCTCCTGCGCTCTCAACATTATCTCCATAAGGGGCCTGTGCAGGTATGCGTCCTTGCGCCATTGAGCGCATACGCGTGCGCGGATTGGCCAACCAGCCTAATGGAAGCGAGACTTCCCTTCCCCCCGCACTCTTCCAGCCTACCGGCTGTAACTGCCCCTGGAGTTCCATGAGAGACCATCAGTCTCCCCCCCCCCCCCTCTTGGGCGTTCCCATTTGACAATGGGGATGCCTGCTAAGGACTGTAAACTATGCTCACCAATCATGACCTTACCGCCACAGGCCAGTCTAGTTGCCCGACTATCTGGCCTCCCCCCTCTGCCTTGGTCTTTGCCCTTTCTAATCATGCCAGTATGTTTTCCATGAATACCTGATTACCCAGACTCGAGAGGTGGATGCCATCTTGTTGAAAAAAATGGTTCACCCCGGATGCACCCATGCCCTATTGACCACAGTTTCGGGGTCCTGAATAATTTATCATTCCTGTTGTTAATCCATTTTACTGAGTGTGGCCCACACAGATTCACCCCATCTCCACTGGAATCTTGGAATCATGTGTGACCACACTATCAGTGACAAAGGCATCTTTTCGCCAATCACCCCACCTCCGTAAGCAAGGTCTCTAATATACCCTTCCTACCCAGGTGTACCAGGTCATTTCCTTCTAAATGCAAAATAAACACCGCCGGGGTGCCTGATTCTCGCGTGTGTCACCAAATCCCTGTATTGAGCAAAATGCAGCCCGCCCTGCCCGTGGAAAGATTTTTGCACCTGCCTGCCATGTCCTAACGTCATATTTACCTGTAAGAAAGAAGCGTTGCAACATGTTAACATACGAATGACCAACAATACAGACATCTTGTTCTCCGTGCTCTCAGGCGTGAACCCGGTCCACAACGTCCTTTGAAGGGCGATGGACTGCTGACTGTTTTCCTCCTGCGTGACAGTTTTTCACAACCGTTGAGGGACGATGTACTGCTGCATGCTTTCCCCCTGCGGGACAGGACGTAGGAACTGCAAGTCAAACCATGAAGAGACAATTTAATCGTCAGTACACTTTTTCCACACTCTCTAGAGCATATACATACACACATACATTTATAACAATCTGAGAGCCACCTACCAATCCTCTGACCCTCACTGACAGCAAACCCCCTAGCCGCCTCTTCAGTGGCGGCCCCTATCCTAAAAGAGTGGGCCCCAAAGCTGCCTGTATGGCTAAGCCCATGACCCTCCTGAACTGGAAAGTAGTGAGCTGTGTCCTGCCTGCATGAATGAGTAATGGCCCCCTCCACCCATTGGGCTGAGTGCCAAGAATGCTCCAGCCTGGCGATGGGGCAGCAAGTGCTTCCTTCCGGCCTTCGCAACACTGCCCCTTCCCCTCTTCCTTCCTGATCAGTTTTGGATCTGGGTATTGATATCAATCAAGAGTATCCTTGCAACTGCATGTGGCCAACTTGAAGCACCCAGCCAGTCCTTTCTATTTTTTGCCACCAGCTCCCCAACCCTGAAAGTGCCGTAAAATGCTAAGCAAATGGCAGCCTGAAACAAAAGTGTTTCGTTTGCAGAGTTACACACTTGTTGTAGGACATCCAGCAGTGGCCAACATTTGGAACCCTATTGGTCGCCTTATGTCCGTCTGGGACCCTTGTAAGCGTTGCCACCCTTTTAAAGATTTCTGCACTATAAAAGTGTCAGTAGGATCCCCCTTGCCCTTTGCTTTTGCAAGAAAAGGAAATGGCTGCCACATGTCGCCTTGCTATTGCCACTGAGCCCCCTCGTCATTCATTGCTCTAAAATAAGAAACAACTGCCCCAGTATCATGCCATGTCTCCTCCCATCTTTGCCCTAAGAAATAGCAGTAGGCCCGAATGCCCCTTTGTATGCCCTCCTGGTTCTGGGTGCTAGGCTAGCTGCCATGAGGTCCGATAGCTGGGGGCACCTAGCTGCCAAAGCTGTTCTAGGAAAGGCGTTGGGTTCTCTGCCGCTTCTGGGTGATGAGACCTGAATACCTGCTTCTTAAAGCGAGAGAGCGCATCAGCGGCATGGTTCAATACTCCCTGGTCGTGTTTGGCCCGAAACAGCAGGTTAATTTGCAGGCACAGAAGTATTATCTCTTTTCAATAGATGTAGTACCATTTTACACTTTGCAGTTTGATTATTGATGCACTCCACTACAGACATGTTATCCGACCAGAATCCCACAGATTGGTTCTTCATTTTTCTGGCCAGGTGACCAGTGCCACCAAGATGGGGAACAGTTCTAGGAAGCCTATGCTACTTGTGAGACCTGCGTCCTCCCACCATGCTGGCCAACGTTGTGCAACCCATGCTGGACCCAGAATGGCGCCAAAACCTTCGCTACCTACTGCGTCGGTCATCAGCCCTCTCCCCGGACTGGACCTGGGAGGGCTGGGCCACATTACCCAACCGCTGAGGTCACGCAGAAATGCAATCCAAATCTGCATGTCCTGCCTGACATCACTGGAAAGTCTGGTGTTGCTTTTCCTTGAGCCCTGACATAGCTTACGCAAAGGTGTGCGAGAATGGGTGAGTCATTGGAATGACCTTCAATGCAAAGTTTAATTGTCCCACCACCTGTTGTAGCTGGTGCAGTGTGACCTTCTCCTTCCTCAAGCAATGTTCTAAGGCAGTCCTGAAAGCAGGGATTTTTTCCTGTGGCAGCCGTGACACACCCTGCACTGAATCCAACTCTATCCCCAAGAATTCAATCTCAGTGCTTGGCCCTACGCCTTACCTTGTGCCAAAGGCACGCCAAAGTCCCACATAAGCGCACAGAACCACCGCAATGCCCACTCGCAATCCTGAGAACCTTGTGCTCCAAAAAAGAGGAAGTCATCTAGATAATGCAATGCCAATTGGTGTCCCGTCACCCACCTGAAAACCCACTCCAAGAAAGATCTGAATTTCTCAAAATAGGCGCAGGAAACAGAGCATCCCATAGGCATACACTTGTCCACAAAATACTTCCATCTAAATTGAAAACCCAACAGATGGAGATCTACCGGGTGTACCAAAAGGAAGACAAAGGCTGACTCAATCACCAATTTTGCCAACATTGCAACTTATCCCAAACCCACAAGCATCTCCACTGCCTGGTCCAAGGATGCATACCTAACACTGCACAGGTCACCATCCATGGCATCGTTGAGGGACTGGCCCCCGGGAGCTGAAAGATTATGAATCAGCCGAAACTCCCCTGGCTCTTTTTTGGGCACCACCCCCAATGGGGAACAGACAAAATCTTCCATAGGCAAATTGTCAAAAGGGCCTGCTACTCTGCCCAACCGAACCTTCTTTTCAATTTTTGCAGCTGCAACCCCTTCATTGGCCCTGACGATAGTTGATTTTTTCATTGAGACACCCCTATGTAGCTCGGCGCAGGGATCCTAAAACCATCCCAGAAACCTTCCAACAAAATTCCAGCAGACTTGGGGCAGTTTTAACAGTTTAGCCATGGGATCAAGCCATCTTGGAACCTACGTCTTTCTACTCCATGGAATACTTCATATTTATTATAACTGCGAAAGTATTTGAAACATGTACCAAAAATTGGGAAAGGCGTCTGTAATTTCTTGTAAACTTTGCCAGATGCCCTGGCGTTGAGGTGTCCTGGACCAGGTATGGCCCACGAGGGGTTAAACGGCAGCAGTTGCTGCTCTTTCTGTCTTATAATTAGTTACAGTTTTTACAGCTGCCCAGTCACTGCTTTTACTTCCAGGAGCGGCTGCTCCCGGGAAGCAGCAACGGGGAGGGGAGAGGAAGGGCTTCCTGTGGGCACGCCACTGCCGCCTATCCTCCGTTCTCTTCCTAACTTCTTCTCTGCAAAGGAAGCAGGAAGCACCGGGCTCTAAGGCTCTCCTGACCAATCACCACACTGCAATGCAACGTTGTGATTGGTCTGAGCGCCAAACCACGGCGCTCAGCCAGGGAATGGGGGGCTGGGCATGCTCTCCATGCAGGCTGTAATGCAGCCTACATGGAGAACATGCAAAGTGGGCATGACTGTGTGGCCGGCCCCAGAGGGCCGTTTAAACGTTCATGTGCGCTTACATAATCCCCACCACTCCTCCCCCTGCTAGTGTGTAGTGAAGTTATATATGTTTTCATTATTTATTTGCATTTGGTTAACTCGCACCTTAGTGTACCAACTAGGATAGGATATCTATAATTATAAAGCGTGCTTATACTCAGGGGTGTCAAGTCGCTAAAATAGATGAGAGGGATGTAGAACAAAGGTTGTGGGTCTGGAGGGAGAGTACTTTAGATGAACGATAGATTTCACTGGGAAGAAAGGGCATTAAAGTGAAGCGGCAAGCATGCAGGAAAGTAAAAATATACAATTTTCCCCCAAATGCGTGTAGGCGGACTCTTATGTGTTAATGACAGACTTGGGTGTGCGCTGATATTGTGCTTGACACGTGACTGACTTGGCTTGAACGCTGCTGCCTTTTAGAGGCACTTTATATGATAGTCCCCCTGTGCTCCTGCAGACGTACACATCTTAGAGCCCCTGTGTATAATGGGTTCAAATCCTGACTGGGTCGCTCTGCCTTTTATCCTTTAAATGCCGATGAAATAAGTGTCATCGATTTTGGGTACATACAACATATTTTATTAGTCAGCAGCACGACAGAGCTCCTCGTGTGAACTCATCCTCTCTCCAAAGACTCTCGTTATGGTACAGACCACCCTCCTCGGCTCCGCATAAACAATCTTACATATTCCTGTCTAGCTTCATTTACCTTAGGCTCCTCCTTTCATCTTAACCGTGAGGAGGAAGGGTCTCTAGGAACGGATGATGGGCTCTTTCTGTCGGTAATCCCACCAAATGCCTGCCTCCCCATTGTAAACCGCGCTTTACAACCCCTCAGAGTGCGGGACAGTAAAGGGTAACACATTAGGGGGCAGATTTACAAGCCCCATGCGCTGCCGGTGCATCACGTTGCGTGACGCACCAGTGGCGCAGCCTGTTAAGCGATATTTACAAGCACAGGTGAAGTCACCCTACGTGCCTTAACGTGTGCTTGTAAATATCACCCCTGTTCACGCAGCACTTTGCGTGTTAGGGGTGGGACATGGGTGTTGCTGTGGGTGTTCCCACGCAACACCCTTGTCCGCTGATACATTTCCAGATTTACGAGAAATCGTAAACCTGGAAATGCGTCAGTCTGCGGCGCCACCATAGGGGTGGCGTAGCCAAGAGAAACGAGGGGAAATGCTTTCATTTCTCCTCGTTTTTTGCTCTTTCAATGCGTGCTGCATTCTCAAGCACACATTGAAAGAGGAAAATGCCTGCAGTGATTGCTTTTGTGCCGGAAGGAGCCCCTTCCTGCACTAAAACAATCTCCCCATGACGCAGGCATCCTTGCACCATGGTGCAAGGGTGCCTGTGCCGGCGCATGGCAGCTGTTTCTGCGCCCGTGCTGGGGAGAGCACAGGAATGCGACATATTGCCGCAGCATGGCGCAGCCAAAGTGCTTGCGGTGCCGCGCTGCGGCACTTTCTTTAGATCTGCCCCTAGGTTCTTAAAATCCCTCAAAACACTAGGAGACTCATCGGATTAATACTCCTACTGCAGAGATTTTCGTGTGCCCTGAAGGTCGCACGTTGGGTCTGGTGGGGCCTCCTGCTCTCGCGTGTGTTCAGGTGAGTCCGTTGATTCGTGTGTGACAGCATCTGTTATTAAGTGCACAATCACTGAGCGCTCTGTGGTAGTGGCTACATGTTGTGCTTGTGTTTTTACATTCCTCTCACAGTGTTGGATGACAGGTATTTTCTCGTTTTCTGCATAAACTCTGTGCCCAGGAAGCAGCTTCTGTTTTAATTCGCGTCCCCGGTCCATATTTCAGAATATGAACACTGTCTTTCCAAAACAGATCTGCCATCTATCGAGGGTCTTTCATTCACTATGTTCTTTTGTCTTCGCAGTTCAACGCACTGGCATAGCTCCATGCACCGCAAATGTTTGCTCAGCCGCTGCACACACCTGCTGCTTCTGTTTCTCCCACAATTCCTTGCGCACCAATCCTATTGATTTCCAAACACCTGATCCCCCTGCATCATAACCAGCACCCCGCCTGTGTCTTTAAATAACACCACGCTCCTTGTTTTCTCCTGATCCATGTTCTTCCTGGTTCCTCTGCCCGTCATTGCTCTGTTCCCCATGCCCCCCTTCAGCCCCAGCCCCCCCCCCCCCTAACCCTCCCCCCGGGGGTATCAGCAGGGCCGGGCCGTGCATCCATCGTCTCCTCTATCGATGTGCCTCGGTGGCTGCTCTTTGCCGCTGCTATATTCTAAATGGCCACCAGATGTCGCTGTTGCATCAAAGTTCAACTTTTTTTAATAGTAGGGCCAGGAACCGCATCCATTGCCATCAGTGAAGCTGGGATGGCGGTGCCCGGAGTAGACCCAGGTGAGCAGCGACCCCGAGGGTCACCGCCCTCCTGACCATCAGCTCAGACCCTGGCTGCGTCTGAGGGGCAAGAGAGCAGAAGACACACAAATGAGGGGCAGCCTGGAAATGCCAGGCAGGTCTGAAGCCTTGGACAGTGCACCCACGTCTGCTGTCCGGAAAATGTGCATTAAACTAGTAACCAGACCTTTAGTCAGTCTTGTTCCAGACACACGTTCGTCTTCACCAAGGATGGGAGCGTCTGGGAGAATCGAAGGGATGATTCGCCTCCAGGGCCGGCGTCTGTCCGGCATGGAGTCTCCAGAGGTGAAGGGACCTCCCTTGAAGCAGCGCTCTCTGCAGGAGGAGGTGACGGGCGGCTTCAGGTCCATAGGAGCCTGCCGGCCTGCTGAGACTGGGAGGAGTGTGCCTGGCCCTGCAGGAGGAGTGAGCCTGGCCTGCAGGAGGAGTGTGCCCGAGCCTGCAGGAGGAGTGTGCCCGGGCCTGCAGGAGGAGTGTGCCTGGCCCTGCAGGAGGAGTGTGCCTGGCCCTGCAGGAGGAGTGTGACTGGGCCTGCAGGAGGAGTGTGCCCGGCCCTGCAGGAGGAGTGTGCCCGGCCCTGCAGGAGGAGTGTGCCCGGCCCTGCAGGAGGAGTGTGCCTGGCCCTGCAGGAGGAGTATGCCCGCCCCTGCAGGAGGAGTGTGCCTGGGCCTGCAGGAGGAGTGTGCCTGGCTCTGCAGGAAGAGTGTGCCTGGCTCTGCAGGAGGAGTGTGCCTGGGCCTGCAGGAGGAGTGTGCCTGGCCCTGCAGGAGGAGTGTGCCCGGCCCTGCAGGAGGAGTGTGCCTGGCCCTGCAGGAGGAGTGTGCCTGGGCCTGCAGGAGGAGTGTGCCTGGGCCTGCAGGAGGAGTGTGCCTGGGCCTGCAGGAGGAGTGTGCCTGGTCCTGCAGGAGGAGTGTGCCCGGCCCTGCAGGAGGAGTGTGCCTGGGCCTGCAGGAAGAGTGTGCTTGGCCCTGCGGAAGGAGTGTGCCTGGCCCTGCAGGAGGCGTGTGCCTGGCTCTGCAGGAGGAGGGTGCCTGACCCTGCAGGAGCAGTGTGCCTGGGCCTGCAGGAGGAGGGTGCCTGAGCCTGCAGGAGGAGTGTGCCTGACCCTGCAGAAGGAGTGTGCCTGAGCCTGCAGGAGGAGTGTGCCTGGCCCTGCAGGAGGAGTGTGCCTGGCTCTGCAGGAGGAGGGTGCCTGGCTCTGCAGGAGGAGTGTGCCTGGCCCTGCAGGAGGCGTGTGCCTGGCTCTGCAGGAGGAGGGTGCCTGACCCTGCAGGAGCAGTGTGCCTGGGCCTGCAGGAGGAGGGTGCCTGAGCCTGCAGGAGGAGTGTGCCTGACCCTGCAGAAGGAGTGTGCCTGAGCCTGCAGGAGGAGTGTGCCTGAGCCTGCAGGAGGAGTGTGCCTGGCCCTGCAGGAGGAGTGTGCCTGGCTCTGCAGGATAATCCGAACAGAAAACAAGCATTTCTAAATGCAGTAGGACTCGTATTACGCAAGCCCTATTGCATTATTAACAAAAGGGCCTGCCTCCAAGAAGGCATGATCGGGAGTGGGGGGAGGCGGGGTGGGGGTGGACAGAAAAGTTACAGACTGCGGGAGGGAATGGAGGGCAGAGGAAGAAAAGAGTTAGTAAAGTAATAGGGCCGATAGTCATGGAAGAATTAAAATGACGACATGGCCATGAGGAGGAGGGACAAACAAGCCAGAAACAAATCAGAATGCAGCATTTCTGGTTAAAGCCAATGAAAATCATGGACGAAAAGTGGGTGGAGCTTCCCCCACTATACTGTATACTGCATGTTTCCCAAAGCGAACAGTGCGTTGCACTGCAACGCTATGCGAAACCTAGAAAGAACAAACATTTGCAATGCAATAGGTCTCGCATTTGCGATTGTTTAAGCTATTGGCATTATAAATGACAATGCCTTTTTATTGATCTGTTTTGATAATTAACACATAAATTACAAGTTATGTAATTTACGATGCCAATAGCTCAAACTCTTGTAAATGTGACACTTGGAAAATCTTCAGCCTCCAAAAACAAGGGGCAAAAAATTATGAAACTGGTGGTATATCATTTGAATGAATCCAGCAAAAGTTCCAGCAGTGCAATGCCACAGTTGACCACTTGATGGCGGACTCGTCAAACAAATCTCGCGGTACTGGCGCGATTTAGAAAAATGAGCGGATATCCATAAAGGTCTTCTCAAGAGAGAACCAATTGATGTCATGGCCCCGCCCCCTGGCCCCTACTTAACTACAAGACCCAATAAAGGAAAGGCTGTCTATAAGAATCCAGACTGCAAAGAGCTATGCAGGGACAGTGGCCACCAATGAAGGGTCTACAAATAAAACAAGCATTTGCCATGCCAATTGGTTTCGCTATATTGTGGTGTTACTAAAAATAAAAGTACAGCCAAGTGAGCGCGTACATGGGTACAGCACCCGCAACAGACTTTACAGCCTCTGGGCGCAGGCTGGGAGAATAAACAGTAAAGTTTCCAGCTGTGCAACGGCGTGGGGGGCTGATTATTAATCCCAGCTTCCGAGTTTTACTTTATCGTGTGATCTTCACCACTTTCCTTCATTTGCGGTCACCAGTTTGCCTCTGAAGTGCTGAAAGAGTGCTTAGAAACCCGTTAGTTACCAAAAGTAAGCACTATACAAAACAAACATTACAAGCAACACTCAAAACTTCTTAAGGACACAAGGGTAGAAGACAGACGCGAACAGTACTCTGTCTGAGGCAGCGGTCGGACCCATCGCTGGCCCTTCTTCGGCACGCAGGGCGGCTGCGCGCCTCTCCCTTGATGTAGTGACTTGAGGAGGCTGAAATGTATCACTTGATTTATCCTTGATCGGTAAAGTGGCATAATGGCATAATCAAATGCATCATTTTTCGCAGTTAGACCTGGACAGCGTCCCTGAGACCCATCCACGTCTGCGCCCTTTGAGACTGCGCGGCGCAGGCCTGGCGCAGAGGGGGGCACTCAGGGCCCGATTCACAGAACTAAACTAACTTACAACAAAATCCTAAACTTACTACTTTTGGCTTTCACAGAAGTTAGGATTTTGTCTTAAGTTTGTCTTAAGACAGACTTAAGACAGACTTAAGACCAATTCCTAACTTAAGTCTATCTTAAGTCTGTCTTAAGTCTGTCTTAAATCTGTCTTAAGCCAAACTTAAGACAAAATCCTAACTTCTGTGAATTCCAAAAGTAGTAAGTTAAGGATTTTGTCTTAAGTTAGTTCTGTGAATCGGGCCCTCAGTCCAGGCAGACAACCGAAGGGTCTGTCAGTCACGGAAGTGTCACTGTCCCGAAGAGTGAGCATCCCTGCGCGGGCTTCCTGGGAGCATCGGCGTGCGCGCAATGCCTGCGCTCTAACGGGAGGTGCGCCAAAACTGACAGAAATCCGCGCACATCACTCTCATAGGAAGAATCAGTTCAACCTGAGCAGCCCACAATCTAGGAGAAGCTGGGGCTCCCAGAAGGGAGGCAGCGACCCCCGTATACCACGCAGCAGCCCCTCACTGCTGGAGGTTTGCGTAAAAGGACCGTAACAAACCTCACTGCTCGGAACCAGAGTCCCAGATTGATACGAGTAGCGGATTTTCCACCCGATTCGTGGGGAAGGATGGGGTGGTTCCGTGACATTTGCCCCCTTCTGATGTGTGTGCTGGATGAAGGCTGCTGCCTTTGCCAAGCTTGTTTAAGGATGCTTTGCTCCGTTAATGTACGTTTGAAGCGAGTGGCACAGATGTAGGCGCGTGCATAGCGCCGACAGAGCTGGAACAAGTAAAAGTGATTTTTCCTGAAAGATGCTGTCCTAATAACGCTTACGCGATGCCGTTACCGGGGGAGGAAGTCTAATGGGCGGAAACAAATAGTGCTGCGTATGTTTAGCGGCTGCTGGACGACACATGCGTAATATAGCGGCTGGACACGTCAGGCAAAATAAAGTGCGCGACCCAGCCAGTCAATCCGAAGAGAAAACAAGCATTTCTAAATGCAATAAGACTCGTATTACGCAAGCCCTATTGCATTATAACAAAAGGGCCTGCCTCCAAGAAGGCATGATCGGGAGTGGGGGGAGGTGGGGTGGGGTGGACAGAAAAGTTACAGACTGCGGGAGGGAATGGAAGGCAGAGGAAGAAAAGAGTTTGTAAAGTAATAGGGCCGATAGCCATGGAAGGATTAAAATGACGACATGGCCATGAGGAGGAGGGACAAACAAGCCAGAAACAAATTAGAATGCAGCATTTCTGATTAAAGCCAATGAAAATCATGGACGAAAAGTAGGTGGAGCTTCCCCCACTATACTGTATACTGCATGTTTCCCAAAGCGAACAGTGTGTTGCACTGCAACGCTATGCGAAACCTAGAAAGAACAAACATTTGCAATGTAATAGGTCTCGCATTTGCGATTGTTTAAGCTATTGACATTGTAAATGACAATGCCTTTTGTTGATCTGTTTTGATAATAAACACATAAATTACAAGTTATGTAATTTACAATGCCAATAGCTCAAACTCTTGTAAATGTGAGACCTCGGCCACCATGGGCTGCTTGGAAAGTGAAAGCGCACAGAGTTTGTTTGGGTAGGATAAGTATGGTGCCCCATCAGCGTTTCAGTTAACTCGGGGACGGTCAAGGGAATGGTTTCAGGAGGGTTCGGAGAGAACAATGGAGTTATGAGTTCCCCCTGCTCACTTTTAGTTAGTTCGAGCACAGGCCCTTTGACATTAATCTTACCAGAGTAAAGGTTTTTCATGAGAGTTCAAAAAACTTAGGGCTCAGGGCTGGGGGCTGGGTGGTTTTCTGGGCTGGGGGGCCGTTCTTTGGGCTCAGAGCTGCGGTCCGGGCGGTTTTCAGGGTTGGGGGCTGGTCTAAGGTCTCAGGGCTGGGGCTCTAGTTGGTTTTCAGGGTAGGGGGGCTTTTTTTAGGACTCAGGGCTGGGTGGTTTTCAGGGCTAGGGAGCCAGTCTTAGAGCTGGGGTCCGGGTGATTTTTCGGGCGGGGGGGGGGCGGTCTTAGGGTTCAGGGCTTGGGACCGGGCAGTTTTCAGGGCTGGGGGGCTGGTCTTAGGGCTGGGGGGCTAGTCTTAGGGTTCAGGGCTGGGGTCGGGCGGTTTTCAGGGTTAGGGGACTGGTCTTGGGGCTGGTCTTAGGGCTCAAGTCTGGGGGTTGGGCGGTTTTCAGGGCTGGGGGCCAGTCTAAGAGCTGGGGGTTGGGGTTGGGTGGTTTTCAGGGCTGGGGAACCACTCTTAGGGCTCAGGGGTGGGGGTTTGCCTAAAACCTAGAAGCTATTATGAAGACATTCTACTCATCTTCAGCTGCAACTGCCGAAGTCTAGAATGGTAAGAATACCAGACAGCTGGATTGACTTAGCTCACTTCTGGGCGAGAGCAGGGGGACCGAGGAGTGGCAAACACCAGGGTATGGAGCGTTAAAGCCCATCGGCTTGGGCAGAAAAACGAAGACATGTTCATGGGAAATTCAAGAGATGAGTGTTGGATTAACAGAACAAAGGTTCAAATAAAAGTATGACCAACGTTCAAACTTCGTGATTAGTGCAGGGTCAAAGGGGGGACAAGGCCAATGTAAGTGTCAATAAATAATTTGTGATGTGTTACATAAATTAAACAAGCATTTGCAATGCAATCGTCTCGCCTTTGGGACCTTATATGTATTTAGCTAAGTTATTGGGGCATTGAGGCATTACGGGGCACAGACGAAATACTGGCTGCAGACTACATTTCCCAGCACGAGGTGCGCCGCGCACAACGTGATCGGTTTGTTTCCGGGTCACGTGGGCGGAAACGCATATTGCTGGTGGAGTCGGGCAGGACGCTGCCGATTATTCTTGCCCTGCGGTTCCCGTGATGTAAGACAAAGTTCCTGGTGCGGTAAAGGTGTTGTTACACCAAGGATCCGTTATATTTCACTCCCCTGGGTCGGTATCAGTTGGTATCCGGACTTCTGTTGTGTGCGCCAGGATTGGGCATGGTTGTTTTGTACCTGATGCAGTCGGACTGGTAATTCCGCAATCCAAGTTAGCAGTTTGGATTATACTCTTGTGTATCTTTGGAAAATTCTAGACTGCGTTTGTGGACAGTGAAATAGATGCCAGACATCTTGATGCATCAGTGTTCTGGTTAAGGGAACACCTGGAAACATACATTGGATTCTTTTAGGTGATTTCTTTCCCTTCGTTGGCGGGCTTTGCAATACCGGCTGGTTTGTGAAGTTCATGCGAGGGAGAGAATCGAGGTGGCAGGTGATGGTATTGACTTATGATTCAGAAAAGGGGGTGGTGATGAACAGAGTGTCTGAAGTAAGCAGACCACTCTTACCCAGTCCAAAGATCAGGGCTTTATCCATCACCGTTTTTTAGCTCACTGCACCATCCCAGCTCAGAACTTGGCTAAATGCAAATTAGTCTGACCCTGGCCCAGAGCAACATGGGAACAGGGCAGACCAAACTAGCAAGCCGGGCCGACGACGGCTGGAATGCCAGAAACCGGTCCCCGAAAGCTTGTCTCCTTTCTGGTGAAGAATTGGCTTGGTAGTTTGGTCTGCCCTGTTCCCATGAGGCACTGGGTCAGACTAATTTGCATATAGCCAGGTTCTGAACTGGGGTGATGCAGTGAGCTAAATAACGGTGATGGATCAAGCCCTGATCTCTTGACTGGGTAAGAGTGGCCTGCTTAATTCAGACACTCTGTTCATCACCACCCCCTTTTTGAATCGGTATTGACTTATGGCCATCGTTGCTATATTTGAAATAAGCTTGATTATTATTTCTGATGTGTGGGTGGAGAACATGTTTACCTATAAAATGGCATGGTGCACAATATCTTAGGAAACGGAATTAAAGTATTAGAGGTTTTGTGGAGGAGAAAGAAGACAAAGGATTTCTCTTCTTTAATCAGTGAGACAAATCACATGGTTATGTACAAACTGAAATTCAAGTGAAGTTTCATGTTTATTGTGGCTGAGGTCAGCAAAAAGGTGTTATTGCTGCAAGCAAATGTTTTAACCGTTGCCTGCTGTTTTCTTTTCTTATATTCAGGATTGTGTATGGATAAAGAGGTTTCTTTCGGCATGAAAGGTATTTGGGTTTCTCCATCAGTAAGGATATGTGCTAGGAATTCTATATAGGATCCTTACGTATTTTGTTGTTGTTTCAGCTTCATGACCAGGAAAGATACTATGTACACTTCTTCTGCATACCTGATTATTGTATTTTTCTTTGCAGGTTAGTAATGTAGAATTGTGTATGGATATAGAAAGGAAGGGATTAAGGAGTTAAGCTAATTATCCTTTCTGTCTTTGTGTCTTCTGACAGATCTTCCTCCCCGCTGTCCCCATCCTTTCCTTCCTTGATATTCACAAACTTCCCTCGCTTAACCATCTATAAGTCTGCTTATTGTGTAAATGCAGATGTAGGGCGGTTGAGAGGTGGATACCATTTGAGCATCGCTTCAATCCTGAGGAGTAGTATTGGCCCAGAACAGCTATGCAGCACATTAGCCCGGGTGCTGAAACATCTACTGTTCTTTAACATGGAGGGAAAGTAAACACCAAGCTGTGTGACACGCCAGGTATGGGAACACATGGAGAGAAATATTCCCTTTCAGCGGGAAATGGTATAGTCCAAAGCTCTATTTTTAATATAAAAACAGGGCCTTCGGTGGTCATATCACTGAAAATACAAGATTTGAAAAAAATATTATTGTCAGTGGGTGCTCGTGGAAGACAATTTCTATGGACTTGAATCTAGAGAATGCTAAAGTGATTCTGGTATTTTACTGACCTCTGCTGGTCGTTTTCTGTCAAGAAAGTTAAATAGAGGCAGTTGAACAGAAAATAAAAAAAAAGAAAGTCCCTAATCAGAAAGCAATTTTGGTATTTTACTGACCTCTACTAGTCTACTAGTTAAATAGAGGCAGTTGAACAGAAAAAAATGTCCCTAAGTGGAAGCAGACAAGTACCTAGGGCTGATCTCTAGAGCCCACAAAGTACATACACAAATACGTCTATAATAAGTATATACAAGAGGTCTCGAAGGCTCAACCTAAAAAATGACTTGAAATTTGACAAAATTGATTGAGAAAAGCAAATTGCTTAGCAAAAAGGCAAGGTATTACATTCCTTCTGTGATTGATTTTCCCTGAAAATAAAACCTGCATCTTTATAAGTGTTCTACCCACATTTTATGAGAGTTAACATCAACGTTTGTTGCTCCACAGTACTGGCAACTAAAAACTTATATGGCAATGTAGGAATATAGCCTGCACACCTATTTAATCCCAGATTTAAATGGTGTTTTATAAGAATTTTGATCTGTATTGGGAGCTACCCAGTGGTCAGTTGAGCCCACAACTGTGAATGAAACTGCTATGTAGAAGCCTAGTGTAAACTAGGTCTGACCGGGAGCTCACTCTTAATGTCCCTAAGGTTTCAAAACACTTTTCATAATTAATCAAAATCACTCAAATGTTATACAAAAAGTGATGAAATCACACGTTTTTGGAAGGTTCAAACTTTTTTAGTTAACCATTTTTATACATATATCAAAAAAAGTTTAAATTCTTGAAATAATAAGGACGTGATGTCAACTTAACAATCAAATCATTTATAGTAATAACAATCAAAAGTTGAGCAGTTTAATAAACAAAAAGTTTAACATTTCCCAATGCATTTCGGGTCATGTTCGAACCTTCGTCAGGGGACTTTCAAGCGTTGAAGCGAATCCAAAATTAGTATAATTGTATTGTCCAATTCAGTTCCGTAATCGGGCACTGTAAAGTTAAATGAAAAGAAGTATATTTCTGATACTCAAGGTCACATGTACATAGAAATTTAGAATTAACACTAATTCCCAGGATGAGCGTATGAAAGATAAACTGAGTGTCAATGTGTGTAAAAGGGGATAGAAGAGAAAAGCCAACACCCTAATGGAATACTCAAAACCTCCGTGCATACCCAGTGTTAGAGTGCAAAAATTAAAAGTATGCTCTCTGTACCTGACTGATACTTGAAACCGTATATACAAGTTATTAGACACATCGTTTACGGTGATCAGGTCTGTGACAAGTAAAGATATAAAAAAATCTTAAGTAACGATACTAATGTTCGTAGTGCTAACCACTTATTGAAAGAAACGAGTTTATAATCTTACCACAACACTATTCGTGGTTACATGGAACAAAATGTTCCGGCGTTCTGTTTCCTGTTGTGTGGAAAAGCCGTTTCTAAAAAAAGGAATCACAAAATGTGTAAACTCCACATTTGAGTTCTAAAAATAAAATGTGTGAGTCAGACGCCATAAAGGCGCGAACGCCTACCTTGCTGCTAACACGTACCAAGACCTCTGTCCTCCCGATAGCTTCCGGTGCAAACATCCGGTACGGGGCTACGTCCTTAAATAGTGGGACGTTCTACAGAAAACCTATCTCTAAATGACGAGTGCCGCTGAGGAAAAAAGAACTGCGTGTGATATAAGCAATACGTGTGTGTATATAAAAAAATGAAGCTCAAGTATAGAAAATGAAGAAAAAGGAAGAATAGTGGGATTTAGTGTCAATCCTGTACAAAAACTGTTGACAAATGGTACTTGCTAATCAAATCTAGTACAAATTTCTAAAATATCAGTGTCATTGATTTAAAAAACTTTGAGATGTTAATTCAATGAAACGAACCAAATACATTGTGTACTATACATAGGTAATGTGAGTATCATAGAAAGCATACCATCTCATACTGATCATTGAGCCCACCCGGAGTCAGTGTGCCTAATTTTTTTATCCAAAATGTCTCTCTCCGAGCCAAAGCTACATTATGATCTATGCCCTTGTGTTTCTCTACCACTTCCAGAATGGTGAATCTAAGTTGTGGTATGGTGTGACTTGAGTTAATCCAATGTGTCGCTAGGCAAGATGTTATGGACCTGTTACGTATGGTGCTTTTATGCTCGATGATTCGAGTCTTGATCTTACGAGAAGTTCTACCCACATAAGTAAGTCCACATGGGCAAATTATAGCATAAATTACCCCAGTTGTATTACAGTCTCCACTGTACTTCAATTGAATATCTTTACCAGTATGGGGATGTGTGAACTGTTTGGTCACCGTTACGTTATTGCATTGTCCGCAATTGTAACATTTCCTCATGCCTTTATAAGTGGTCTTTGGATGATGTTGAGGATTCTTGAGTATTTCTCTGATGTTCTTTGATCTGGTATGTGCAATGATAGGAAAGCTCTTGAATAGGTTGGAGAAGTCTGGTTCATTGGCAATCATTTCCCAACGTTTTCTGAGAATCTGTTTTATTCTTTGTGACTGTGTAGAGTGTTTCATTACAAACACAATCCGGTCATTGGTGGATTTCTCTGTTTTTCTCAATAGAGTGTTTCTGTCCATAGTGGAAACCTTTTTCACTGAAGTTTCTAATATTTCAGTTGGGTAGCCTCTAGCAATATATTTTTGTACCTGTTCTTCAATCAAAGAGTTGCAATTAATTGGATCTGAAGAAATCCTTTTAATCCTTATTAATTGAGATGTTGGTAGATGATCTTTCAAATTTTTGGGGTGAGCGCTCTTGTAATGTAGCGCGTTATTGACATCCGTAGGTTTACGAAAAACAGCGGTTGCAATGCCTTCTGATGACTTACTGATTTCTATATCCAAGAATTGTATTTTCTGTTCCTGAATGTTATGAGTAAATTTTATTCTGGGGTTACAACCATTGAGTTCTTTGATTCGTTCTTCCAGTTCCATCTTGGTGCCTCGCCAAATTATCAAAATGTCATCGAAGAAACGTAAGAATAGAACTAAATTTTCCGTCCACCTTGTGTCAGATAAGATAAATTGTTGCTCGAAATGCGCCATGAAGGTATTGGCGTATGCCGGGGCGCCTGAGAATCCCATCGATGTTCCGGTTCTCTGAAGAAAAAATTTGTATTTCCAGGAAAAATAACTATGGTACAAAGAAAAATGCAAAAGTTCTAACAGAAAAATCCCTAGTTGATGGCCGAGGTCAGATTGTAACAGTCTCCATTCAATAGCTTCCAGACCCTCTGTGTGTGCTATGGATGTGTAAAGTGCCACCACATCAATGGTGCACAGCAGTGTGGTTTCTCCAATGAGATCTTTTACTTCTTTCAGTTTCAATAGACAGTCCGTTGTATCTTTTAGATATGTGTCCCAAGATTGCACTAATGGTTGTAAATGGTGATCAATGAAACTGCCTACTGGTTCATGGATAGAACCGCATCCTGCCACAATGGGTCTAAAAGGTGGATCGTTGATGCTCTTATGTATTTTTGATATTTGATATTTGATATTTTTGTGCATTTATAAAGCGCTAACGTTCGCTCCCAAGGGAGCATCATGGCGCTGAGCAAGCTGCGGGGAGTAACAGAAAAATGGATTTGGAAAATAAAAGACTAGATAGCTGCCAGGACGGAGGAGTCTAGTTGTTGGTAGACCCATGTCTTGAGAAGTTTTCTAAAGTTGTTTTCATTATCCATGGATCTGAGACTGACAGGCAAATTGTTCCAGGCTTTGGCGGCTAGAACATTGAAGGATTTCCCACCCTTGGTCTTGTATTTAAATCTGGGGATTTGGACCAGATTCGTCCCAGAGGATCTCAAGCAGCGTGGGGGGTTGTAGCGCATGAAACGCTTTGCAAAATAGCGGGGCCCTGTATTTTGCATTGTTTTGAAGACTGTAAGTAATAGTTTAAAGAGAATTCTTTTATGCAAAGGCATCCAATGCAGCGAATTTAGTGCTACAGACGCTGATGGCCTTCTGGGGAGTTGTAGGACCAGTCGAGCTGCAGCATGTTGGATGCTCTGCAGTTTTCGGAGAGTAGATTTTTTCACTCCGGCCATGAGACCATTGCAGTAGTCAAGTCGGGAGAGTATAAGGGCTACCGCGACTGACTTTCTGGCTGCAATTGGAAGGAAATCGAAAAAAATTTTCAGAGATTTTATTAATCCAAAGCAGCGACCGGCAGTGGTCTTGACGTGGTCATCAAAGGAAAGAGATGAGTCAAATTGGATGCCTAGGTTTCTGGCTGATGGAACTGCACTTGGGGGGGCCTCTGATCCAAGGGGCCACCAATCTTTCGGGCTGAAAGAAAGGTTTTTACCCAATGGGATGATTTCCGTCTTAGCGCTGTTGCATTTCAGGTGGTTAATGTTTAACCACTCAAAGACATCAGAAAGACAGTTTTTGAACCGGAGATCAATGTCAGTCCGCTGCTTGTCAATTGTGACGACCAATTGAGTGTCGTCAGCGTAAGACGTAACAAGAATCCCATGTGATTCTATCACAGCTAAAAGAGGTGCCATATAAATGTTAAAAAACAAAGGACTCAATATGGACCCCTGGGGCACTCCAGATGTAATGAGTTTTTCGCAGGATAGGTGGGATCCAAGGGACACAGTCTGAGACCTATTTGATAGGAACGATGAAATCCAGGCTAAGGCTGTATCAGTCACGCCGATCTCTCGCATTCGATTAATTAGGATGACATGCGAGATGGTGTCGAATGCTGCTGAGAGATCCAACAGGATGAGGACAGCCTGCTTGCCCTCACCCTGCAGGAACTTGATGGAATCAGCTAGTTCGATCAGTGCTGTCTCAGTGGAGTGACCTGATCGGAAGCCTGATTGCTGAGGGTGTAAGATGTTGTGGGCTTCTACATAAGTTTTTAACTCCTCATGCACTAGATGCTCCGTGACTTTGCCAAGAATTGGAAGCAGGGAGATGGGGCGCATATTCGTCAAATCTGTTGGTGATTTATTCTGTTTTTTCACCAGGGGTTTTACTGTGGCTTTCTTCCATTCAGTGGGTACAAGTCCGGATTCAAGGGATTCATTGATGATGACATTAATGTAGGGATTGACTGTGTCGATCAGGTGATGAAGGATGATGGGGGGACAGGAATCAGTGGGTGCTCCTGATTTACAGGCCCGGATTGCCTTGCTGGTCTGTTGCAGGGAGACAGATTTAAAAGTAGAAAGAAGGGGGTAATTGACTGTTGCCTCTAAGGGGGTTGTCGGCGGAGGGGGAAAATCTTTCTGGATATTGACTATTTTGTCGACAAAGTAGTCTGCAATTTGATTGCAAAGACTCTCTGAGGGAGGTATGTCAGTGGTTAGGACTTTCGGGTGAGTGAAGGACTTGACTATGGTAAAAATAGTTTTTTGGTTTTGATGTGCTTCCATTATGAGCTTGGTGTAGTATTCCTTTTTAGCTATTTTTATGTCAGAGAGATATAATTTCCTCTGTTGGACATAACTTGTTCTGGAAACCGTATCATATGCTTGTCTCCAGAGTCTCTCTAGTCTCCGACAGAGAAGATGACTCTCTGCTAGGGTATGGGTGTACCAAGGGGCATTTGGCTTTTTCTTCTTGGGGCCCTTTTCTTGATGGTTATTGGGCTCAGAATTAGCTGCGACAATTTGGCTCATCCAGGTATGAAAGTTACGGGAGTCAATTACGACATCACCAGTACCAGTTTTAGGCAGCATATATATGTGGGGCACCTGCGGTGTGTTGGTTCTGAGGTATTTGCCCGTGTTGATATTAATGATGCCCATGTTCTCCGCTCTATTGATGATTTCATCCAATGTTTTACGGAACTCATCTGTGGGATCCTGGTCCAATTGTATGTATGTTTCAGTGTCCAAGACATGCTCATCTACTTTCCGGTTATAGAAAGAAGTGTCCATCATCACTAATGCACCGCCCTTATCCGCCGGTTGAAATGTTATCGACGTGTCTTGTTTGAGGTCATTGAGAATTCTCTTTTGTTTTTTAGACAGGTTCTGTTTCTTCGGTGTTTCATATTTGATTGCCTCCAGATCTTTCTTCACAAGGGTTTCGAAATTATCCAATATTTTATGCGAAATAGGGGACATAAACTTGCTTTTGGGTTTGAATTTATCTTTGGTTCTTGTGGTCCCATCCGTCATGGTGGTGGAAAAAAACCATTTCAATCGTAATTTCCGTAGGAATTTAAATAAAGCAACCTCCGTTTCTAAGCCATTTGACACATAAGTAGGTACAAAAGATGTTCCTTTATTTAAGACTCTCTCTTCTTCTGTTGTTAGTTGCCTGCTGGAGATGTTGACTATTAAGTCACTTTTTTGTGACTTGTCTCTGTGGCCGGCCTGTTTCTGTTGGTTTCTTTACGACCTTGTCCCCTGCGGGTGGGTCTGTCCTTATTTCTCTGGATTGTTCTGGTGGATCGACTGCTGATTGGCTCTCCGCTAAAAAAGAAGGTTGTGA
Source organism: Lissotriton vulgaris (assembly GCF_964263255.1). Taxonomy (NCBI): domain Eukaryota; kingdom Metazoa; phylum Chordata; class Amphibia; order Caudata; family Salamandridae; genus Lissotriton; species Lissotriton vulgaris. The sequence goes on along the minus strand of NW_028245490.1, from coordinate 279,848 downwards.
GCTCTGTGAAGTACCATATGTAGTTGCTTCTTGTGGTACTGTGCTTGCTGAGGTCGGTGCCGGTGGTCTTTGTAATGAGAGATCTTCGTCTTGTACCACACTTTCCTCTGATGAGGTATTCCTAGGGGTTATAACATCCCCGGCCCAGTCTGGAAAACCATGATACACAATTGGCGTTATAGAGAATTAATCCCCAATAACTTGTCCTGGGAGGCATAAACAAGTTATAGAAATACCTAACTGGTGAGTGATCGGAATTACTGAAAACAGACGGATACAGTGGAAGTGAAAAGCTGTTAATATAGTCACTGGATATTCATGGGCCACACTGCTTTACAGAGTAGATCATTTGGATTCAAGGGGTAACACTTATTTTAAAGGCTGATCAATGGACTTTGCTTCCAATAAATTAAGAAAAAAGAAATCGGGTATGAATAGGTAAATAGGTATATAAAGACAAGTTAGTGAACTTTACGCCCCATCGGTTTGAAAACAGGCCTCTTCTGTTCTCTTCTCTTCTAGGAACTGGCGTCCCAAGAAAAGGGCGGAGCCCGACCTGCTTCCATAAAAATGTCTTTTGTGTATTTTCCCCAAACACGACTTGTATTTCTTTTTCATAACATTTCGTTCACGTACAGGTAAGGAAATGCTACTGAAATAAAGTTAAGGAAAAAGTACTAGGAATAAGTAAGATTTTATTAAAAATACTTTGGGATACAGCACAATACAAGCTGAAAGCAGTGTACCTGGTGTAGGAGAGTAGGGTCTGCAATCCTATGATCACCCAGATTTTTTGCTTTTGTTTCACTGGTTTACGACTTTCTCTGGCTGTGGGCCTGCCAATCAGACCCACAGCCTGGCTGTTCTCTTTCTAAATTACGAGATGTACCCTAGGTGCATTTACCAATTGGTACTGGGCCACCTTATCAGACCCCGTAACGCAGGGCATAGGTGTACCCAGGGCCGCCAGGGGCTGCAGCATGTATTATGCCACCCCTGGCTGGCCTCCTAAATTTGACACAACTGGCTGCATGACAGCTGGGGCGAAGACGTGTAATCACCCTTTGCTTTAGATATAGTAGCTCTATATCTAACCATACAATGGACACCCGAGTTCCTATCAGTCACTCCTATGGCAGGCCTTGACAATCCTGAAGGCAGAGTGCGTGGGCTCGTGTGAACTGTGTTCTGGCCCGAGCCGAGCCCGGTTGCAGCTTGCGGAATCAAGACCCAATGGCTGTTCCATGATAACGCGTACCATATCGGTAACTCCGGTATCGCGTTATCAAGGCATGTCGAGTAAGGTGTCATACGAATCGGGATGCTGCCCTCTCACCAACCCTGGCGACGAGGTTAGCATTCCGCCCTTCTAGAGGGACACGACATGTACGTAACTGTGAACCCCGGTTAAAGTTAACTAAAGCCTCAGCTCCACAAAATGGATGCTGCCACCACAGACACGAGTCTGACCTCCTGCTGCTGGGAGTCCTTCCAGCGAGGAGCGCTTAGACAAAGGGTTTCCTGTCGAGGGCGGTGTTCGCACCGTCCCAGACAGGGTTTGTGTATTCTGGGTAGGTAGGGCTTTTGCGAGAAGGTGACTGCGGAGTGGCACCCCGGTGCTCACTAAGCATCTGCCGGTTAGAACCAGTTCCAGGGGCACCAGCCCTGGCCTGGGGAAAGTCCGGCAGGGGAGAGGGGTGTAACTACCCCCCTTCCTGGTCCCACCCTTAGGGCAGGACCTAGTCATGTACCCACCCCTTCCTTTAGAATAAAGGCCGGAGCGGGGACCCTTCCAAATTAGATCATCTTTGAATCAAGAACTACTTTCTACGAAAGGACATTCAAGACTCTTCTCAAGATTTCTCCCTTGTGACTAAGGAGTAGTCACCCTGCATCAGCAGGCACCATCTAAGAACTCTGCGGTTTGCTGTAAGTCCTTCCTCAAGGAATCCGACGGCCCAGCTCGACGAGAACCGGCTTCCCTGGCACCTCTGACCTCTACCCACGTCATCAGCTCAGCTGTGATCTGTGGGTGCGACGAGACCTCGAGGGACCGGCCATCATCAGAACCTGCACGCTCTTAAACCAGCACGACCATCGAAGCAATTCTCTGGTGAGTGCTCTGGGGTCCGAGAAGCCCCGACCCTGAGCCGCTCCAGCACCGAAGTGCAGTCTCCCAGCATCTCCACGATCTGCGTGGGGCCCATCTGCTCGCTGCTCAGCACGTTGTCTGGTCACTAGCCGCTGGCTTGTGCCCTTCTGTGACGACATCCGACAATCAACACTGCTGGTCTGGTTGCTCCAGACCGGCCCTTGCTTCCATCTTTGCGAGAAGCACCCCGGACCCTCCTGGTCCACTCAAGACGCCATCTTAGGCCCACCACGTGGCCCTGAGATCTGCCAAGGCTTGTTGCCCCATCCTGGGCCCAGCGACGCCAACAGCATCATCCTTCGTGGGACAGCTCGCACCTCCGCCGTGGTCGCCGACAACGCCTCCTGGTCCGTGAGACTGCAGAGCCTAGCGTCGCCCACTCACCTGGTCGAGGTGACGGCCAACCGGTGCCTTCCTGGTACCCTCTGACTACTGGCTAGTAGTACGAACTTGGTCCCCTCTGCTTTCAGGTATCATCAATCTCTGATCCAGGCTTGGATCTCTACGAACTATTCATCCCTGGTCGCCGGCCAGCAACTCCTTTTCTTCCGGCTCCTGGCTCGTCAGCGAAGACCCCGACGCCTGTAAGACTTGTGCAGCCGCAGCCCTCGTGGCTAGGTAACTCGGCATTTCGGTGCCTGCATAGCCTCTTTACTCTAGGGTCCCGAGTCCCTCGCTTCCGACTTGCCTTATCGGGTCCGCCCGAGACCTTAAACTTTCCGTGTCCTCGGACACTTGTGTTAATTGTGCACTTGAAGTATTTTCCTAAGAGATTTGGTTTGTGCTTAGTACCCTGTCCTCATAAAGAGTACAGGGCTGTTGTGATTCTTAATAAATATCCTGTTTATTTTCATAACACTTGTGTGGTGTCCTTTCACTTGGTGTTCAAGGGGTACATGTGTGGTAAACAGCTGGCTTAACACGCCCTCTCGAGTCTTTAGCCTTAGACTGCTCGTATCCACGCTACTAGGATAGCTGGTCTATAGGTTGACTTACAACCAAACACCATAAGGGTCGTTGGAACGATACATAGCGGTCGCTAGAATAGCGAACGTTGCATATCGGGCCAACTTCTCACATTGGTGAGCAGCGGTTGGGATTTGAGCTTGCTGTTGTTTTACCACACGTATCCTAAGAATATCTTGTTGAAAGATCACATAAGTACTGTTAGTACATATAACTAAAGCTTAGAATACTCTGAGTTCTACTGAACCAGCTGTTGCAGCTCCTCAAGGCTTAGCACACCTTGGCTGCAACTCTTAGCAAGGGAACAGTAGGTAAACCCATAGTGTAGGTAGGTGCATCACTTACACCACACTAGAAGCAGTATGTCGGACAAAGGAGGAAACTCTGAGTCTCCCCTTGTGTCAGTTGACCCTCCACAGGTCATCCCTTCAAGATATACTGTGCTTAACTTCCATGAGTTACGACAAGTATGTACCTCTAGGAAGATTAAGCAGGGGGCTAACCCCACCACCTCCTTTCTGATTGGTCTCCTAGAGACTTATGATGCCAGAAAGGCTGAGAAGCTTCTTAGCCCTTCTAATCCAGAAGGAGACATGCCTCCCCTCGAGGGAACCAGAGGCGACCCTGACCTAATCCTCCTCTCCGCCGAGAATGAGAACGTGGAGGAGGACGAGGATGAGGATCCCTCTGGGGATGAGGCAGATAAGGGACAGGTAGAAGTCGGAAGACTAAGCAGGTCCAACTTAAGCAAACATGACAGTGGTACTGGGGGACTCCTGGGGCCACTATCAGGTCAGCTTAACATTGGGAATGGACGAGCCAGATCTCTGTCAAGAGACTCTGGCAGATCCCTTCAAACCAATGGCTCTCACAACTCTTCGCAAAGAGGGATGACGTCCCCTCAGCGGAGAGTGTACGAAGCTAAGGAAAGGGCAGCTAATCTGAGGATCGAAAGGGAAGAACTTGCCCTGGCCAAAGAAAGGCTTGCCTTTGCGAGAGAGCAACAGTTAAGTGGGGTAGTCCCCACTGGTGGCAGCAATGTACCTAGCAATAGGGAAAGGAGTTTTGATACGAAACACCTTGGTAAGATAGTGCCCCCCTTTAAACAAGGGGACGACATCCACAAATGGATTACTGCTTTGGAGAGGACCTGCACTGTGCAAGGTGTACCCCAGAGTCAGTGGGCAGCTATCTTGTGGCTCTCCTTTGAAGGAAAAGGAAGAGACAAGCTCCTCACCACAAGGGTGGAGGATGCGAACAATTACCAAATCTTGAAAAGTACACTCGTTGAAGGGTTCGGCCTAACCACTGAGCAGTACAGGGTGCTGTTCAGGGATACCCAGAAAACGCAGTCTCAAGATTGGTCTGATTTTGTCGATTGTACCACTAAGGCTTTTGAGGGCTGGTTGCTGGGCAGTAAGGTTACTGATTACGAAGGATTGTATAATTTGATGATGAGAGAACAAATTTTAAACAATTGTCAGAACCAGTTGTTGCATCAGCATCTTGTCGACTCGGATCTGACCTCTCCCCAAGAATTGGGAAAGAAGGCAGACAGATGGGTTCGTACGAGAGTTAAACAGAACCAGGGCCAGAATCAAGGTGGTCAGAAGAAAGCAGACCAGAAGGGTAAAGATTCTAAGGGGGAACAAAATGACCAGAAGTCTTCGACAGGTCCCCAACAACCCAAAGAGGGTGGGGGGTCAGGCTCCCCAAAAGAAGAAAGAAGGCCAATCCAAAAGATGGTGCCAGTACTGCAAAAGTAAATCTCACTGGTTTAGTGAGTGCACCAAGAAAGGAGGAGGGCAGACTCCTGCCACTGCAGCCCCTAAGGCACCTGTGCCCCCTAGTACAGTCAGCAGTGGCAGTGCGCCTCCCAAGGGTTTAGTAGGGTTAACCCTGGGTTCTGAGGGGCGTGACAACTTAGTTAGCACACTCACTCAGGCTGTCCTTGTCAGTACAGGGGACGTGGACGTGTCACCTGACATAAGTCCCAATACCTTGGGCAAATACCGACAGACGCCTTTCATAAATGGAAAGATGGCTCAGGCCTATAGGGACACTTATGCCAGCGTCACCATGGTGACGCCTAACTTTGTGGACCCTGGACAGATCATGCCAGGTACAGAATTCCTGGTGACCAATGCAAGCAATGTCACTACCAATCACAGTATGGCAATTGTAGCTTTCTCCTGGGGAGGGGTAACTGGCCAAAAGAAGGTTGTAGTTAGTCCAGACCTCCCAGTGGATTGTTTGTTGGGCAATGATTTGGAGTCATCACAATGGTCAGAAGTGGAGCACCGGACTCACATGGAAATGTTAGGCTTGCCAGCACATGTGTTCGCTGTGACCAGGTCACAGGTCAGGAAATGCCCCACTGAACAGGTGCTGGATCCTGGAACAACGGACCAGACACCTCCCAAGAAAAAGAGCAGTAGGGTTAAGGCTGCGCCTTCCCCCTTGCCCCAGGTCGTGGATCAAGTCTCAGAGGAGGCTGACCTACAAGAATTGAGGGAAACTGAGCCTAGAGAGTTCGAACTTGATCAAGTTGAATTCTTGGGTTCAGGGGGACCCTCAAGGGAAGACCTGGGGAAGGACCAGTTAGACTGCCCTTCTCTTGAACCCCTCAGACAGCAGGCTGCTGCTGAGGCTGCTGGGAACGCCACAGGTACCCACAAGGTATACTGGGAAGATGGACTCCTGTACACTGAGTCAAGAGACCCCAAGCCTGGCATGACCAGGAGGCTGGTTGTACCCTTGTCTCAGCGTGGTTTCCTACTTACCTTGGCCCACGAGATTCCCTTAGCAGGTCACTTAGGCCAGACGAAGACGTGGGACAGGCTTGTCTCACACTTTCACTGGCCTCACATGAACGAAGATACCAAGGAGTTTTGCCGCTCCTGTGTCACTTGCCAAGCCAGTGGTAAGTCAGGTGGCACGACAAAGGCCCCCCTTATACCAATGCCTGTGGTGGGGGTGCCCTTTGAACGGGTGGGGATCGACATCGTCGGTCCCATGGAACCACCAACAGCATCAGGGCACAAGTTTATACTGGTGGTAGTGGATCATGCCACCAGGTATCCTGAAGCTATTCCCCTTAGGACCACTACAGCACCTGTTGTGGCAAGAACCCTAGTTGGAGTATTCTCCAGAGTGGGCTTCCCTAAGGAGGTCGTCTCCGACAGAGGTGCAAACTTTATGTCGAGCTACTTAACTGCTATGTGGAAGGAATGTGGTGTCAACTACAAGTTCACTACACCCTATCATCCACAATGCAATGGGCTTGTTGAAAGATTCAACAGGACCCTGAAAGGGATGATTCATGGACTACCAGAAAAGCTTCGGCGTAGATGGGACGTCCTGATCCCCTGCCTCTTGTTCGCCTACAGAGAAGTCCCACAGAAGGGGGTTGGCTACAGCCCTTTTGAGCTTTTGTACGGACATCCTGTAAGAGGACCCCTGTGTTTGGTGAAGGAAGGATGGGAGAGACCTCTCAAAAAGCCTGCAGCCAACATAGTGGACTATGTGCTTGGCCTCCGCTCGCGGATGGCTGAATACATGGAGAAGGCATCTGAAAACCTTAAGGCCAGCCAAGAACTCCAAAAAGCTTGGCATGACCAAAAGGCTGTCTTGACTGTTTATCAGCCCGGACAGAAGGTGTGGGTGTTGGAGCCAGTGGCCCCAGCAGCACTCAAGGACAAATGGTCCGGGCCCTACACCATCCTGGAGAAAAAGGGAGAGGTCACCTACCTGGTCGACCTGGGAACTCCCCGGAGCCCCCACAGGGTGCTTCATGTCAACAGGCTCAAGGCATATGTCGACAGGAAGGACATGAGTTTGCTCATGGCCCTAGATGAGGGACAGGAAGAGGAGAGTGACCCTCTCCCCGACCTGCTCACTCAGAATCCTGACGATGGGTCGGTAGATGGTGTTGTCTTTTGTGGCAGCCTCTCCGAACATCAACAGAGCGACTGTAAACAGGTTCTTCAGTCGTTCAGACATATGTTTTCTCTAACCCCCAGTCAGACCAATTGGTGCACCCATGAGGTCGACACTGGCGACAGTCTGCCCGTTAAGAGTAAAATCTACCGGCAGCCTGATCACGTTAGAGACTGCATCAAGAGTGAAGTGCAGAAAATGTTGGAGCTGGGAGTCATTGAACCCTCGGATAGCCCTTGGGCTAGTCCCGTAGTTCTAGTGCCGAAACCTCACACCCCGGGCGGTAAGAAAGAGATGAGGTTCTGCGTAGACTACAGGGGTCTCAATGCAGTCACTAAGACTGACGCCCACCCAATACCAAGGGCAGACGAGCTTATCGATAGATTGGCTTCGGCCAACTACTTAAGCACGTTTGACCTGACCGCTGGGTATTGGCAAATCAGGTTAGCTGAGGACGCCAAACCTAAGACCGCATTTTCAACCCCTGGTGGGCATTATCAGTTCGTGGTGATGCCCTTCGGTCTGAAAAATGCACCTGCCACCTTCCAAAGGTTGGTGAATCAAGTCCTTACTGGGCTGGACGACTTCTGTGCGGCGTATCTTGACGATAGTGCTGTCTTTAGCTCCACCTGGGAGGATCACCTGGTCCACCTGCGGAAAGTGTTAGAGGCCCTGCAAGCCGCAGGCCTCACTATCAAGGCCACCAAGTGCCAGATAGGGCAGACACAGGTTGTATACCTGGGCCACCTTGTAGGTGGAGGCCAGGTTCAGCCACTGGAGAGCAAGATACAGTCAATCAGGGATTGGGCTCCTCCAACCACCCAGACTCAGGTTCGAGCTTTCTTGGGCCTGACTGGATACTACCGGAAGTTTGTCAGGAACTATGGTTCCATCGTGACACCATTAAACGAACTGACAAGCAAGAAAATGCCAAAGAAGGTTCAGTGGACAGCGAGCTGTCAAAAAGCATTCGATGACCTAAAGCAGGCCATGTGCACGGCGCCTATCCTTAAGAGTCCGGACTACTCCAAACCATTCATTGTCCAAACAGATGCTTCTGAGTTGGGTGTGGGAGCTGTTCTTTCTCAACTGAATTTTGATGGTCAAGACCAGCCCATTGCTTTTATAAGCAGAAGGCTGACCCCTAGAGAGAAGAATTGGTCAGCTATTGAGAGGGAGGCCTTTGCTGTGGTTTGGGCCCTGAAGAAGCTGAGGCCATACTTGTTTGGCACTCACTTCAAGATTCAGACCGACCATAAGCCCCTCTTGTGGCTAAATCAGATGAAGGGTGAAAACCCCAAACTGCTTAGGTGGTCCATTTCCCTACAGGGGATGGACTTTACAGTGGAACATAGACCTGGTACTGATCATGGCAATGCCGATGGGCTCTCCAGATATTTCCACTTAGAACAAGAAGACTCACCTGGTCAAGGTTAGCTTATCGTTCCGACGTTTGGGGGGGGGTCATGTAGGAGAGTAGGGTCTGCAATCCTATGATCACCCAGATTTTTTGCTTTTGTTTCACTGGTTTACGACTTTCTCTGGCTGTGGGCCTGCCAATCAGACCCACAGCCTGGCTGTTCTCTTTCTAAATTACGAGATGTACCCTAGGTGCATTTACCAATTGGTACTGGGCCACCTTATCAGACCCCGTAACGCAGGGCATAGGTGTACCCAGGGCCGCCAGGGGCTGCAGCATGTATTATGCCACCCCTGGCTGGCCTCCTAAATTTGACACAACTGGCTGCATGACAGCTGGGGCGAAGACGTGTAATCACCCTTTGCTTTAGATATAGTAGCTCTATATCTAACCATACAATGGACACCCGAGTTCCTATCAGTCACTCCTATGGCAGGCCTTGACAATCCTGAAGGCAGAGTGCGTGGGCTCGTGTGAACTGTGTTCTGGCCCGAGCCGAGCCCGGTTGCAGCTTGCGGAATCAAGACCCAATGGCTGTTCCATGATAACGCGTACCATATCGGTAACTCCGGTATCGCGTTATCAAGGCATGTCGAGTAAGGTGTCATACGAATCGGGATGCTGCCCTCTCACCAACCCTGGCGACGAGGTTAGCATTCCGCCCTTCTAGAGGGACACGACATGTACGTAACTGTGAACCCCGGTTAAAGTTAACTAAAGCCTCAGCTCCACAAAATGGATGCTGCCACCACAGACACGAGTCTGACCTCCTGCTGCTGGGAGTCCTTCCAGCGAGGAGCGCTTAGACAAAGGGTTTCCTGTCGAGGGCGGTGTTCGCACCGTCCCAGACAGGGTTTGTGTATTCTGGGTAGGTAGGGCTTTTGCGAGAAGGTGACTGCGGAGTGGCACCCTGGTGCTCACTACGCATCTGCCGGTTAGAACCAGTTCCAGGGGCACCAGCCCTGGCCTGGGGAAAGTCCGGCAGGGGAGAGGGGTGTAACTACCCCCCTTCCTGGTCCCACCCTTAGGGCAGGACCTAGTCATGTACCCACCCCTTCCTTTAGAATAAAGGCCGGAGCGGGGACCCTTCCAAATTAGATCATCTTTGAATCAAGAACTACTTTCTACGAAAGGACATTCAAGACTCTTCTCAAGATTTCTCCCTTGTGACTAAGGAGTAGTCACCCTGCATCAGCAGGCACCATCTAAGAACTCTGCGGTTTGCTGTAAGTCCTTCCTCAAGGAATCCGACGGCCCAGCTCGACGAGAACCGGCTTCCCTGGCACCTCTGACCTCTACCCACGTCATCAGCTCAGCTGTGATCTGTGGGTGCGACGAGACCTCGAGGGACCGGCCATCATCAGAACCTGCACGCTCTTAAACCAGCACGACCATCAAAGCAATTCTCTGGTGAGTGCTCTGGGGTCCGAGAAGCCCCGACCCTGAGCCGCTCCAGCACCGAAGTGCAGTCTCCCAGCATCTCCACGATCTGCGTGGGGCCCTTCTGCTCGCTGCTCAGCACGTTGTCTGGTCACTAGCCGCTGGCTTGTGCCCTTCTGTGACGACATCCGACAATCAACACTGCTGGTCTGGTTGCTCCAGACCGGCCCTTGCTTCCATCTTTGCGAGAAGCACCCCGGACCCTCCTGGTCCACTCAAGACGCCATCTTAGGCCCACCACGTGGCCCTGAGATCTGCCAAGGCTTGTTGCCCCATCCTGGGCCCAGCGACGCCAACAGCATCATCCTTCGTGGGACAGCTCGCACCTCCGCCGTGGTCGCCGACAACGCCTCCTGGTCCGTGAGACTGCAGAGCCTAGCGTCGCCCACTCACCTGGTCGAGGTGACGGCCAACCGGTGCCTTCCTGGTACCCTCTGACTACTGGCTAGTAGTACGAACTTGGTCCCCTCTGCTTTCAGGTATCATCAATCTCTGATCCAGGCTTGGATCTCTACGAACTATTCATCCCTGGTCACCGGCCAGCAACTCCTTTTCTTCCGGCTCCTGGCTCGTCAGCGAAGACCCCGACGCCTGTAAGACTTGTGCAGCCGCAGCCCTCGTGGCTAGGTAACTCGGCATTTCGGTGCCTGCATAGCCTCTTTACTCTAGGGTCCCGAGTCCCTCGCTTCCGACTTGCCTTATCGGGTCCGCCCGAGACCTTAAACTTTCCGTGTCCTCGGACACTTGTGTTAATTGTGCACTTGAAGTATTTTCCTAAGAGATTTGGTTTGTGCTTAGTACCCTGTCCTCATAAAGAGTACAGGGCTGTTGTGATTCTTAATAAATATCCTGTTTATTTTCATAACACTTGTGTGGTGTCCTTTCACTTGGTGTTCAAGGGGTACATGTGTGGTAAACAGCTGGCTTAACACGCCCTCTCGAGTCTTTAGCCTTAGACTGCTCGTATCCACGCTACTAGGATAGCTGGTCTATAGGTTGACTTACAACCAAACACCATAAGGGTCGTTGGAACGATACATAGCGGTCGCTAGAATAGCGAACGTTGCATATCGGGCCAACTTCTCACACCTGGCTGCGGCCTGCTTAGAAATAAGTCGGTCTCTCCACCCCCCATTGCGAGACAGTCACAGCGTCTCTATTCTACGCATTTGTTTACAAATACCGCATCAACTGCTTTAGATCCCACTGAGGCAAGTTGCCGGAACGAATGGTCTTGGGTAATAGAAGTACGGTCCTCGGATTGTGATTTTTTTTTTTTGAGGGGTAAAGGGGTGCAAACAGAAGCTTCTGGTAATTATTTCTACAAACAGACGGACACTCCTTTTTATCATGAAATATAAAGTATGCACCAAACGAGTTCAAGAGAAAGTCTTGTAAATGTGAGACCTCGCCCGCCACGGGCTGCTTGGAAAGTGAAAGCACCATGGCGCGCTGAATGTTGCAGGAAAGCACGCCGTGCCTGCAGTAGGAGAAGCTCATGAAAGAAAATACTGCTTACAAAATAAAATAGACGTACTGTGTAACAGCAGAGGTAAAAGGTTACAAATAAAGCCAAAGCGGTACTAAGGCGGGACCAACAAGCCCTTTAAGGAATCAGAAGCCAGCATTTACGAAGGACAATCATACAAGCCAATGACAAATTTGGGCAGAGGGTGGGCAGAGCTTCAAGTCCATACTCTAACACAACATGGCTCGCAGAGCAGTTCACGCGCTGCCCAGGCTCGACCTAAAAAGCACCTGCAAAGCCGTTCAGGCTGGCTTGGAACTGAAGTGCCGCTTCATTGGGTTGTATGACCTAATAACTACCACTCAAACAACGAATGCCTAAACCACGAAGGCTGAACCACTACCGAAGCTAAATCACTACGTACTGTACAACCAAGCACTAAACCACGAAAATTAATAATTTTTCATATTACCCGAATCTACCAGTCAAGGGGTAATTTGAAACAACCTGTTGAAGATGTTCACTTTTACTTTTTTTCAATGAAATAATTAATCAACAGTTCAGTGAAAAGAGGAATACAGACATGAAGCAATATTTAAGTACTTATTTTCTTAAAGGGGGAGATGCGTAAATGGATTTTGGTTATCACTATTTGATGTCCAATGAAGGGCTGTCACGCTGTCAATGACTACGATTAAAGTTTGCTCAAAGTTTTCCAAAACTATCCTTTTTGATAAGTACTGTTGTCTTGGGTGTTCCACAAAATCCCTCTCTCCTTCTATTTCAGATGTGTTTTGAAATGGGGTCAGCCAGACTGACTCAGGGCTTATCCTCCTATTTTTCAGATTGTTTTTCAACTCTCTTCTAATGGATGTCCCTTTAACTCTTTACAAACTCCTGTATTTTGCTGTAATGTCTTTTTTCAAATCATCAATTAGAGATCATTCGCCTCGAGCTCACATCACTGAAAAACAAACCGACAGTGCCATCTACTGGCCTAACACGCTAAATTCAAACAAATTAATATTTCTACATGTAATTAAAATCAGCAAATGTTCAAATACATTTTTAAATAATATTACACATTCCTAATTTATTAAATATTGCCAAAAATAAACATTCCGTTCCAAATTGTTTTATTATAATTGCACTTGCATTTAAGATTAATTATTAACATTTTGACACTTACCTCTGGATCAGGTGGTCGTTGTTCGTGTTCAGTAGTGGTTAATGAGGTTGTGGTTCTGGTAAAGGTCGTGGTTAAGGATTCGTTGTTTAATACACTCGTTGTTAATGATTTGTTGTTAAGGCTGTTTCCCGCTTCATTGATTGGCTGCAGTGAGTGTGCGAGCGTGCGCAGTACTGTTGATGGAGAAGTCAATGGGTAGATTTTTTATTTGTAGTTTTACATAGCTTGAACTCGATCGAAGGTATTGTCGCGCTTTACATGCGCACCAAGTATAAACACAATGGGGTGACCTTGTGTCCCTCAGAACCTGGGTATGTATGTGTATATTTAGCTAAAGTGGCTTTGTCGAGAAGAAAAACAATTACTTGGCTAATAAAAAAAAATCTAGGGAGGAGGTTTTGGAGTGTGACTCTCTACATAATCAATATGTCAGAGAGTACTGTAAATAGAATAAAATCGCAGCACGCGACAGCACAGAGATTGGAACAGAAAAATACAGAGAAATGACTCAGATATGTTTGGGAAAAAATATTATTATTGTTTTTTTTGTGTTTTTTCACAAAACATTTTAAAAAACAAATTTCTCCTTTTCAAGGGCTGTCAAGGTGAGACGCAGTTTTAAAGTGACAAGTGTTTCAAAGTGACAGTGAGTGCTCAGTGCTGGTAGTTCAGTGCATATATACAAGAGTGAAGCTATGTACAAGTATATACAAATTAAGATGTGATCAGAACGGCAAAGAGAACAATATCTCTGGTAGTTGGCAGGACAGCTCAATAATATACAACAAGAGACTTGTTATTGCTGAACCAAGTATTGTCGTAGATGTTTCGACCATGGCAATGCATTAATGAAGTGTGATATCGGGTCTTCCTCAGGAGAAAAAGAGAGCCTGAAAATAAGGAGCGAATTTATCAAATAGTTTTCCAAGTGTGGGAGGCAAAATGGGGTAGGCGTGTTAATGCCCGTTACTCACCCAACAAGTGGGAGGTATACCTTGGCGTCCCTTGCTGGGCGGGGGCTGCCAGGAAGATCTAAAAATTAAGATAAGACCCATGAGTTGTGGCAAAGGACAAGCAATGTCAAAGCGCACAGCTAGAAGGTCTTCCCTGCACTTATCAAGATGGTGCAGGTAAGTTGATAGGCTTCATAGGTATGGAAATCCAAGAGTAAGTATGCACATGTCTGGTTAGAGTTCTAATCATGCTATGTCTCCAGAGCTCACACCGGGCTGTGTCACTGGAGCTCACCCCTGGCTGTGCCACCGGAGCCCACACCTGGCTATGTTACTGGAGCTCACACCTAGTGGAAACATCACTTACAACGCATTTATTACAACGCACTACCATTACAACGCAGCCATTACAACGCAAACCATTACAACGCATTGCGCTGGGGGGCGCTCTAGGATAGGGAATATATATTTAATTTACTATCCAACACCTTCCCTACTATCCACGGGGACTGGAGTTGGAATAGTAAATTAAATAAATCACTATCCAGCGCTTAAAAGCACTATGCGTTGTAGTGGTATGCGATGTAAAAACCGCGTTGTAACAGCAGGCGTTGTAATAGCCTGCGTTGTAATGACACCAATCCACACCTAGCTATGTCACCAAAGCTCACACCTGGCTATGACACCGGAGCTCACACCTGGCCATGATAACGGAGATCACACCTGGATATGTCACAGAAGCTCACACCTGGCTGTGTCACCAGAGCTCACACCTGACTGCATCGCTGCAGCTCTCAGCTGCCTGTGTCATTGGAGCACACGCCTGGCTGTGTCACTGCTGCTCACACCTGACTGTGTCACCAGAGCTCACAGTTTGCTGTGCCACTGGATCTCACAGCTGGCTGTGCCACTGGAGTACCCAACACAAAAAGATGATGGACAGAACGCTGAACATTGTCAAACATTCATCCCCCAGTCACAGATCTGGGTTAAATCCATTGTTATTTTTCTCACCATGCCAACCCAGTTTGGACCCAGCCATGTGTAAATCAGCCTTGACCCTGCTCTGCACGGGAACAGTCCAGACAGAACTGTCAGTATATTATACGCGAGAACACACAGTGTGTCATTTCAGTTCCTCGATTTTAATAGTGTGATAAATGTGAGGGCGCACTGTTTGTCATGTCAATTGGTCCATTTCTATAGTATGATAAGTGTGAGGGCACAAATTCTCTCACCTCAGTTACTCTGCTCCGCTTGGCCCCACCTGCTCTTCGTTCCACCGCGGATCTTCCGTTTGTGTGGAGGGAGTGGGTGTGAGGAGGCGGAGTTCAGAGACGTAACTTCCGGGTCCCTGTCTACTAAAGCTACATGGCAGCGCGGACGCACAGCAAACACTAGCTGCAGGCGCATCACTGGCATACCAAAGGCACGCCAAAGGCAAGCCCGTCTGTGTTCAACTGCGCTCAGTGGCCAGAATCCCTGCACCTTTTTCCTCAGCAAAATCGTCTACTCCCCTTCAAACTCCCAAGGCTAAGGAACCCATGTAAAGACAACTGTTGTCACTCTATGTGTCTATCTAATGGTGATTCCCTATGTACCCAGTGCTCTTTCAGGCTTTGTCCCGTCCTAAAGCTTCTGCCAGATCCACCGATGCTGTGTACTTATAAAAAGCTTTTATTGAAGTGTAGATCCTTACCAAAACACTCCTCTGAACGTAGCACACTATTAGAAGAAGAACAAGCGGATGTATTATATTTAACTGAAACCTGGCTCCATAAGGGTTCTGAACCTGATTTGGTGCAAACCCCTCTGCCTGGTTATAACATCCAGCGGAAAGAGCATGATAAGAGGAAAAGCTGAGGCATTGCCATCGTCTTTTCATCTTTAAAAATTCCCTCAATTGTCGTGTCGAGCCGAATCCTATCCCTGATAGCGAAAGTTCATCCTTCTCTATCTCACTTTCCGCTACTCAATCTTTTTCAGGAATCTCAATTTATCGCTGCCCGGGTGTCTGTTCCCGAAATGGTGGGTACCTTAGCAAGCTCTTCTCCCAATATTACCCTTCTAGGGGACTTCAACCTGCATTTTGACGACCCAAAAAACTGATGCCTTGAATCTTACTCAAGACCTATTAGCTATTCAGCTAATACAAAAAGTTAAAGGCCCCACACATAGAAAAGGCCTTATTTTAGACCCTGTTTTCTCCAACAACAATGAGCTGCTGGTGGGTGAACATCTTAACCTGCCTTGGTCGGATCATTTTTTTATCCCTATTTCTTTGAACTCATTATCTTAACCCACCGATACCGAACCCTATTAAATGGTCTTAGCTTTCTGTAGAATTTTGGATCTCTGCCCTGGAATATTCGAAGCCTAAGTTAGATCCCAGTCCTATCTTAGCATCGGCAAAATGTACTCATTGGATAGAGTGTTCGCTGGACACAGTTATTCCTGTTAAATCCAGCTCAAAAGGGTGAGAGAGAAATTGTCACAGTGGCACTCGCCTAAGATTCGATCAATAAACAAGCCTGTAAAAGACTGGAGAGGAAATGAAGAAAAGATGACCATGAATTGAGTAAACAGAAATATAGAGAGTCTATAAAATCTACCAAACTGAAATAAAAAAAAACACAAGCACTTTATTGTGAAGCAAAAATTAATTTAGCAGCTAAAAACCCCTCGGGAAATCTGCATTGCGAAGAATCTCTTAGAGCTCCCATCTTCAGGCACACCATGAGTTGTTTTGTCAGCTCGCTGTAATGAACCTGCAGAATTTTTCAGTGGAAAAATTCAAGATATATACAATTTCGTTTCCTGGCTCCCTGTGTCCCAGTGATCTTCTAGTATTGGATAAGCCGCCTCCTCCCAATGAGAATTTTGTGAAGGAACTTCCAACTATGAATCTGGATACTTTATCAGACATCTTTTTCCAAATAAAATATGGCTCCCCTCTTGATTCGGCATCCCCTCACTTGTCATGCAAAGCCAAAGAAGTAGTACTCCCAGTCATACTGGAGGTGATAAATCTATCCATCTCTTCCGGCCAAGTTCCAGCTCCCTGGAAGCACACCATGGTGAAGGCTCTACTCAAAAAGCCAAGCCTAAATCCAGATGTTCTCGGTAACTATCGTCCCGTCTCCCTGCTTCCTGGGATCTGCCAGTTCATAGAGAAGTATGTTAAGACGATCCTCTCCGAATTTATAGAAACCCAGAACCTACTGCACAATTTCCAGACTGGTTTTCACCCTCAGCATGGAACAGAAACTGCTCTTCTTGCCGTAGTCGAAGAATCTAAGATAATTCTTGATCAGAGAGGAGCGGTAGCCATCATCCTCCTTGATCTAAGTTCTGCATTCGACACAGTCAATTTTGATATTCTTTTAAATAAACGTAGTAGTGCCGGAGTCTCAGGTGACGCTATTACATGGCTCAGGTCCTACTTAGAGGGTATAACTTTCCAGGTCTTTGCAGAAGACACCACGTCCAGGAGCTCAGCTCTCAGCTCAGCTGTGGAGTGCCCCAGGGCTCGTCTCTGAGCCCCATATTATCTAATGTGTGCATGACACCGCTTGCAGATATTATCCTGCCATACAGGATTAAAAGCGTCACATATGCTGATGATACACAGCTGGCTGTTCCCCTTAACCACCTTCAGAACTCTCCAGCTGATCTGGAATCCTGTTTAGAGAAAGTGGCATCACGGACGGAACACTCCCGTCTTAGGCTCGATGGAGAAAAAACGTAAATAATGCTCTTGGGCAATTCATTTAATATGGATCTCAAACACAAGTCAAGTCAAGTCAAAGAATTTATATAGCGCACTACCTACCCAGAGGGTCTCAAGGCGCTTAGAAAGGGGAGGAGGATTACTTGTCGAATATCCATGTTTTAAGTTAATTTCTGAATGCTAGGTGGTTCTGGGTGAGGCGAAGGTAAGCGGGGAGTGAGTTCCATGTTTTAGCAGCCAGGTATGAGAAGGATCTGCCTCCCATGGTGGTCTTGTTGATGCGAGGTACACTAGCGAGGGCTTGGCTGGAAGAACGTAGTTGGCGGGAGGGGGTGTAGAAGGACAGTCGTGAGTTGAGGCATTCTGGTCCGATGTCGTAGAGTGATTTGTGTGCGTGGGTTAGCAGTCGGAAAGTGATTCTCTTATTGACGGGTAGCCAGTGGAGGTTTTTCAGGTGACCAGAGATGTGTTCGTTGCGCGGGATGTCTAATATGATCCTGGCTGAGGCGTTTTGGATTCGTTGGAGTTTCTTCTGGAGTTTGGCGGTAGTACCTGCGTAGAGGGTGTTTCCGTAGTCCAGACGGCTCGTGACTAGAGCGTGGGTGACTGTTTTCCTTGTTTCGGTGGGGATCCAGCGAAATGTTTTTCTGAGCATGCGAAGGATGTTGAAGCAGGATGAGGATACGGCGCTGACTTGTCTGTTCATTGAGAGTGAAGAATCCAGGATGACGCCTAGGTTCCGTGCGTGGTCTGTCGGGATGGGTGCTTTTCCAAGGGCTTCCGGCCACCAAGAGTCGTCCCATGCAGAGGGGGATGTACCTAAGATGAGGACTTCTGTTTTGTCTGAGTTCAGTTTCAGACGGCTTTGTTTCATCCATTCGGCAACTTCTTTCATTCCTTCGTGTAGGTTAGTTTTGGCGGTGCTGGGGTCATTGGTGAGAGAAAGGATTAGTTGAGTGTCATCCGCGTAAGAGATGATGTTGAGGTTGTGTTGACGGGCGATGGCCGCGAGGGGGCTCATGTATACGTTGAAAAGGGTGGGGCTGAGTGAAGATCCTTGTGGTACGCCACAGATGACTTCAGTGGCCTCGGACTTGAATGGTGGGAGGCGGACTCTCTGGGTTCTTCCGGTGAGGAACGAGGTGATCCATTCAAGTGCTTTTCCTTGTATTCCGATGTTATTGAGGCGTTGTAACAGGGTGCTGTGGCAGACTGTGTCGAATGCTGCAGAGAGGTCGAGGAGGATGAGGGCGACTGTGTCTCCATTGTCCAGTAGAGTTCGAATGTCGTCTGTTGCTGCGATGAGGGCGGTCTCAGTGCTGTGTTTTGCTCGGAAGCCAGATTGTGAGGAGTCGAGGGATTTGTTGGTTTCGAGGAAAGCGGCGAGCTGGTTGTTGACAGCTTTCTCGATGACTTTGGCCGGGAATGGAAGGAGCGAAATGGGGTAGTAATTTTGGAGTTCGGTGGGGTCAGCTTGGGTTTTTTCAGAAGGGCGGTGAGTTCAGCGTGTTTCCAGCTTTCCGGGAAGGTGGCGGAGTTGAAGGAGCAGTTGATGACGTCTCGGAGGTGCGGTGCTATGACGGAGTCTGCTTTGTTGAAGATGTGATGAGGACAAGGGTCTGTGGGTGACCCTGAGTGGATGGAATTCATCAGGCGGATTGTGTCCTCAGTGGAGATTGGGTTCCAGTCGTTAAGGGTGTTCACGGGGGGAGAATGTTCAGCAAATGGTTGGGTGGGTTGGTCTCCGGGTTGGTTGTCGAAGCTGTTGTGGATGTCTGCAATCTTGTTGTGGAAGAATGAGGCTAGGGAGTCGCAGAGGGCTTGAGAGGGGGTGATGTCGTTGGAGTTGGCCGAGGGGTTGGAAAATTCCTTGACGATGTTAAAGAGTTCCTTGCTGTTGTGGGCGTTGTTGTCAAGTCGATCCTTGAATGCTGTTTTCTTGGCCTTTCGGATAAGTTGGTGGTGAGTGCGGGAGGCGTTTTTGAAGGCGTCCTTGGTGCTAGTGGTTGGGTCTTTTTTCCAGGCCTTTTCAAGGGAGAGGCAGAGTTTCTTGGACTTCTTAAGATCATCGTTGAACCATGAGGCCTTCTTGCTGCCAGGTTTGCTTTGACGTTTTTTCAGTGGTGCTAAGGTGTCGGCGGTGCTGGATAACCATAGGGTGAGGTTGGCGGCGGCTTGGTTTGGGTTAGAAGAGTGGGCTGGGGTGTTTAGAAGGAGCGATGCGGAGATCTGGTCGGTGGTGATTTTGTTCCAGTTTCTTTGTAGCGTTGGTTGGAGGTGGTTGATGGGTTTTGGCTTGTTGTAGGTGAAGTGAACGCAGCTGTGGTCAGTCCAGAGGAGATCCGTAGTGTGGCTGAAGGAGACATGATTGCTGGAGGTGAAGATGGGGTCGAGAGTGTGACCTGCGATGTGGGTGGGGAAGTGACCAGTTGTTTAAGTCCGATGTTGGCGAGGTTGTCCAAGAGGGTGGTGGTGTTGCGGTCGTTGATCTTTTCAAGGTGAAAGTTGAGGTCTCCCAGAAGGATGTAGTCTTTGGAGGGGAGCGCGTGTGGAGTGATGAAGTCCGTGATGTCTTCACTGAATTTAGCGCGGGGTCCTGGTGGTCTCTAGAGGAGGGTGCCTCTGAGTGTGGTCTTGGGGTCGATGTGTATTTGGAAGTGAAGGTGTTCGGAGTTGGCGAGGTTGGTGTCAGAGCTGGTTGAAATGCGGATTGATTTCTTATGGACGATAGCGATTCCTCCTCCTGTGTGGCCAGTGCGGTCCTTGCGTGTGATCTTATAGTCTTCAGGGATGGCAATGGTGATGTCTGGGGCAGAGGAGGCGTTCATCCATGTTTCTGTTAGGAAGGCGACGTCTGGACACGTATGGCCAATTTGTCTTGGCCCTGCCCTGACTCCCAGTACCAAAAATAAAAGCTTAGGTGTTTGGTTGGACAAGTCCTTCAAGTTTGACCACCGGGCAGTGAAGCCGGCATCAGCCTGTTATGGCACTCTTAGACTGCTTCAGAAATTTCTTCCTCTCCTTCCCATGAGGGCAAGCGAATTATGGGCCAAGCCTCGGTCCTCTCTCGTTTGGACTGTGGGAACTCCCTTTATATGCGAGCCTCTAAATCAAGGATAAGGAAACTCCAAGTCGTTCAGAACTGTGCTGCTCGGTTGCTGCTTAGTATTCCCAAAATTCAGTTGGCTGAGGCGGCTTTGAAGATCTTGCACTGGCTGCTAATTTCGGAAAGAATAAAATTAAAATCTCTGTGTATAGCACACAAGACCTTATGGGGGAAAGGCGCTTTAATTAATGGCTCTCTCGTTACTTTCTATCACCCCAGGAAATGCATTCATTCGGCTAATTTAACTTTAGCCATAATCCCCAAAACTAAAAGGGGAAAGATGTGGAAGCCGGTCCTTTTCATACAATACTGCTAGACTCGGGGGCGTGGCTAAGCAGTGGATCAAGATGGTCACACAGCACTGAATCTCTCCCGGCCGCCGTGACATTGCGGCATTTTCCCTGACTTTAATGCGGCCCAAAATTGTGTAGCAGCCCGGAACACGAGGCGGAGGCACCACAGCATCAGCGAGAGCCATCTGATGTGCCTGTGAGCGGTGGAGGGGGTGGGATCGGCAACACGTTCAGCCGGAACAGAGCACAAGATGGCAGCGAGGTCGAGGCATCGGGGAACGAGAACGGAGGTGGAATGAGTGAACAGTATTGAGCCCGGGCGAGGGGGTGCGGTGAGTTGCGGATCATGCTCCAGGGTGCCGGGAGACTGCACATCAGCCTAGCGAGCGCCCCCCGGCGGGGGTCCATTTGGCCTCCCAGGCGGTGTGCACTTTGTGCCCCCATTGACGCGAGTGCCGGTGCACGCAGGGACAGGGGCTGTGTGCACATCCCAGTGCAGGCCTCGACCGAGGCCTCTCGTACCCCATCTGGGCCAGCGCTCTTGGGGCGCATCTATCACTGTGTGCCGGTGCCTGGGCGCGAGCCGTGCCACCCCCCCTAGCCTGGAAACATCATTGTACACCTTCGTAGCCCCCCGCCTGGAAAACACCAACGGAGAATTTGCGCAGCTGTCACTTTCCAGACACATCACCGCCACAGGTGAATCAGCGAGACCTATACGCGATGCAAAAAACTGGTGTGACTCCATTCCACCACTGGGCAGTTTCTCTTACCATGGACATAGCTGGATGGGCTGTTGATTCCACACTCCCCTGCACTCTCCTCTAGACATAGACCTGACCTGCACACCGGTCAGACGTCTGCACAGTGCTGGACTAAGCCACCTAGTAGTACCTTGGTCCGCAAGCGCACCATCTGTTGCGCTCCTTCAGTATCCCAGCCAGAGGCCTTGACCCAGTCTTTGCAGCATGGGCTGCAAAGACCCTAGGCAGCGCCTACTCCCCTTTGAAAAAGTAGCTGAGACCACCCACGACCAACTTAGCGACATGGCGGAAGGTGGGCAAATATCCTCCATACCCGAGGACAACACCAGCCAGTGGGCCCACTGCTGCAGGAGATGAGGGCAGGATTCAAAGCACCAGATGTGTGCTTCAACACATTAGACAAACACATGGCGGAACTAGGTACGAAGATCCAGGTGCATGACAGGCGCCTTGACGTGGTAGAATCCCGCACGTGAGATCTGGAGGATGGGATGGCGCAATCCCTGAAAAGGATTGACTGTATGGAGCGTATTCTCAAGGATGTTGCAATCAAGAATGAAGATTTGTAGTCGCCGTAATAACGTCCGTATTTTGGGAGCTCCCGAATCTACAGGTACTGGAAGTATGGACACCATGGTGGAGATGATACTGATTGACGTGTTTGGAAGAGACTCCTTCACTCCGGGCTTTGTGTTAGAGCGAGCCCATTGGTCACTTGGCCCCAGACCCAAACCGGGATGTCCACCTAGGCCCATCATCGCCCAAGTAATGAACTTCAGAGACAGGGATAAAGCAGTGCGACTAGCACTTGAGCGTGGCGAAACCATTTGGCAGGGCTCCAAAGTGTCTTTATACCCTGACTTTACCGTAATGGTCCTGGATGCCAGTAGGCAATATCTTGGAGTCAAAGCAACGCTCAGGAACCTTGGACTGAAGTACGGTATGTTATACCCTGCTAGGTTGCAGGTGGAGGTCAACGGACGGGCCAGTGTCTTTGAGAGTCCTACGGAGGTGCAGGAGTTTTGCCATACTTACAAAATCAACAACAAACGATATGTAGAGAAGGACAAGCTTTCCCCCCCACACAGTGGTTCGGACGCAAGCATGGAACTGATCTATGGTTCTGGTCCCGGCTGACTGACTGACTCTTCCTTTTTCATATAGGCCACGCATTTGATACCTCGTTGTTTATATTGGGATTTGGTTCATTGTGTACAGTATTCTATGTATGTCGCTAGGCCGTAGGAGCGTGAACACCTCCCCCTTTTGGTGTACACCTTGCTATAGTTCTGTGGAAACAAAATGTACCCTAATTGTTTGCTTTTCACCATGTTGAGGGTACTATTGGTACCATGCACTGCTTTGTTAGAGTTGCTATTGCATCTCCGGATTGGCGGGAAGGCTGGATGGGGGTGGCGGGAGGGAATTGGTTATTGTTGCTTTGCACTGAGGCAACTACAGGTTTGTACATAGGCACATCTGGCAAGTACGCACGTTTGTATTCATTGAGCTCCATCTTACGTCACCACCATGGCACAGTTAGGTTACAACTCTGGCCCCTCGAGCACGACCTTTGCTACATGGAATGTCCGGGGCTTGAAAAATACTCGTAGAAGGAGACAGGTAATCCATTATCTACTCCGGCACAGGGTTGGCATGGCCTCTTACAGGAGACACATCTTCCCACCAGCGATCTGGCCCATTTTGCCACGAACTGGGGATCGAATAAATATTTTGCGAATTACAGTAATTATGCCAGGGGCACGGCCATACTTATACATAAGCGCATACCCTTTAATTGCCCTTCTGTAATGTGTGACGACGAGGGCAGGTTTGTGACTGTTGTGGGTACACTAATGAGTCACAAGGTAGCATTGATATGTGTCTAAGGCCCTAATGTCGATTCCCCTGATTTGTACTATTCATTACTCTCTAAATTGATGCGCTTGGCCCCATGCCCCTCCTGTTGGGGGGCTATTTTAACATTGCCCTCAACCGAACTGTAGACAACAGCTCGATTGCCCCGGACCCCAAACCACGAGCGCGTAGGGCCTTAGAGTCCTTGGGCGAACAGTTCCCTTGCTGTACTTGGGTCATACGCGTGATCCGAGTCACACCACCTATACACATTACACTAGCTCCCACGACACGTGGACAAGGATCGACTACTGGCTGACGTCCCCAGAGATTTCCAGTTGGTTTCATGGGCTCCAGACGCTTCCCAGGACTTACTCTGACCACTCCCCCGGTCTATTGTCATTGAGGGTCCCTCGCCCAAGGACAAGAGACAGTGGCGTTTCCCCAGTCATGCGTTGGACGATGAGGTATACCGATAGGAACTCCGAGAGGCGATTGAGGACTACTTTACCATAAACACTGGGTCAGTTGAATTCGAGGCAATGTTGTGGCAGAGCTTTAAAGCATTCATGAGAGGTGTATGTATTTCCAAGAGCGCCGGAGTACTGCGGGATTTGCGCGGTACTCTTGCCCGCTTGGAAAAAGAACTTGGATCCCTGGACACTGGGCAGCTATTAGCGTCCGACCCGGGACTAGATAAGCAGCGGGCAACTTTGCTCTTGGAATACAGGGACACTGCTGAGAGGGAAATCCTTTTTATGGGGAAGTACCATAACGGCAAGGTCTACGGGGAAGGGGACCGCCCTGGGCGGGTATTGGCACAGATGATACGACCCCCTTACACTAAAGCGTACATTACCAAACTACAAGCAGCGTTAGGACAGCAAATCAATGACCCGCTGGATATCCAGTGGGAATTCCTCTCTTATCTTAAAACATTGTACACCACTAAACTGGGGCAGAATCGAGCTGCCCAGGAGACTTATCTATCGGAGGTCGCATTGGTATATCTTGAGAAATTCATGCAAGACTTCTTAGTGGTGCCTATCTCGGAAGAAAGCATTGATGAGGCCATCTCTGCCCTAAACTCCTCCACTGCCCTTTGCCTTGACGGTTTCATGGGCGAATTTTACAAGGCATATAAATATCTATTGATCCCTCGCCTCTTGGAGGTATATGCCGAAGCACTGGAGTGACAGGTTCTACCACCCACTCTTTGTGAAGCTGTTATAATATTACTCCCCAAACCCGGAAAGGATCCCCTATTGTGTGGCTCATATCAACCCCTATCACTCCTAAACCTCGATTACAAAATCCTTGCCAAGGCTCTTGCATGTCGTCTCTCCCTCCTAATGGAATCTATAATCTTCCGGCTCAATCTGGTTTTGTTCCTCATCATTCCACGGCCTTCAACCTCCACATATTATTCAATACCCTACATAGAATAAATCCGGACCTCCCCACCGCGGCGATCCTCTTAGACACAAAAAAAGCATTTGACTCCCTTGAATGGCCCTTTTTTCTGTCCTTAATGCAGCGAATTGGGATGCCACATGGGTTCATTGCCACTACAGCCCTGTTATACAGTCAGCCCACTGCTAGGCTCCGGCTAAATGGTA
Organism: Lissotriton vulgaris; assembly: GCF_964263255.1. Lineage (NCBI taxonomy): Eukaryota > Metazoa > Chordata > Amphibia > Caudata > Salamandridae > Lissotriton > Lissotriton vulgaris. The sequence continues at coordinate 254,952 of NW_028245490.1, read as the reverse complement.
CCCTATCGGCACCTTTACCCCGATCACGAGGCAGGGCTGCCCGTTGCCGCCTTTGTTATTTATATTAGCAATGGACCCCTTGATAAGACATTTTCAGGAGAAACACCGACACAGGGGTTTACAATTCACCATAGGCCCACTGCTAGTTTTATTATATGCAGATGTCACAATACTATATGTCCGTGACCTCAGGTAAACTTAGATCCCCTTGTCCGGGAAATACTTAGTTTTGGTACTTTTTTAGGACTGGGAATAAATTGGCATAAATCAGTGATTTTTCCCCTCATAGTTAGCACAACCCGATGGGACCTAGAGTTCCCGTTGGAATGGTGCTCAGACTCAGTGAAATATTTGGGTGTACATAATATACATCTTGAGATAGATCAGATTATTTGTCCTAATTATGGGGTGGGAATTTCAAATTAGAGGCGCAAATGGACACATGGCTTAAGCTCCCACTCTCCATGGCAGGGCGGGTGGCCCTTATCAAGATGACTGTGCTTCCAACATTTCTATATCTCTTTCAGAACATCCCGATCCCACTCACTAACAGGTTTTTTATTACTCTTCGCTCCCACTTAATTAACTTGGTATGGGGTAACAGGAGTGCCAGAGTACACTGGCAGATCATGACGCTCCTCTGCAATAGAGGAGGGTATGGAGTCCCTGATTTACAGCTGTATTATTTGGCAGCGTAATGCAGTTTTGCACAAGCATGGTACCATCCAGATGCCAGCACCCCCTTCCTGCGTCCGGAATCAGATTTTGTTCTTCGTACACTTTAGCAACCGTACTGCCCCTGGGAATCCCCAAAGACCCCAAAGACATTCAGCCGGTTTCAACTACCAGTTGGGCATGGACTAAGCTGGGGCGCATTATGAATTCGCGGTCGCTGTACTCCTCTGACCTTCCACTCCCTAATGCCAAATGGTTACCTATCATTGGCGAAAAGCTGGTGCAGAAGACTTGTACTAAATTTAACATCGCTAAGATGGGTGATTTGTATCCTGCAGGCCACATTTTTGACCCCGATGATGAGTCTTTATTCCCCAACATTACATTTATGGATAGATTTGTCTTCATGAGATTATGCTCAGCTCTGCGGGCTAGGCTCCCAGATTATCTGCTAGAACCTGCATCTTTCCCCCCACTCATGATGGTGATAGGTGGTAGCTTGGGGGTCCATCTTATATCCCAGCTCTACATGGCGTGTGCCGACATCATCCCAGTTAACGATGACAAGGTACGCAGCTCTTGGGCAGCAGACTTGGGTAACCCAATAACGGATGAACAGTGGACGGCTTGCTGTGCGGTAACAAAAACTGTTTCCCTCAATAGTTGTCAAAAATTGATCCATTCTAAGTTCTTACGCAGGATTTACGTCACCCCAGCTTGAGCACATAGGATAGAACCCACTAGATCACACTGTTGCCAGAGGTGCAATTCCCCACACGCCTTGCCTGGACGTGCCCAAGCATGCATACTTTTTGGTATAAGTACACAAGACAATAAGCAGTACGATAAAGGTACCAATGGACCCCCTGCCAGAGATGCCCTTTTAGGATACGTCGTCCTGTTTCCCCATAAAGTCCGCAGATTTGTTGCCATTTGTTTGTTGTTGGCTAAAAGAGAAATCGCCATACGCTGGGGAGGCAGGCGTACACCTACGGTAAAGGTATGGCTCCATAGCTTAGCATCTTGCTCTATGAAAAGTGAATTACATGCCAATACAATCCCTCCCTCCTCAAGACCTAAAGATATATGGAGCCCCTTCTGAGCCTTCCTATCAGCACAGCAACAAGACCCCCTACTCAGCAGGAACAGGGTATAGTCCCGACAGGAGTGGGCTAGACTGGCTCAGGATATGATCAACAACAAATGCTTATGTGATATCCGATTTATAGAGCTAAGATTTCATTCAATTGTGATGCATATCATTGGGAGGATTGTCGTTCGTGTATTGATGGACACGAGATGTAGCGGGACACCCGAGATGGGTTATGTAAGAACTAACTGCATGGTAGTAAGAGCATCTGCAAATAAAGCTTTGAAGGACTTACACTGGCTGCCGGTAGAAAGAAGAGTACAATTTAAGGCTCTGTGCTACTGCCATAACATTCTTGCGAAAAAAGGACAACAATGCCTGCACCCTTTAATAGTACAGTACATCCCAGGCGCAAGTTGCGATCAGAAGGAAGGGCGCTGGTAAAAATCCCCAGAATACGGACCACTAGAATGGGGACAAGGTCCTTTAGATACATGGCGGCAAAATTGTGGAATGAACTCCCTGAAACTCTAAGAGTGGAACAATGTGAAACCACATTCAGGAAAAAGCTGAACACCGTGCATTTCTCCTCTGCACTGTGATTCAAATAAAGACAGGTTTACCACCCCCATGCAAGTTCTGGGAGGTGCCGCACCAAGCTGCTAGTAATTAGTCCACTTAGCGCGGGGACACGCGGGTTGGCGTCACCAGGCGCTTTAGAAATGAATAAATAAATAAATCTCATTTCAATTCTTCAAATATGCTTAGGAGAAAATTATGTCAGTTATAACTCGTAATCGTACTTGTGACGACATTTGACTGAACTCAGTACATTGCTTTGTCTTTAATAAAATGCTAAATAAAGTTTAAAAAAACTTAAAATACTGCTAGACTCTGGAACATCCTGCCCCTACATCTTCATTTGGAGTCTGGCCATCTTCCTTCTCGTAAGCTTCTTAAAACATGCTCATTTCAAAATGCCACCCTATAAACCATCCAGTTCTTCCTCGTCTTGCTGCTAGCGCTGGGATGCCTTAGGGTAGCTATGCGCTCAATAAATGCTGTTTAAATTAAGTTTAAAACTCCATTTCTAAAGTATGATACCTTGTCTCAACCCAGTTAGTCTGTTTTTGTAGTAACATCTTTCACTTGATGCATTGTTTTGATTACAGTTTCATTTGTAGGGTTTTATTAAATTGATTGCTGCAAGGCTGTGCACACATCAATATTGATTGCAGAGTAAGTACTCTGTGTCATAAGTTATCTCCGACGGAACATTCAATGTACAACCGTGTACTAAAATAAAGATGAACAATCAGGAGCATTGGGTTCTTCTTTTAATCCTGAATGGTTGCCAGCCAACACGTGTTTCGTCTGGGGCAGTACCGCACGACTTCTTCAGGGCTTAAGGCAGTGAACAAGAGATCTTTGCTCTCTCTGCCGGTTGTACTTCCGTCCCGGCTGGCTAATGGAGGTAAGTAAATATCCCAATCAATGCCCCAATCACGACTCCCCCTTAGGGTTCCTACCCAGGACCTCTCGTGACCTAGATACACATACCTCCTTTTGGCAGCCGCGACGGCATACAACCGGTGTAGAGCAAGGCCGTTACTGTGGCTCCGCTGCATGGTCAGTATTCCGGAACCCACATTGATTTGGATATTAACTTACCTCCATTAGCCACTGCATTGTTGTGTATTTTTTCCTCAACATTTTCCCCTCACACGTATCTCAGACTAAGGCTGGAAATGAAAAGGCCTTACTCAGAGATACGCGTGTCCCATTTCCAATGTCTGCCTCTGTTGAGAGGTATAAATAGACTATTGTGCAGCAAATCAACACAAATTTGTCTTGCTGACAGACCCAATGAACCAGCTGTTTGTCTCTACTACTCTCAATGTTTCTAAAATGTGGTCAATCCTTTCGCCAGGTCGCTTCTCCTTACCCAAAGGCGTTCCCAGTATTTTACTCTCCTCATCTGGCAAAAACACAAAACACATCACCACACATTTCTTTTCATAGGTCATTGTCTTGCAATAGCCACAACAGTATGGTTTCCTGATGGCACAATAAGCTTTGCTCACGCAAAGTGTCTGTCAGAAGCACCCGTTTCCACAGCGAGCCCTGGGGCCATGCCAGTTTGGATGTATTGTGACATCTTCTACCATAAATCTCCTTTCATACTTTCTTTACATCACGGAGCAAGACCTTTGTTGTGATGTGCATTTGTGCGCGGCTAAAACATGCTAATCCTGTTATATGCCATTGTACAAATAATATCTAGCATTTTAGAACCTATTTTGATTTTATTTCTTGAGTTGTGCTGCTGTTTGCGAGGGGTGCCATTTCCATTTCAATTTTATCTAATATAGTTGCCTTGTTTTGTCAGTTTTGAAACTAGGTGGCCAAAGTCTCTATAAGTTGCAGCTGCATTTCAGGAGAGAAGATTCATTGCCGCATTTCTCATAATTCCCATCCCTGCTCAAATTTGTCTAGGCATCAGAATGCCAACATTGTCAAAGGACTTTCATTAATGCCTCGTAGTTATAGGGCCAGTGTATCATATAAGGTCCCAAGGCAAGACCTATTGGCTACGCCAATGCTTGTTCTATGTGTGAAAGAACATTGAAAGAGGAAAAGGTGCCCCTTCTTGCACAAAAACAACCACCCCTACAATGCAGGCGCCCATGCACCAAGGCGCAAGTGTGCCCGAGTTGGCACATGGCTTGCGGCGCTGCCCCGTGTCAGAATATTGTAAATGAGGCCCAGGGTTGGCGCGGGATGGCTCAAGAGCCCACATGGGCGCGGAGAGTGGCCCGGTCCATCGCTGCGGTCAGAGAACATTGGCACGAAGAGGACAGTCGGCAAACCAAAGTACTTGGAAGGTTTCAGTGCATTAAGTCTTGCCATGGGGAGGTGTGCTCTGGGCTATGGTTGCTGACATGTCCTTTCTGTTCAGGAGTATTTGCTTTAGTTTGTTTGTTCCATGGAGGCGCTCAGGGTTCAGGAACAACCTGGACTCAAGTTTGTCAGTGAGCGGAGTCAGGAGCGCCTAGTGACGTGACATTGTTCGCGGTTTCTTCTCTCAAATGAAAGAAATACTCACACTTACCGACTGCACTTTATGTTGGAAACTCTTTGCAATATTGTATTTATCCTGACCGGATATATGAAGGAGCTTCGTGACTGGACACATGAACGGGGTCTGCCCCGGTCTGTTCCTTCTTCAAGAACAATATCCCAGCTGAGCAGGGAGGATGAGTGATTGAGTGAAGGGGAGCCGCCTGCACCAGACTCGGATTGCACAGCAGCCTGTTGTGGAGTCTGAAGCTTCAAGCCTCAGGTGCAGCGTCCCACGAGAGGGAGACGATGAGAACCCACCCTGACTCTATTCCAGGAAGGTACCTGCCCCGCTCAACCAGGGGCATAACAAAAAGAAAGAAAGAAAGTGCAGAAAGAAACATTCAAGAGAGCGGCAACCAGGAGAGGTCAAAGGAAGAAGCAATGCAGAGGGGGAGAGCGAGGTGGTAGAACTCTGTGAATGGGGGGTGGGGGGGGGGGGGGCACACAGAGGGACTTGGTGCAGGAAGCCTGGGGACCCTTACCCTTGCACCTTGCCAGGGGCCGCAGCCAGTGGGGGGGGGGGGGGGGGGGGGGGGGGGGGGGAACTCTGCAGTAAATGAATGGGGCCCCCTAAGCTCTTTGGTGAGAGCTGTGAGAGAAAGGCTTGCTCCCCTCTCTCCAAAGCCTGCAGGTACTGTCCAATACTGAAGAGAAAAAAAAGTAACAAGTTAAATTGTTTCTCTTCAGTCAGAGAGCACCAGGTCATGGGGGTGGGGGCCCCAGAGACAGCATCCCCCACAGGGCAGGGGCTGCTCAGGACCCTGAGAGGGAAGGGGTGGGGGCCCCAGGGACAACTTTCACCACAGGGCAGGTCACTGCTCAGGAACATGACAAGGATGGGGGTGGGGGCCCTCAGAGAGATAACTCTCCACAGGGCACAGCCTCCGAGAAGCTTTGGATGAGGCAGCACAGAGGAGAGTTGACAGGGGCTGGAGAAGGAATGCAGCTTCCTCCAGGAACAGGATCTGCTGGGAGGCATTGGAAGGTAAACAAGCCTTTGCAATATATGGTTTTGATTGGAATAGTTAGCTGTGGAATTGTGTTGTGTGGATTGGATCTGTGTAGTGAAATAATGTGGCATGTTGTGTAGTGTAATTATGTGGATAGTAATTGTGTGGTATTGAATAAACTAGAATTATGTGGAGTGGGATTGTGTGTCATGGAGTGGGATTGTGTGTCTTGGAGAGAGACTATCTCGTGTGCTGTGGAGTGGAGTGGTGTTTACTTATGTGGTGTGCTGTTAAATATTGTACGATGATGTGGAATTTTGTGGTGTAGATTAGATGTATGTGGTCTGTTGTGTAATTGTGTTGTTGGTTTGAATTATGTAGTTTGTTGAATTGTGCGGTGTGGAATGGAAATGTGTAGAGTTCAATTTGTGTGACGTGGAAGTGTGCGCTGTTGAGTGAAAATTATGTTGAGTGGTATTAGGAATGTTGCTATGTGGTGCTGAGTGGTATTATGTGTAGTGTAATTATGTTGTGTGATGAATTGTGTGGGGATGAATTGTGTGACGTGTGGAATTATGTGGCATGGTGTGGTGTATAATTGTGCGGAGTTGTATTTTGTGGAGGGTAATTATGTGTTTCGGAGTGGAGTGTAAATATGTGGTGTGAAGTATAATTATAGAGGTTGAAGTGGAATTATGTGTAGTTGAATTGTGTTGTGTGGAGTATAATTATGTGGTTTGGAGTGGTATTAAGTTGTGAGGAATGTTATTATGTGATGTGGAATTATGTGGTATGGCGTGTAGTGGAAATATGTGTTTTTGAATTTTTAGGATTGCAATTATGTGGTATGGAATGTTGTAGGGTTACATTATTTATAGTAGAGTTCTGTGGCATTGAATTTTGAGATGTTCAAATGTGCTGAGTGTGGTAGACTTAGCATAGCTGCCAAGGTTTCAGAATGTGATGTGTGACATTTTCATAATTTCAGTGTAATTATGAGTGACATTTCAACATGACAGTGGCGTAACAATCAACCACATTCCAAATAAATTAAAGGAAAATGGTATTTAAAAAATGTGTTTAAGAATTAGTTAAGATCATCAGGGTAAGACATAGCAGAGGTGGCTCTAAAAGGAGCCCCCTAAAAAGGCTGGGGCCCTGGGCCAGAGCCCACTTTGCCCATGTCTTAAAACGTCTCTGCGTGGCTGGCACTGTCCCTTGTGGGGATCTGGCTAGAAGTGCTGGTACAGTCCATTTAACGCTCTGGTGTCCCTTGAGAAATGCTGCACTCTCCTTTTAGGCGCTATGGGGTACTGTTCAGAAGTGTCGCCACTGTCCATGAAATGCTTTAGGACCTGTATGTACTGCCTATGAAATGTTAGTGCACGGATTTATGTATGGACTGTCCGATTTGTGTATGCACTTCGCATTGGAATGCTGTGTGTCTTTTTAGAAATGCGGTTCTGTCCTATGAAATTGTCTGAGATGTGTTTGGGTGCGCCTATATTATCCCTTGAAACGTTTGGGACTTTCTAATCTGTTTGGATCTGTTTGTGCTGCCACATGAAATTCTTTGGAATCTGTTGATACTGTCCAAAGAAATGTTCTGGGAAATGGTTGTACTGCCCCATAAAATGCTCAGGGATATGTTTGTACCCCCATGGAATGATCAGGGATATGTTTGTACCCCCATGGAATGCTCAGGGATATGTTTGTACCTCCATGGAATGATCAGGGATATGTTTGTACTGCCCAATGGAATGCTCAGGGACATGTTTGTTCTGCCCCATGGAATGCTTTTATATCTGTTAGTGCTATTGCCCTGTGAAATGCTCAGGGATCTGCTTTACTGCCCCATGGAATGGTGTTAATTCTGTTGGTGCTACTGCCCTGTGGAATGCTCAGGGGTCTGTTTGTACTGCCCTGTGGAATGTTCTTAGGTCTGGTGGTGCAACTGCCCCGTGGAATGCTCTTGATCTGTTTTTACTGCCCCATGGAATGGTGTTAGTTTTGTTGATGCTACTGCCCTGTGGAATGCTCAGGGGTCTGTTTGTACTGCCCTGTGGAATGTTCTTAGGTCTGGTCATGCAACTTCCCTGTGGAATGCTGAGGGATCTGTTTTTACTGCCCCATGGAATGGTGTTATTTTTTTGTTGATGCTACTGCCCTGTGGAATGCTCAGGGATCGGTTTGTACTGCCCCGTGGAATGATCTTAGGGCTGGTGGTGCAAGGTTCTCTTTGTAGTGCCTATGGAATGTTCTGGGATGTGTTTGTGTACTGTCCCGTGAAATGCTATGGGATCTGTCTATGCTGTCCCAAAAAATGCTGTGGAGTCGGTTGGATGTATTGATACTGTCCCATAAAGTTCAGTTGAGAAGTGCTGCTTCGTGTCCTAGAAGATGCTCTTAGATCTGTTTGTGTTTTCACTATTCCACCGCACGTGCAGCAGAATCGCAGATATATGCATAATTCGTACTGCTCCATCAGCAGTGGCGGATGCCTGCTGAGACTACTGGTTCTGCCTCTGCCCCACTAAATGTAATCAATTTCTTCGGAAAAGTGCTTCTGCCGGTCCGTGGAAAGCATTGCAGGTATGTTGAGACGTGCCTGGAGTGTTCCGTTAAAAGTGTGCTAAGCGTCAAGCGCGCACTGTCCCTTTAAACTTGATGCACCGTTCTAGATGCTAAGTGCTGCTACTATAACATAACATGTGTATTTGTAAAGCACACGTTCACCCGGAGGTATCTTGGTGCTGAATAACAGATGTTTCTTATTACCCAACTCAATGGAACTCATTTTATCGACCTTAGATGGATGAAAGGCTGAGTGGACCCACCAGGATTTGAACCTCTGACCATGAGGTTGGACACAGGCCCCTGCAGTGTAAGCGTTAGTCCACTGAGCCACCAAACCCGGCTAATGAAAGTGCTCGAAGGGGTGAAGCAGGCGGTGTCCCTTTAAATGTGATTTAGCTGTGGATTCGAACTGCTATCACTGTCCCATTGGTGCGATTACAGGTTTTGGTTGTGAGTTGCCGGTAATTTGGCTGCTTTATTCTCCGTAGTGTATTGGGTGAGTTACTGCGTTTGTAGCTGCTGTTATCATGTCACCGTTAATTCATTCAGGACAGTGGGGATTTTGCAGGCCACACAAGCAGGTAAGAGCCAATGTAGTTACATGAAAGTGCCAGCTCTATCTGTAAAGTGCTGCTACTGACTAAATGAATGCCATCATGTTGGAAAGTGCTGGGATCGCCCCACGTAAAGTGCTGTGTTCCTCGTTGTGAAAAAGTTAGAAATGCCTTTCGCCCACCTAGGCAGTAGTGTAAGGTTTGTTTTTTTATTTATTGTTTATGTTGGCCTTCATCTGCTTTTCTTTAACATCAATGGCGTTCTTGCAGAGTGTTGTGTGAGTGACTTTGATGTATTGGTCAACTCTTTGTGTCTATATCCAACAATGAAGGATTTTATTTATTTTTTAGAGTTTTTCAGTAGGTCAGTTTGTCAGGTCTTCCTATGACATGTATATGACATCGACATGGTCGTGTGTGCTGCCAGACCCCATTGGATGATTATCAGTGTCACTTCAGAGCGCATAACAGTTTCGCTGCGGATGAGCATGAAAGCCTTTGCCACGAACAAGGATGTATGGTGGCCAAAGCAGTGTTGGCAAGTGTTGGCCGCAATGGGGTTCTTCTTTTGGCGATCTATAAAATCCTTCAGCTAATGGACAATTCCTGTGGCATTGTGACCTATAGAAAGAGCGGGTCATCCCTACATACTCCACAGGGGCCTACAGCTGTAGTCATGGGCACAAAGACATGATGGGCCAGTCCGGGGCATGTCAGCAAGAGATCTTTCATGGGTCACACCTTCTTGAAAGTTTGCAGAACACTTGCCATTTAACAGATCAAATATATTTTTTTTAGTTTTCATTTTGGTTTTTTTTGCATCAACGTAGCAGCTAATGAGTAGCGTAATGTCACTTCAATTGTCGACGGTGGGACAATACTCAAGCCTTTGCCTGTCCCCTTGAAAGCAGAAACACTTCCCTAGTTACACAGGTGGTATAGTCCATTTTCCCAATTGATAAGTGAAATTTGTGTTACAAAATCATCAATCCAGGTCCTGTTTTTCAGGAATTTGTGATTGTGGCCCATATATAGTAGAGGAGGGGTGGGGGGTCTAGAGTCCAAGGAAGTAATACTAAGGCCTACGAATAAGCAGAGATCAGCAGCTGGCTGGCCTGTCTCAAAACTGGGTCATTTTCTGAAAAGATCAGTGTCTCTGAAAGCTTTTGAGGGTCGGGACAGAGTCAGTCGTTTCTCAGGCAAACATGCTTAATTTGTGCTGCTGGATGCATGTTGTAGACTCGGCGTTCAATATTTGGGCATCTAGAATTATTTTTCATTTCCAAAGATTGACCTGGTGCAATAGAGAGAAAGGCAGACAACGGAGAAAGAAGCAGGAAGAGAAGGATACGACTGCAGCAGTGAAAAAAGCAGGAATCGGGATGTAAATAATCCCAGCTGTGAGCTAAGGGTGGGAGTGTGCAGTGGAAGAATCAGGCCTGGGGTGGAATAAAAACTAGTCTCCCAGTTTTCTATTGTGCCTGCGAAAGGCTTATCCTTAGCTCACAGATTGGATCTAGAGAGATGGGTGGGAAGATGAGTGAATAAATGGATGGTAATATGGACAGAGGTCTTGGCTTGATATGTGTTTCGATGCAAGAGGATGGATGGGTGGGAAGACGAGTGAATACATGGATGGTAATACGGACAGAGGTCTTGGCTTGATATGTGTTTCGATGCAAGAGGATGGATGGGTGGGAAGATGAGTGAATACATGGAAGGTAATATGGACAGAGGTCTTGGCTTGATATGTGTTTCGATGCAAGAGGATGGATGGGTGGGGAAGGATGAATGGGTGGGTTGATGTGTTAGGTTGGCTGAATGGCTGGATGAGTGAATACATGGATGGTAATATGGACAGAGGTCTTGGCTTGATATGTGTTTCGATGCAAGAGGATGGATGGGTGGGGATGGATGAATGGGTGGGTTGATGTGTTAGGTTGGCTGAATGGCTGGATGAGTGAATACATGGATGGTAATATGGACAGAGGTCTTGGCTTGATATGTGTTTCGATGCAAGAGGATGGATGGGTGGGGATGGATGAATGGGTGGGTTGATGTGTTAGGTTGGCTGAATGGCTGGATGAGTGAATACATGGATGGTAATATGGACAGAGGTCTTGGCTTGATATGTGTTTCGATGCAAGAGGATGGATGGGTGGGGATGGATGAATGGGTGGGTTGATGTGTTAGGTTGGCTGAATGGCTGGATGAGTGAATACATGGATGGTAATATGGACAGAGGTCTTGGCTTGATATGTGTTTCGATGCAAGAGGATGGATGGGTGGGATGGATGAATGGGTGGGTTGATGAGTGAATCAATGGATGGTAATATGGACAGAGGTCTTGGCTTGATATGTGTTTCGATGCAAGAGGATGGATGGGTGGGGATGGATGAATGGGTGTGTTGATGTGTTGGGTTGGCTGAATGGCTGGGTGGGTGAATAGATGGATGGGTTTTGCTAGTTTGATGGATAAAGGGTTTGGATGGATGAATAGATGGGGTTGGATAAGTGGGTGGGTGGATGGGACATTTGGGTGGTTTAGTTGGATGGGTAAGGATGGATGGGTTACGACTTGTGGATGGCTGGGGGTGAATACAAATATAAAAGACAAATGTGTAGCATTTGACTCGAAAAAGGTCACACAAAAGTGTCCGATATTGGCACAGCAATGACGTGATTAAAAATGCTCCCGCCCTCGCCTGCATAGGTGTGAGCATCCTCATAATGCAGCCATATTGCTCTCGCTGGCTGTTGCTCTCCCATACCCATTAATGATTGCTGCCAGGGCAATTTTGTCTGCAAGTGTGTGGTTTTTACACCAGTTCTTTGGAATTACCAAAGAAATAGTATTGGGTCGTTCCCCATTAAGCTTCTATTGCCAGCCCTCTCTATTCGAGTAGCATGTGGGCTGGTGGGATTTAAATGCCCCCCATTGCATTACGCTTCCCTCTCTCACAAAGGGGAGCAGATGTTAAGTGTCTTGCGACATCTTCCATGACATGTGCGAGCTATATCAAAAATGTGTGCAGTCACCTCGGTCCTACACGTTTCCTCAGTGGATTCCGCTTTTGAATCCAGTCCTTGATTTGCTCTGGTAAGCTCTTGGTCAGCATGGGCCCTTGACCATGAGGGATCACCCACCTTGTCCCACCCCTAAGGACGGTCGGAGTCCCAGTGGGTAGCGGGTGGTAATCAGATAATTTGGAATCAGGGAGGGCATCATGTTGGGGCGGCTGGAGCCCGGCCGGCAATAAAAGTAAAACATATTGTTGGGCGGTACATACGTCCCCCACTCTCCATCTCATGCCGGTCTTACACCTGAAGGAAATTCGCCAACATATACTATAAAATCAATAGATCGATCTACAAGCAAAATGAAAGCCTTTCCAAACTATATCTAGATTTTAGTATTTCTCATGGGGATTGTCTAATCTCACATCGGGGCTCTAACGGAGTCAGTATATATTGATGAACATCATGATCCCTGTAATAGGCAATGTTTCCTTAATTCACTTACCGATTTAATTTGTTTATCTACTTTAGTTGATCATTGTCGTACTAAATCCTATTTTACGTCATCAGTGACATTCTAAAGTCTTTAATGTGGCTTTAAGTGTGGCTGATCTAATGTTTGCTGAGCTCTCATTGCTCACGTATGTCTCAGTCATGTATTAGTTATTCCTGGAAGACATTCCGGCAGTTTGGCCATTCACCCTCCAAAACTTAGAGCTGCCTTTATCAAACGCCGAAGAGCATTCTACGAGCAGCAATGTGTATGCATTCCTATCTATGATAAACGCAGCACTTCTACCACTTGTGAGTTTAACCTGAGGAATTGCTGGACTGAGATGTCGAGATGATATACTGTAGGTGGTGGGCCCGGCTGCAGGGGGCCCCCTCCATGAGCTTTGCAGGGGGGCCCCCTCAAGTTTCGTTATGCCACTGCGCTCGACAGGTAGGACGGCCGCCAACAGGTGTGCCCTCATGGCTGCATTCCTTCCTCGGAAGGTTCAGCACAACTCAAACTACTAAGAACACATCACAGAACTACACAACGCTCGTCACAGTGCCAGGTCTGCTGGGTGTGGTTTTCTTCTTCATTTCTCACAAGCGCCTAGAGGCTGGTGAGAAGCGTACAATGGTAAAGCGCCTTCAGTGGGGGGGAGGCAACCTCAGACTGCAGGACCGAACCCCAAATCTTCGACACGTTTCAGCAAACCATCAGGCTGAAGCGGTCTCTGGATAGTCAAAGTGGAGACCAATGGTCAACCCATCCGGGAGGACAGAGCATAGACAGTGGTGAGGGAATCGCGCAGTAGGCGCAGCACCTACCTCTGACACCACCACCCCCCAGCGCTTAGGACAGATGGTAGGACCCTAGAAGGGTCCATCCACAGTCGAGATCCGCTCCGCTTCACCTGCAGATCATGGCTTTGGCTGGTTGGAACAAATTCAAGGTACCAAGATGGATTCATGCTTCATAGGACCAGGTCTCTTCACCTCAGCCCTTGTGACGAGGTCTCCAGCTGCCACCAGCAGAACCCTCAAGGCTATGACACTGGCAGCTTCACATGCAATGCACACACAACCTCTCAACATGCAGATACCACAGGCTTGCTTCTCTTAGGGTTGTGTGAGCCTGACCTTGACACCTAGAGGATAGAGGACAGTCTGAACTCTCAGGGATAATTTGGAAAGAAAGGACACTTGGAGCCCACCTTCTCAGTGGAAGTGGAAGATTTAGAAACTTCAGGTGGAAGGAATTTCCACAGCCAAACATTCCTGGCAAACTGACTTTGGGCACTTTCCTCAGGAGATCCTGGCCAGCTGGTGCCAGCTTGAAGTTTCAGAGGCTGGGCTCATTTTCCACCCTCTGGAATACACCCACTCCTATTCACCATGCACGAAATCTCCATGAACCGTCAGATCAACTCCATCACCTCCACTAGCTTCAACTGCCTGCGCATCCTCCGCAACACCTTCAAGTGGATCCCCCGACTGCAGAAAGACCATCACCCACGCACTCATAACAAGCAGACTGGACAACGGCAACACCCTCTATGCCGGAATCAACAGAACTCTACCACACAGACTCCAAACCATCAAGAATGCCGCCGCCACACTCGTCCTCGGGACTCCGCACCAGGAACACATGACCCAACACCTACTGGCTCCCTGTCGAGAAGAGGGTCACCTTCATACTCCTCACTTACGCCTACAAATCCCTCCACAACATCGGACCCAAATACCTCAACAAGAGAGTCTCCTTCCACGCACCCAAGAGGAACCTCCGCTCTGCCGACCTCGCCCTGGCAGAGGTCCCGCAGCAACAGAGCAGGCGGCAAAGCCTTCTCCTACATCGCAGCCAAGACCTGGAATGAGCTCCCCGTGAACATCAGATGCTCCCCGACCCTGCACATAGAGGAAGCATAGGACCACATGGAGGAGGCACAGGACCACATGGAGGAAGCACGGGACCAATGGAGGAAGCATGGGACCAATGGAGGAAGCACAGGACCACGTGGAGGAAGCACAGAGCCACATGGAGGAAGCATGGGACCAATGGAGGAAGTATGGGAGCACATGAAGGAAGCATGAGACTACATGCTTGGAGGAAGCACATGAAAACATGGAGGAAGCATGGGACCACATGGGAGAAGCACGGAACCGCATGAAGGAATCACGTCACTGCATGACAGAAGATCGGGCCACATGCAGGAAGCACGGGCCGCATGGAGGAAGTATGGGACCAATGGAGGAAGTATGGGAGCACATGAAGGAAGCACAGAGCCACATGGAGGAAGCACAGGACCACATGGAGGAAGCATGGGACCACATGGGAGAAGCACGGAACCGCATGAAAGAATCACGTCACCGCATGGCAGAAGATCGGGCCATATGCAGGAAGCACGGGCCGCATGGTGGAAGCATGGGACTGCATGGTGGAAGCACAGGACCACGTGGAGGAAGCATGGCATCACATAGAGGAAGCACAGGACAGCATGGAGGAATCACAGGACCACATGGAGGAAGCACGGGACCAATGGAGGAAGCATGAGACTACATGCATGGAGGAAGCATGGGACTGGCAGACAAGTTTAAAGCACAGGTGGGCAGTAGACGTCTGCCCTGGCAGGTGTAGGGTAAAAAGGCCTGCTCTGCCACTACAACCTGGTGCTGCCACCACAGCCAGTCCTAAGCTGACTCGTGAGCTGATGTTAGTCACACTCGGCAAAAGGTGGGTGCAGCTGGTGTGCCCCCTCACAATTTTGAGCCTGTTCTAGGTCACATTCCAGCTCACCCGACGCCCTCAGTGCACATGTGTGCTTGTCATGTGTGCGGAGGTGCAGAGCCATGCAGGGGAGAGTTCCACCCACAGTCACAGCTCTGCCTTCACCCTGAAGGGTGAGAGCATCTAAGGATGGAATGAGAGCGGCCTCAGTGTTAATGTTAATGTTAACGGGATTTATAAAGCTGGCGCTGAACATCTGGCACACACATTCTACCGCAGCAAAGCGCACAAAGGCGCTGCTCCCAGTTCGGTTAAAGCCGACACTCTCCTCCGAAGGATGGTGTGGCTTAACCACCCCCTGACTCCTGATGGGTGAAGACAGGTGCTCTCATCTTTGGACTTCATGCCTCATGAGACCAGGACAATGCTCCGGCGAGGCGACCTGGGGAGGTCATCTGGCAAGGAGAGGTGCCCGTCTGATGTCTGTGACTGCAGCCGTGGGTTTGCCACTCAGAGCCTGTTGACCAAAGCAGCAAGAACTTCCCCTCCCTGCACAAACAGGATGTCACATTGGTGCATAACCCTGTCTGGGCAGGCCTAAGACACTCTGCTAACAAGAGGTAAACCTGTAAATCCATGGGATCAGGACGTAAACGACACAGAGGATAAAAGGTTCAGTTCAGCGGTGATCAAATATATCATTTATAGCAAGAAGTGGGCGCGCTTAAACCACCCTTAATGGGCCACGCCTTTCCAGTATTTGCAACAGGAAAGTAGGAAAAAAACTCCGTTTTTGAAGCCCCCACCAAAACTCACCCCCCCTTCACAGCAGTAGCAAGCAGTGGTTTGCAGTAAGCATGGACGCTCTGCATTCTGGCCCTTGAGCGCCCCCACAAGGGAGGGATCTGCCATTGCGCTCACACCTTCACATCCTTCCACTTTGGTAAAGGAGTCTTGGCCACGCCCAGCTATCAGCTCTATTATAAATGGCTCTTTCTTGGGGAGCAGGGTCCTGGGGTGCCTTAGACACTTCTGCGTCACGTTCTCGTCCCAGTGGTGACTTGTGGCCTTATTTAGCAAACATTCACGCAACACAGGGCAGCAAGCAAAGTTGCTGTGTTGCACGAACGGGAGAGGGCTGAACAGTGCGTAAGACATGGCGCTCTTCAGTTCTCTCCCAGCGCTGGTGGTACGTATGTGCTGCCTAGCGCCAACGCAGGCACCCTTGAACCCTTGAACCGTGGCTAAAGGACGCCTGCGGCTCGGACAGGGAGACCTTCCCGAACAAAACCAATCCCAAGACAGCAGGGTCCGGGAACGCATGAACCACTCCTGGATCACCCCTTCCTTGAAGAGCCGTCTTTGATCCCCGCCGACTGTATAGTCGGGCACCAGGACCCAAGCAAGGGGATCACATATGAAGGGTGGAGCTAAAGAAAGAAGCAAAGGCGTCTTGGGTGTGGTGTGGGTATGGAAGAACGGAGTAAAAAGTAGGAGGAATCGAGAAACAAACATTTGCAATGCAATTGGTCTCACATTTGTGAGAGTTAGAGCTATTGGCGTAAATGACAATGTCTTTTACCCATGCGTTTTGGTTTGGAGTGGATGTATGTGGTGTGGAGTGGAATTTTGTGGGTTGGATTGGAATTGTGTGTGGTGGAATTGTGGGATGTGGAGGGGATTTGTGTGGTGCAATTATGTGGCATGGTTTGCAGTGGAATTATGTGGAAAGTATTTATGTGATATTGAGTGTGCTGGAATTATATGGAGTGGGATTGTGTCTTGTGGAGTGATATGTAGTGGAGTTTAATTATTTGGTGTGCTGTTGAATTTTTTGGCATGAGGTGAAATTCTGTGGTCTGTATTGGATGTACGTGGTGTGTTGCTGATTTGAATTATGTGGTTTATTGTCGAATTATGTGCTGTGGAATGTAAAAGTCTAGAGTTGGATTGTGTGGCGTGGAAGTGTGTGGCATTGAGTGAAATTATGCTGATTGTAATTATGTGGCATGGTGAGGAGTGCATTTGTTTGGATTGCGTTACCACGATTGAAAATGATGAAACATAATTGCAAAGAAAGGCGGCTCTTCACAAATTCACAAATGAAAACACGTTTGCACAAACGTCTTTTAATTTCAGACCGAAGCAAGGGGAAGCTGCAAACAAAACATACATGTTCAACATGAACAGGGGAAAAAATAAAATATTTCCAAGACCAAACACTTCAACACACGGGCGGAAACTTAACAGTGGTTAGACACTGCTCTCTGAGTGTAAAAAAACAACAAGCATTTGCAAGGCAATAGGTCTTGCATTTGTGAAAGCTAAAGCTGATGGTGTTAAAAATATGTTTTACTTTTGTTTTTTTGTATGCAGTGGACTGATGATAATTGCATAGCGCTATTTTTATTCGTATGACCTCATTGCACTGGAGATCCTGAAAATAGGAAATAGGTTATAAGGGAGGAGAGACAATAGTAATAAACTGGTTGGCAAAAAAGGTAAGAACAATAATTATATGCTCTTGCTTTTTTTTTTAAATAGTTTTTATTGCAGACTTGTGACATACATAATGCATGTATGCATATATTACATCCTTGACCTTCTCTCGCATCTATCATTATTCAGTTCCTTACACAGCCTTGGAACCCACAGCCCGAAGGTCGGGTGGCGTTGATCAGGGAAGTGTCATAGTCAATATTGCAAAAAACAGTTGCATCAATTCCGTAAGGAGTTCACATGTCTGCTTTTAGTTTTTCTCCCTTATCCCCCTATACTTCCCGCGAACCACCCTCAATTGTCCTCCCCCTAAACTTCCACTACTTACGCATGGAACTCTTTCAGTCTATACCTGTGGGTGTCATCAGGAGCTAATAGTTGTCTAGGTGTGTGATGTGCCTGGTGTGTCTTGGGGATTGGCCCCTTCCGGGTCCTGCGGCTCCCCATCCTCTTGCAATGTACTATCTCGCAGTGCCTGCACTAGCGTTTCCCATGCAGCCGCTGCGGCCATTGCCCTGTCGCCTAGTCTCCGGCGTGCCATTTGGTAACGCAGTGTGCTTTCAGCAGCCGCCCACTTCAAGAACTCGTTTGTCCATCTCTTGTGTGTGGGACCCGTTCTCGCCTTCCAAAGCCTCGTGATTTCCCTTTTGGCTAGGAGAAGGTCCATATCAATACATTTGCTAGTAACTCTATTTTTGGGGGCGTGTGGGAACCAATGCAGTATACTGACAGCCATATCGAACTATAGGTTTCTCTCTGTCACCTCATTCAGCGAGTCACCTATCGCCCGCCAGTAATCCCTCAAGTCTGGACAGTCTGCATGCAATAAATAACCTCCCAGCGGAAGATCAAACCTTTCTTGTAATGTTTGATATGGTATTAATACTCCATCGTCATATAAGTCTCCAAGGACCTGCAGCCCCGCATCTTCCCAGGTCTGTAACTGCGACCAATCACCCCCATGGGGGAGCGCCGTTACCATTCCGAGAGGTATCTCAGGTGCGTATGGGCGCTTTACTCCCGCACGACTTTGGGAACGGTTCCAGCAGAGCCAAAACGTCTGCTCCTCAAGAGTTAAATCTCTCAGGGTTAGTCTCTGCTGCAAGGTAATATAAGCGAGGACGTGTCTCGGAGTGCCTCCGTTTCTCTCTTGCTCTAGACCACGGTATACCCTCGCCACCTCCTGCGTGAAGAGTTGCAGTTGGGCTGCGAGGTAATAGAGTTCAAAGTCTGGGACCGCTAGTCCTCCCTCGTCTATCGGGCGGAGGTGTGTTTTGAGCGCAACTCTACATCTGCCCGAGCCCCATAGAAACGAGGTCAGTTGCGATGTTAGTTGTCGAAAGACGGGGTTGGGTATCCACACAGGTAGCGTGCGGAAATAATAGAGAAGGCGCAGAAGAGCAATCATTTTCAGCAGAGAGATTTGTCCAGTCACCGAAAGCAGGTGGGTGGCCCAAAAGGCCATGCTTCCTTTTAGTGCTCGCACACAATGGCCTATATTGCCGTCCAGCATATCTGCTGTCGTGTGGAACACGTAAACCCTTAGGTACTTTAGGCATGTGGGCTTCCAAGTAAGCAGAGGGCAATGGACGGGTCGCATGTCTCCCTTCCGCACAGGGAATAAACATGTCTTGGACCAGTTGACTTTCAGACCCGAGAGCTCTCCAAAACGCGCGAGAAGCCTCTCTGCTCCCTTCAGCGCTGCTTCCGCATCCTCAAGGAATAATAAGAGGTCGTCTGCGTATAAGGAGATAAATTGTCGTTCTCCTCTACTGTCTATTCCCCTGTAGTGTTTCCCCGTTCAGACTTCGACTGCAAAAGGTTCAATCGCCAAGGCGAATAACAGAGGGGACAGGGAGCAACCCTGCCGCGTTCCGCGCTCCACCGGGTATTGGTGTGAAACGAGGGATCCCACCCGTACTCTAGCCACCGCAGATGTGTATAATACTCTTGTCCATTGGATATAGCCTTCCCCCAGGCCAAAGCGTTCCATGACCCTGTGCAGATATTTCCATTCTAAGCTATCAAACGCGTTCTCAATATCTATGGACAAGATCATGGGTGCCTGCACCCCTGGGTGATCGTCATCTAGCAGTCGTATAAGCCTTCTGATATTCGTAGTTGTGTTGCGCGAAGGAATAAATCCAGATTGCTCTTTGTGGACCAAGCCGGGCATGTGTTGCAATAATCTGGCTGCCAGTATACTGCTTAGGATTTTGTAGTCCGTGGTAAGCATAGAGAGTGGCCGATAAGAAGCCGGGCTGCTGCTCTCCCTTCCCGGTTTTAGCAGGGGGATGACTAGGGCCTCTCGCATGGACTGGGGCAAGTAGCCCGCGGCTCTGGCCTCATTGTACACCGTTTGGAGTCGCGGGCCATCAGGTCTAAATATTTACTATAAAATTCAATAGGCAATCCGTCTATGCCCGGTGTTTTATTGCGGGCCATCCGTTTTATGGCCCCCCTAATCTCTCTCAGCTCTATGTCCCTGCCCAGGTCATCCGCCTGTTCTTGATCTAATTGTGGCAGCTGTGACGCCTCGAGGAAAGTGCCAATGTCTTTCTTCTGTCCCTCCAGTGCACTCTTGTAAAGCGTTTCATAGTAACCCTGAAACCTGCGGAGAATCTCTGTCTGAGTACAAAGCACGCGCCCCCCTTCATCTTCCAGAGTTAGGATCGGGGAGCCACGCTTAGCTGGGTTAGCCAACCACGCCAACAGCGTCCCAGCTTTATGCCCCTCAGAATGCGCCCTCAGTGTGTAGGCCTTGTAGTCAAAGCTACGGAGACGCTCCACTTCAATCGCTACCGCTTCTCTAGCTGTGCACACCTCCTCCTGGAGCTCAGGGTGTCCCGGGCGCTTCCTCTCTGCCTCGCGTAGTTTATCTTCCGCTTTATCTAGATCCTCCAGCAGCACTTTCCGTACTCCTGCATGTTTACTGATACATTGTCCCCTGATAACTACCTTGAAGGCATTCCATTCGTCGTGGTGCCATCATTCTCAGCAAAAGATTGCATTATCCCTGTCTCTATTGCTGCCTGAAACAGTGGGTCGTCCAACATTTCAGGCCTCAGCTTCCACGTTGGAACACGTGAAATCTCGGTCATCCAGTTTAGCGTAGTCATCATGGGATTATGGTCTGAAATCGTCCTGGCGAGATATTCCGTTCGCGAGACCGTCGTCATTACTGACGGTGAGCATAACATCGCATATAGTCGAACATGCAAATCATGCAGGCTAGAGAAGTATGAATAATCTCTTTCCTGCTGGGTGCTGTGTTCTCCAAGCATCTATCAGTCCCCATCTCCCCTGCCAGTCTGATCTACCCTTTGTGAGTCGGTGTACTGGAGAGTCTCTGAGCGGTGGGTGAGACCTATCCAATGTAACGTCCGCCACTGAGTTAAAGTCCCCGCCTATTAGGACAGGGCCTGCTAGACAGTGCGCCAGCGCTCCGGAGAGTTGCGTCAAGAAGATCAGCTGGTCAGTGTTTGGTGCATACACACTACACAGGGCTTTACCCCTGCCTCTCAATTTACCCTCTATCGCTACATACCTGCCCTCTGGATCAATTATTTGCCTAGTCAGCCGGAAAGGAGTTCCCGCCCTGATCCATATCAGCACCCCCCTAGCGAATGCGGAGTATGTGGTGTTAAATAATTGCCCCCTTCATCTGCGCTGTAGTGCTATTCTTTCCTGTTTCGTCAAATGCGTTTATTGGAGTAATGCAATATGGATCCCCCTACAGTTCAGATAAGCGTGAACTTTGTGTCTCCTTGCTATTGTGTGTAGTCCCCTAACATTCCAGGTCATGCATTTCACTGTACCCTTATTATCCATTGTCCCATAGCAACTGATGCAGTGTACAATAGTTCCACGCCCCTGCGTAAGTGGTGGTGTCCCCACAACATGTTTCTGGAATTACTCTTATTCCACCCATAACAAACATAAAACCAAGTAGACTCTCATGAGGAACGTCCCCAATTCTCCCTCCCCCCAGAACAGGACCCAATATTGCTCTATCAGTTCCCATCCAAACTCAGTGAAAACAGTTCAACTTCCCACTTAATTCACAGTCGTCACTGTGATAGCCTTAAGGGCCAATAGGGTGTGGCTCTAGTCTGGAAGGCGTCTACATCAGCCCTACTCCCTCGCTTCCAAGATACCCCCAGAAATAGCTGCGGTGAACCATCACGTTTGGCAATATACATTTGCATGTCTTAGCCTCGGCCCTCCCCAGTTACCAGATGTGTCCTCCTCAGTTAGTACACATGTCAGGCTTCCAAAATTTCCTCCGATGTCTGTGGCGCCACTATCGGGCCCTTGGTGTTGTTGACTTCCGACTGGTCCGTTTCCGAACCCGTGATGTGGCCTTCCGATTCCGTACCCCTTTGTGACGGGGTTGTAGCAGTTCCCGACAGTTCCACCACCGCTTGCAGCACCGCTCTCCTCTCTTCGTCCGTTTGAGACATTGTGGGTTTCCGAGATCCTTGTCGTCGCCTACGGATTCTTTGTGATTTCCAGATTTGCGGTGGGTTCCGTGCTTCTTCCACCCTTTGTTTTGCTCTGTCCGTGCCCGCTTTGTATAAATCTCACCACGCCCAGGCATCCACTGACGTGGGGAAAAAGTGCGTCTTGCCATCCAGCACTACTCTGAGCTTGGCCGGGAATAGCAGGGAGTATAGTATGCCTTCAATTCTAAGTTCACGTTTGATGGACAGGAAGGATGCACGCAGTCTCTGTGTCTCGTAAGTGTAGTCAGGGAACAACGTCACTTTGCTATTGGCTACTTGAAATGGTCCCGCATCGCGGGCCCTCTGGAGCAGCAGGACCCTGTCCTTGTAATGCAGTAATTTGATAACTACTGGTCGGGCGGCTGGCCCGGTTTAGGAGGTCCAGTCGGGACACGGTGTTCCCGCTCAAGCGTGAAAAAGTGTGATAGGCCTTCTGGTGCTATTTCCATCTTAAGCCAGTTGTCCAGATAGCCAACCATGTCTCCCCCTTCCTTTTTCTCCGGCAGGCCTACTAGGCGGACGTTGTTGCGCCTACTTTTATTTTCGGCATCCTCCGCCCTTCTCTCCAACGATTGTATTCGGTCCAGGGCGCCCGCCAATTTCACCTCCATCGATTTGTGAGAAGGGGCCAGCTCCTGTAGGGTTCCTTCGGTGTTCTAGACTCTGTCTTTGAGTTTGGCATGGCCCGCCCGCAGGAGCCCCAGCCCTGTCGCTACTTGTGCAATATCCCGCTGTAAAGCGTCTTTCGTGGCTTTGATGGCCTCTAGAATTCGGTCTTGTAGTTGTTGGAGGTCCGCAGGCCCCGGGACAGTTCCCTCCAGTGTTGCTGAGGATACGGCCCCCTCACCCTTCCCCTTGTTCATCACTATTGTTGCTTCTACACCCAATGAGCCGTTCCGCACCTCAGTGCGCGGGAGGAGTCCTCGATTACCTGGGTGTGCAGTGAGGGGCCCGCAGGTCTTTGGCTCTCTGTCGGTGGGTGCAATTGTCTCCGTAGTGCCAGAGGTTCGGCAGCCTGGAGGGCCAGTCAGACCAACTGTCCCTGTATGCATGTAGCGCTCAGGTGTCTTTATCCCAGCCCATACTTTCCTTTTCCAGCTGTAGTTGGGATCCCCGTGGCGCTTCTCGATTCCAGGCTCGGGAAAACGTCTAGTTCTGTGCACACACTCTGGGTGGGTTCTGTGTGATGCTAAAGTGTCCCCCAGGTGTAAATGCTCTCCATCCAGCTTCACTCATCTGCTACATATGGCCTGTGATACACCTCAGCTTGTGTTTTGTAACCTTCTGTAGAGCCTGGGCCTGTACTACCTCCACGGGCCTCCGTCAACAATTCACAGCAACCCGTTGTTGTTTCCCATCGTTAGCACTGTGGCGCCTTCAGATCATCGTTCCTTTCTGTGCATTGTCGCTTTCGGGTTCTCGCGGGGAGTAACGATCATCCAACCCCCATCGATCTTGTACTGCTCACCGGAAGGGGGGTTTAAATGGTGGCTCAAGGGTCTTTTAAGGGTCTTCCACTCAGCGGCTATTCCTCCCTCCAATTAGTTCTCTTTTCTCCTCTTTTCCCAGATCCTTGGTAGCCTTTACACCTCCGCTCCCCCAGTGCGCCGCTCTGGCGGATCCCCGACTCTCCGTAGGGGTGCAGTATAGTTATTCCACTACTGTCCTTCGAGGGACACTCCTCTCACCACAGCAGCACCAGTCTCATTCGCGGCAGCCTCCTCTCACATCACCGTGCTCTCTGCCGTACTCCGCCTTGCTGCGGTCGCCAGTCCGCCTTCCCCCGGGGCCGCGCTGAGCCGTTCCGATCGCGCTCCTCTCAACTCCGCGGGCACTCTCACCGTCTGTGCCAGGCCGCCTCCGCCTTCTTTCTTCGTGCAGCCGGCAGTCTGGGTGTTCCGTCGCTTGAGGGTTCAAAGCCGCTCCTCGGTGCATCGTCTCTGTGTTGTTTCCCTTTGTCCTCGGCGCAGGTCTCAGCCGCCATCTTTCGTACCTCTGACACAGGCAAACGGTTGTGGGGCTGGGCTTCAATGCACCCATCTTCGATCGCTGGTCTCCTCTGCTCCCCTAGCCGGGTGCATCGCCTTCGCCTTCACGTCTCTCCCGTGTGGGCCCCTTCCCTGCTGCGCCCTATTTCGCTGGAGTTCAGCGTTCGCGAGCGCCAGCCACACCCATGTCTGACATTTTGGGCCGCCTCCGTTCCCGATCTCAGTCAGCTCCGAACTCGGGTCGGTACGACTCTGCCCGGGTGGTTCTTACAGCCGTCTATTTGCCGCTAGTGCTCCTCTGTGCTACCAGCGCATAGATGATCGTGCCCACGCAGGTTAACCCTGTTAATTTCAGGATAAATTGGGGATCAGGCGCGGAGCTCCAGGCTCACGCCGCCATTCCCTCCGGCGTCCAAGCCACGCCCCCTTATATGCTCTTGATGCCAAAAGATTTTAAAGAGGACTATATATTTCACTAACATGACACATAATCCACAAACAACTGGAGAATCTCAGAGTACAGCAACAAACACATATTAGCTGAAACGAAGGCAAAAGAAAGCCTGAGACGTGGTGCTGGGCACTGGCCTGTTCTCTCCAAAGTTTCCTATGGCTGCACAGCTGCGGATTGCTGAATTAAAGTCCTTAAGTGGTACTATTGAGGGTAGTATTTTCCACAGCTAGTAGTTATTATCCCAGATCTTGTTTTTAGTAAATGACGCGAAATAGGCCTTTACATTCTACAGAATAAACATACACAGGGGAGTGCCAGCAAACCTCACAATTGTGGCTTAACTTTGCCACAGCATTGACTAAACACAGTAGAGCAAAGGCAAACAATGGCTCCGACCTACAAAGGCAGCAATGGTCTCCAGACAAAGATTTCTTCATTTTTACTTGGAGAATTGTGCACACCAGTGGTGCACCGGAAGTCGGCCTGTCCTTCATGAAGGGTGAGGGTTCTAGCCAAGGCCATTCTCCACGGCCTCCAAGCCACGCCCCTGTGCCGCCAGTCTATTGCAGTGTTTAGTGCTTTGTTTGATTGTTCTTAAGTTTAGCTGCTACAACAGCATTAACCCCTTAAGTGCTGCCGTCGGCCAACGGTCGTCGCAAGCACTACCTTGCCAGTGCTGCGCACGTCCGTTGGCCGACGCGGCCTCACCCATTTCTTCGAACGTTCAGCACTGGTGCAGAACGTTCGAAGCAACAAACGGGTTAAATTGTAAGCATTTTATTGCTGTCCGAGGAGTGTTGATTATGGTGTGTCAATCATCGAACCACCCTAACTAACAGGTAGTTCTGATCAGCATTTTTAAAATAACTTTAGGCAGGCAAAGGAATTGAACAAATTAATGTATAAATCTGTGTTGCAGGAAGAGTTACAGGGCATTCCGGAGGCTGATTGGTACAAAGGGGACCCTTTCAGGAGCATAATAGGGGTATCTTATGCCAAATCCCAGGAGTCTGGATGAAAACCCGCTAGTCCTTTGGGGCGGTTGTAAGCCTGAGCAACCGAGGGCTTGTCTGGGTATGTTCCGCCCCTAAAAAGGTGCGAGTAAAGTTATGGACTGGTGGTCCATGTTATTTAAGGGGGATAACCGCCACATTAGTGGTGGCACCGATAAGGTTGGCCACTGTGCATTTTGGCTCTTCAGGCGGGCAGGGCAGTTTACGTGAGTCACCACTGCCTCTCCTTGGATCGCCCGTAAGTTACCCCACCACAGTGGTATACTGATTTATGAAATAAACCTGCAGCAAACTGTTTTCCAACAAAACTTGTGTGGACTGATTATTTTGTGCAGCGTGACCAATTACTGCTAAGTGGGGGGGGGCAATAGCAGCACTATACTGAGTTCCTGATGCAGTGGGAGGAGAGAAGCAAACTCCAGGTGTGTTGGTGGCAAGGCGAGTCCCACTGGGGGCATTGGGGCAGGACTCAGGAGCCTGAAATGAAACAGGCGATTCACAGAGCTGCCGAAAGGAGCAATACGGCACCGCACAGCGCCAGTGGGCCAGTTTAAATGCTGACTGACAGATTGTGCTGATGCCTGCGTCGACGCAGGCAACAGTGGGAGTGGTGGACTGTTCTCAGGGGCTGAACCCCTAGAGAAGCTGCTGAGGGACCATCACAGTCTTTGCCGAGGAGAACCATAGTCTGCACCTGCCTGACCAGGGGTCCGTGGGGGTACCCGCGAGGAGAATCTACGTGATCACTGTCAGCCCACTGAGCCAGTAAAGGTAAACATGGCGGTGCGGGATGGGCCTGCTTGATGGCAGCAAGACCTGTAACCAAACTGAAAGCATGCAGTGCATGAAAAAAACAAGCATTGGCATAGCCAATAGGTCTCGCTTTTGGGACCTTTTAAGTATTTCCTTTTGCAGCACATATCCTTAGTGCAACAACATCAGCTGTTGCATGGCTAAACCTTGTACCTTATTAGTGTTTAGCCAAGCAACAGTTGATGTTGTTGCACCAAGGATATGTGCTGCATAACTAAATATTTATAAGGTCCCAAAAGCAAGACCTATTGGCAATGCCAATGCTTGTTTCTAAGTGGCCTGTGGTAGAAGTTGTGGATGAAATAAACACTTCAGTGGTTCTGAAATTTCTGGATAAGACTTTTGTATCAGAAGGTTTGCCTAAGACGATTTTAAGTGACAACGGTGTACAATTCGTGTCAAAATGCAGCTACGGAGTATTTTATGAAGGTTGGCATCATTCATAAGACTACTGCAATATACAATCCAAGCAGAAATGGTGCAGTGGAGAGGTCAATCGAGTAATCAAAGGAGTTATACAATCAGCATGTAATTGCAGGCTTAATTGGGTGACACAGTTATACAAGGCTGTTTGGGCGTTTAGAGTGACTAAAAGTGATTGTACTGGTCTTTCGCCTTTTGTGATGATGAGAGGACTTAAACCCAGATCGAAGTTCAACCCTGTCTTGTTACGTAATTCAAGTTTGTGTCCTTGGTCTAGGTCATCTGTTTGTAATAAGTTAATGGAATGCCATGCCAAGGTCAATAATTATTGTGACGATCAATGGGGAGCCAAACCTATCAATATTGAAATTGGAGATTGGGTTTGCATAAAGAATCCTGGCAAAGTTAAAAAAGGATAAAACCAGTTTGCTGAGCCAGAGGGAGTTGTTTAGGTTCTGAATAATGCTGTTTGAGTCAGAAGTGGTAAAGTGTGGAATATGCATAGTGTTGCTTCAACTTCTAGGTTACCTGGACCCGGTGAGTCCATGCACACATTCCTGGAGATTTCCTTTGGTTGGATGTTGATTCTGCCTGTGATGGTGAAGGTAAGGATGGAGTGTGTGTGTGTGCGAATGGATCCCGAGGAGTTTGCGTAGAGCAATGTGAATGAGGGTGTAATGTGTCTTCTCAACCAAGCAGTGATGCGTGTCAGTCAGATGGTGGTCCTGAAGTGATAATACCGTAGCAGGTTATTGTTCCTGTGAAGTGTGATAGAAATGCTGTGCAAATAACTAAATGACCTCCAAAATGGTTGAAGGATTATGTACAAGATGGTGTTAGAGCACGAGAACATCAATAGTTCCGGGTAAATATATACTTGTTTTTGTATTCCAATATGCTTTTATACATGTTAACTTGTTCTTTAATTTCAGTTGTAATAGGATAGTTTCTTTTGTATTAGTTTAGATTTTATTATAAGAACAGGGATGTGTTATGTTCTTGTGTTTATGTATTGCTAGGCAACCAGTGGATCCTGTGTTGAAGCTTTGGGATTAGAATGTAGGGCACGCTGGGAGATGACTAGGAGGTTAAGATGGACGTGTTACCTTAAGCTCCAGACAATAAAGAAGTACCTACACAATTCAATGTGTATGCGTGTACTTAACAAGAAATTATGCATAATCCTCGTCTGTGGGTCCCAAAGAGGATCATGACGTTTCTTTCCGATAGCTAAGAAAGATTACATTCGTCAGAATAAAAGCGTGATCTACAGCAAAATGGTGAGCCATCTTAAATTAGAATTCGTGATAAAGCTTGCGATCGGCCCGAGAGCAGTTTTAGATAGTAACAGGGCTGTGAACCCAGGAAAACATTTGGCTCTAAAATAGGGAGTGTTTTCAGTTTTCAACGATAAACTGGTCTGGAATTTTTTCAACGAATACAATATCAACACTCGCCAATCGAACAACAGCAGTCAATAAAAGACCCACAACTGTAAAGACAGAGCTGACCCAGAAAGCGATGCTGGGATTGTATAGTGCTGCTGCAAACACCTCCAAAACCACTCCGAACGCTCTCCTACCGGCGCTCTCATATTGTATGACGATTTTGGATAATTCAAACAGGAAACATGCAGCACGAATGATTAACACAACACCTTACATGCTGATATATGAGGACCACAGCTGTAACAACTTGAAGTCTACCCTCTATTCCCCCAACACATGTACCTCTCTCAAAGATAGCAAGAAGCTGCTTAGCAATCATAATTGTTTACGATCAGTTCCTATCCAAGGACAAGCAGTCTGCACTTTGCATCCACCTTGGGGGAGGTGATTGGTGGCAGAGCAAGCACATATATGTATACGAGACGGCAACATGGCGGATCCTGAAACAGAGGAGTTAAACAGTGATGATGAGGCTCCCGAGCAGGTCACTTTCCAACAGGGCCCGGTGGAGGCGGCGGAGATTCTGAAGAAAGCGAAATAAGCTTTGCAGAGGGAGAAGGCACTGTTAAAGGAAAAAAGAAGACGGAGAGAAGAGCTACTGGTTCTCAGACAGTAAAAAATACAGACTGCATAGTCCTTGTTGCTAAAACTATCCTATTTATTCGAACTGACCAAGTTGAAATATGTCTGGATGTTTAATAAAGGAATAAATATTTTTGAAAGTAGGGGACCCCTATATATTGGACAGTTTTTACTTGCTATACATAGGGAAGTAACTTAGGTTGAGAAAGGTCTATAGCCAAGTACTCAAATCTCATAAAAACAGTGTGATATTTCTAATAGTAAGTTTCCAGTGTTTTAAGTGAAAGGGTCATCAACAGATCACGACGCGCGTTTCGGCCAAGTAGCCTTCTTCAGGTGGCCGTGTATTGCTTTGGAGGTTATTTTAAGGGGTCTTCGAATAGCCACACTTTACTAATGGGTGCGTTTTCTATTTCGTTTTACATCCAGCCAGCCACCACACATCACGCCAGACCAGCCGAGATGCAGCATTCACACCAAGAGGCTCCTGTCCGTCACCAACGTTGTTAATCGTTCAAGAAACGGACCCCATAACGATAGAACTGAGCCTCTGGTACACCTGATATCCAGACTGCCTAGAAGTTCGTTATTCAAGAAATCAACCCCTAAGTGGAACCTTCTGAAAGCTTCCCTATCCAGCAAATTACTCGTAACGAGAAGCTATCCATTATAAAAAATAACCAAAGAAGCAAGCAAATTATAAAATCAGCTTTCTACCCGGACACCCCTTGCTGGCACAGTCATTTTCATATACTTCGGCAGTATGATGATACTATAGGTACATATTTTTAAACAGAAATAGAAAACGCACCCATTAGTAAAGTGTGGCTATTCGAAGACCCCTTAAAATAACCTCCAAAGCAATACACGGCCACCTGAAGAAGGCTACTTGGCCGAAACGCGCGTCGTGATCCACCTTGCCGTATTGCTAACATCTTTTGTCTTTTTCTATTCACTGTGTGGCTAAAAGTATTTGTTGAATGAATGTATATGAATTATCAATGATCTAACAAACTGTATACAAAAATAAGATAAAATCAATTTTTATAATATATAAAAAAAACTACAAAAATATTACTAAAAAAGATATATATTTTTGGAACTATATTCTATAATAAATAAATAAAATAATTTGTTTCTATATTGGCTCTGTTGATGACCCTTTCACTTAAAACACTGGAAACTTACTATTAGAAATATCACACTGTTTTTATGAGATTTGAGTACTTGGCTATAGACCTTTCTCAACCTAATAAAGGAATAAAACCACTATACACAGTAAATAAAAATAAATGAAACAAATTACGGTCATGGAAGCGGGAGAGAGTGTCATCCCGGGTCCGGTTGAAAGCCACTGCACACACGAAATAAAAAAGCATTGGCCGCGTGCGAAAGTGAAAGCAGCGTGACGCAGCAGGGGAGAGGTGGAGGAGCGTGAAAGCAATCAAGTGACAGGAAAGAAAGATGGCTCCTGATCGGGCGCTGAAAGCGGGCAGTTGCGCACACGTGAACGCAAGCGCTAGGCCAGCCAAAGCAGCTTGTGGTAGCACTTTTTAAAGCCCCTGCAAAATGTCTCGCAGGGCAGCGCATGCGCTGGCTCAGGCGAGACCTAAAAAAGTGGGTGGCAGCCACACTAAATTTAAAGCACGCCGTGGAGAAGGAAACAAAAGCAGTCGGTAGCCATACCTAAACTGAAAGCCCGACATGCATAAAAAAACAAAAGCGTGCAGCAGCTATACTTAAGTGAAAATGCACAGTGCCACACACTAGTATTAAATTAAATAGACAAGTAGTCCCCAGAGAACACATAACACTTACGAGTGTAAGGGAACTGTAATTGGCTGGTTCTACTCACGTAAAACTGGAAATAATGTATCGGAGCGATAACCAATAAGGAGCTAGGAAATAAAAGAGAAGCAGGATTGAACCAAGTGCAAGCAGCAGGCGGGATTACACTCCATAGAGTGATTACAGCAGGTTTTGCAATGGTGAGAGGAAGAGTGGAAAGAGATAAACAGAGCAGCAGAAGAAGAGAAAGTGTAACAGAAAACGTGTGAAAGGAAGATAAATTAATATATAAGGAAAGGTGACATTTGAGGTAAATACATGGAAGCCAGGGTGAAAAGTGAGAAAGTAAAAACTGACAAAGATACAAAATGTGAACTTATGTTTGTTAAAAAAAAAGAGAGCGCTTGAGAACTACAAGTTTAGGTAATGTTAGATATAAAAAGTAGACAGGAGAAGAAAGATGAAGGATATGAAAGAGGGAACGTGAAGGGGGGACATATAGATAATAGCAAAATTCGATAAATCTATAGAAAGAGTGAGAAGAGAGCCGGCAAGAAAGAGGGGGGATAAACAAGAGCGTTAGAGAGAGGCAGAAAGAGACTAATGAATAAGAGGGCAGAGGAAGAAGACAGGGGAAAAAAAGAGTGTGCACGAGAGAGGATAAAATGGAGAGAAACAGATAACGAGAAGGAGAGAGGGATCGAGGAGGACAAAAGAGAAAGAAGACGAAAGAGAGAGTTTGTTAGGAAAACAGAAAGAGGGAAGAGGAAACAAGGACGTGAAAGAGGGATAGGAATTAGAAAACATTTCTCTGATCCAGCCCAGGTCTTTAACAACCCCCATTCGACCAATTCGAAGGAGTTCCATGTTGGTGTTTTACGCAAACAAATTCAAAATAGTCGTTTCTTTTACTAAATATGTATTTTTTCCCTCCGGGCGCCACTTCACCCCTGCACTGGTTTTCTGTCGCTGAAGCTTCAAAACGTGCAAATCCCCTAAATCGACAGGCCTCATAAATAGTAATGGGTGAAACCTTCCACTTCCATTTTATTTACTCAAAAACGTGTGTCTTCATCTGAGAATGTTTTCTGCTTTTCACATTCGTGTCTGTGGGCGCCTGTTGATGGCGATGTTCAGAAACAAGAGGCTCCAACCACATGTCAACCATTGGCAGCCACAGAAACTGGAAATCCGGCCGGATACGTATGAATAACTTTATTAGCCAATTAAGTAGCTTTGCGATTTAAGGGGTGAAAGGTCCCGATCCCTTACTAGCCGAATATTGAGCTGAAATAGTAGTGCTGATGCTCGCCCTTGACCCCCTAATGTAGCTAAGGTTCAGCAAGGTTGTAAGGGCAAGATTGATTTATCTTATTTTTTAGGAAAAAATTCCAATCAGACCAAAGTTCATTTTGTGGTGCGTTCATGATGATGTTGTCACTCTATCCGTGAGAGTGAGTTTAGAGAGTAAAACTGACAGCCAACACGTGTTTCACCCCTCACACAGCCATCCGGCCTGGGGCTTCTTCAGGGCTGTACAAACAATTGTATGAGTACAGTGTAAGGGACAGAGGAAACGAAGAGACGCATGGGCGGGAAAGGAGTGTCAGCGGGGAAAAAAAAGGGGTGGGAAGGGAGGAAGGATTTAGAAAAGAGGGAAAGAAAAGAGGAAAGAATTAGTGGTAGGTGGGTTAGTTTAGCAAAAAGTTTGAATGAGGGGGTTTGGGTTAGTTTTGCAGTGGATGGGGGATGGAGCATTGTGGAATACGTGCAATAATTTTTGTATAAGTGTAAGGTAGTTTATCACCATAATTGTGTAGTGAGAGAGCAACACGAGTGGTGGAGGGGGATGATTGTGGGTGGGGGTAAGAAAAATAAAAGGCCAAGAGAATACAGAGTTGGAGATCCAAGAAGGGTGAGAGGAGAGAGGGAGAGTAAGGGAGTATAGATGGTATGAAAGAAGGAAAGAAGCAGAGGAGATAGAGAGCGAGGGAAGTATATAGTTTGAATAGGTTTGAAAATAAGAGGAAAGTGAAAAAGGAAAGTGAAAAAAAAGAACGAGGAAACCGGTTTGGGCAAGTAAACAAATAAATTCTTTATTGTATAGTTCATAAAAACCATTACAAAATATAAAATACCAAGTGTTTAAAAAGCAAGGCGTTAACACTACTATGTTAAAAATAACATTTGTAAAATCAGATATCATTCCAGCTTGAGGATAAACTTGTCAAGGGCCATGGCTCAGCCACATTGATAAGGAGTTCATGTTACAAGTTCAAGTCTTTGCCAATAGCCATCGCTTTTTCTTGAAATTGGCAATAAATGTAACTGTTCTGCAGATGAATTGGGGATCCACTGAGCTTAGGATTTGTACAATCGCAGACCGACAGGTGCGTATTCCATGTTCCTTGAACTTGGCTTTTAGCCAACACCGACGATCCTGGTTCACAGCTGGACAAATGCAAATCAAATGGATGAAGTCTTGTTTTCCTGCGCCACATAAATCGCATTCCTTACTTTCTTGGGACCTCCATTTCGGTTGATCTGCACTTGTTGGAAGGATGCCCAACCTTAAATTAAGGTATTTACGCCTAATAAATGGCAAGAAAGCAAGGTCTAAATAGGCTGCTGATACAGGCTTTTTGTATGATTTAATGGTCATCCAGGCGTGGCTTCGATGACTAAAGGTTAACTTGTCGTTAAGGAGCGAGTGCCTGTTGGCAGTCTTCTTTACCACCTGTTTAAATGATGGAACTGGAAGCTTAGTTTCCCAGAAAGTTGCCAACTCAGTCGTTTCTAGCGAGAGTCTTAAGTACTTGGCATACTGAGAGTTGGGACTCTTTTGGATTGCTTCCCACATGGCGCGGTAGACCTCACTTTCCTGATTCCTCCAGACGTCATACCAAAATTTGACGGTCTCATACTTTTTCAGGAGCACTTGGGATTGCAAACCAAATTCAAGTCTTACTTGTGCCGGTGATTTATTGTTTGGTAAGATGAATACACGCTTATAAACTTTAGTTTGTATTTTGTCAATGAGTATTGCACTTTTACCATGATGTAATACACTCACTATGCTATTGTAGGCAGTAGCTTAGCTTTCATTACAGTTAGCAGCGGGGTGATCAGAGGGCCTTTGAGTTTGGTCGCTAAGTTGCTGAAAGCATGCAATAGAGCGGTGCCCTTCTTTTCAATGCCATTGAAGTGTGTAGAGAAATTAAGGCGCTTGTCTAGTTGTATCCCCAGATACTTATAGCTTTCTACCACTTCCAGTTTGACGTTGTCTATTCGGAAGGTTGGTGGTGCTTTGTGGCGTCGGGTTATAACCATGATCTTGGTTTTCTTGCTATTTATTTCTAGAAAATTCTGTTTAGTGTATCTGGTCAGTTCTTGCAGTAGACGTTGAAGCCTATTCTTGTCTGACTTAGTAGCACCACATCGTCGGCGTAGGATAGATGTGTTACACGGAGATTGCCTCAATGAGCATTGGTCTGGTCAAGGCTTACTGTCAGGTCTGCCATAAATAAATTGAAAAGGTGGGGGCCAGCACACAGCCTTGTTTTAGTCCATCAAAGGTGCTGATCTTCCGGGTTAGCCGCTGCCCATTGTCAATCTCTTCCTGCATCCAGGTGTTGGTATACAGGTCGATGATTGGCATTAGAATGGAGTCCGGCAGGCTCTGCTGCTTCAATTTAGTCCAAAGTAATTGCCTGCTGACACGGTCAAAGGCCGCCTTAAAGTCCACGAAGCAGGTGTAGAGTTCCTGATGGTTTTGTAGACTTTTTTCAGCAATCAAGCACAGTGCCATAGTATTTGCCATAGTGCCCGTGCCGTGACGAAACCCCGTCTGGTTTTACGGGATTTTGTTGTTCGTATCAGACCATTGAGCTAGGTCAGCTAACACCAGGGATGCATAGTATTTTGCTTCTGCATCGATGAGGGCTATCAGGCGATAATTATTTGGGTCTTTGCGATCTCCGCCTTTATAGATTGGATTAATGATAGCTCCCCTCCAGCTATCTGGGACTCGCCTGTGTTGCTTATTGATCGAAACAGGAGGTTGAATTTACTGGCCCAGTACTGGGGGTCCTCTTTGTAGATTGCCTGCGGGATGCCGTTCGGTCCTGGTGCACTGTCTTGCCTGCTTTTCTAGATTATTTGTAATATGAGAAGCTCATCACCTGTCCACAGCGGTTGACCCATACCTTCCTGACGGTCGATCGAGTTGTTTGACCAGACAAAAGTGATACCTTCCTGGTCCACTATTCTGGATGTTTCACTTGCGGTTGTTGCAATTGTTAGGTGTGTCGATGGTTTTGTTGAAAACGTGTCGACTATATTTATTTTTATTTTATGTTCTTCTATAGCGCAGGAATCGACCCGAGAGGTATCTCCGTGCTTATGATCTTCCAAGATGCCAGATCAGTTCATGTTGGGCCCATACAGTTTCAGTAATGCAGGTCATACTTATTGGTTGTGCTGTTCTGTTCATGGAATTGACTTGTGACAAGAAAGCCCTGGAATCCGATTTTTTAATGTTGTGCAACAGTTTAGTCCAGAAGTAATTTGCTTGATTTTTTTTTTCCGTCCAAATCAATTTCTTATATTGTTTCCTTGTTTTCCGGACTTCTTGCCAGATACTTGGAATTATCCTGTGGCCTTGTGCTCGTCTTGTGAGTTTTTGCAAATGTCTCCTCAAGGAGAGTGTGGTTTTGGTGAGTTTGGTGTTGCTCTTGGAGAGGATCTTCTTTTTAGAGTTGATACTAGTCCTGGGTAACTTTTCCAAAAAGTCAGACCAAATTTCTGAGCACAGGTCATTCTCATGAGTGGTCGTTTGGAGTAGCTTCTTGGCGTCCTGCGCTATTTGAGGAAGTGAGTCGCTCGTCCACCTTAGTCGTTTCAGGTTGATAGTTGAAGTGTTACCTGCTATCATGGGTGCTTGTGGGTACCTGGTTGAAGTCAGCATCATCTCAATGTGTTGCATTGAGTGGTCACTGTCTAGAGAGCAGATTATTTGGAAGTTTTTTATTAGTCTTAGGAAGGGTGGTGTTACTATTGTATAATCCAGGATAAACCTTGCATTGTGGCCTGTATAGGTGATGGCGAGGGGTTTATCCTGGTTAGCTCTTCCATTTATTACCCGTAGTCCGAGGTGTTCAAGGCCCACATCAACTGCCTACCCTCTTTGTCTGTCTTCTTGACTGGTGGAATCTCCTGGGGTACAACATCCCACATTTCGTTTGCTACAGTAATGTTGTCCTCATCTTCTGGTTCATGTAGGAGATTGGCATAAAAATCACCGGTGACAATATTCTCCCATTTTGGTTGTTCAATCTGGATATTTGATACAACATTAAAGACACGTTGGAAGAGCTCTTTTTTAACTGCGTTTTTCGGGTGGGCATATGTGTTGATTAAGATGATAGATCTTGTTTTGCCCTTTATTGTGCTCTCCAATTTAATGATTTGCATATCTAGTGCCGATGTGGCCAGTTGTGAGGCATTGATCTTCAGCGCAGTGGTTATATATACCGAAAGCCCCCCCTTGCGCGCCCGTAGCGCTGAGGGCGAATCGCACTTACGTGGAAGCATAATCTGCCTGGTACATCTATTGGTTCTGTTAGCCCCGTTTCCTGTAGGGCTATGATATCGTATGAATCCCAGGTGGCTGTCTTTCTGCGATTATTTAAGATGTCTTTTGCGCCTGCGATATTCCAGGAGAGGAGTTTTATTAAATTTCCTTTGATCTCACCTGCCAGGCAGTGGGTTCAGTTACTGTTAGTGCACAATTTCTGTCTCAGGTGTTCGTTGTTGACTGATTCAGCCCCCCTGGCACCTTGTAGCACTGAGTGTGTAGAGTATTTATCCGCATTTGATCTTCTCTTTTGCCACACTTTCGTAGCAGGGGAGACGGATAATCTGGTTTTACTTCTTCTTTCAGAGTAATTCCCCACTCTTCAAATGTAACCACTTCAGTAAGGATGCTTTTTACTATTCCTACATCCCTCCAGGTTGCAAGTGTGCCTTCCTTTGCCACGTTGTCCTTTGAAGCAATAAATTCGATTGAGAGTAGGTCGCTGTTGTTAGGTGGCTGAGACTTGGAATTGCAGATGTCAGGTGGAGAATATTCCCACGATTTAAGAAGTTTTGTGAGCCTTGTGGCTCGTAGTTGGGGACAAAGAGTAACTTTCCTGTTATAGCTGCTTTCGTCTCAGTAGCTTGGTCACTGACGATATGTGTTTTGCCATTTTGCCAAGGTTTCGTTGATTTGTGACTTTCATAAGGAGGCCAGCCTTGGGGTTCAGTGGCTGTTTGGATGGACCTTGTATGATAAGTCATGCGTGCTAGTGTTGTGTCGTTTGTCATTTTTACTTGGCATTGATTGATTTATGTCGCTATTGTTTGATGTACGTCTTATTGAATATCCTTCGATAGGGCAATCCAAGGTCCTGTTTGATACTATTGTTGGTGTTAAAGATTTCTCTTGTATCTTTTATTTTCCATATGCACTTGAGCTTGAGTTAGTATCATGTGTTTATGGGGGGGGTTTAGGAGAGCGTCATTGGAGAATACATATTTGTTTACATTGTAAATAGCGTTTATATATTATAATCATCAATACTAGGCACTCAGAATGAAGGTTATTGCGTTCAACATGTTTTTCGAGCAGGAACCAGAGTTGTCGAGGGAGGGGGGGGGGGGGAGAAAGATATCTTGTTTGAGCAATTGGAGAACTTGTTATTAACCAATTAAGTGATGGGGATCAGCGAGAAGGGCCTTAAAATGCAGCTATGATCCCAGTGACGCGCAGATGACCCCGACTCTCCTGTGAGCGTTGCTTGTGCTTGTTTACTGCTGCTAATGTGTGAGAGTAAACACTGGAGATGCGTCAGTCCTTCGTTCATTCCAAGTGACCTCATGCTGTTCGGGAGGCTCAAGGCACAAACCATGCTCATTTCATCCCCTCACACTGCTGACAAGGATGAAAGGATGAGTCAGTTCCTGCCTCAAGTAGTCATCGACTTTGAGGAATTAAACGGATACCATGATATCATCCCACACTGTCTGAGCAAAGAAACCAAGAGGAAAGAAACTGAATGAAATGCGTGACCTCCAGCGAACTAGGGAAACCTGTTTTAATAAATTATGTTTAAAAGTGCTTAATTTGTAAAAGATAAGTGCCGGGCTGTCATCAGGAGGCATCTCCAGGTTGAACCATCCATTGCCCCTGCCAGCGCCACCAATCACAGCACCAGCACAACCATCACACCCGACAAGGGACACTCCAGACTATCCCAGCCCCCCAAAGCTGCAGCAATGGCGCGGGAGGCAGGGATTAGTCAGTGTAAATGTAGACTAAACTAATAAGCAGCTGTTGTTGTGCTCATACCTCAATTAGCCAGACAGCCCCACCATGTGGCAGGCTGTCATAAGCGCCGGTGCTGGCAATTCGGTGCCGTGCCGAGCACCAGCAACCACCGGCTCACATTAAGCACTAATCACTAAAAACCTTCCTCTTGTTCTCAGAAGGCAGCAAAAGGATTTGGAAACGGCATGCACACGCACATTAAACAGTCAATCTTTAAAGATACAAAGAGAGCTGTTAATCAGACAGTGAAAGAGAACACTCAATGCGTTCACGTCATAAACTATATAGTCTGCGCAACTCTTTGCCTTGATCACTCGGAGATCTCAAGAGCAGTTCAAGGGAACCCTTATTATAAATCAACGTGCATCTCACACCCGCTGAGGAAGCAAGCGGGTCACTCAGAGGCCATGCTCATTTAAAGCTTGGCCTCTCCACCAGGACATGCATAGACCGGGTCAATAGAAATGAAACTAAGTGATTGCACAGGAATACAGAGACAGTCGTAGACACAGACACAAGAGTCTACAAGGCCACATATAGACACACATACAGGCAGCCATACATGAGCGCTGGCACGCAGGCGCACACACACAGCCACAGAGGCATGCAGATACACAAACACACAACACTCATGTAGACAGACACATAACAGCATATAGATCAAGCCAAGAAGCATAGATTGTTTGATGTTGGCGCTTCTGTACTGATTTACACGTGTGTGGGTGCAGTTGTGAGGATTGACTAGTAGGAGATTCTAAACACTATTGACTGAAAGGATGTGGGAGTGAGTTTAGGGATGACTGAATGCATGTTGAATGTGTGAGAGAATGCAAAGTTTCTTGGTAAGAGGAATAGGGCATTTTATGGATGAACTGATGCCCAGGTGGCCAGTAACAAGCAAGGCACCTTCAGGCACATGCATCAAAGCTATTTGCGATCGCAAACAGTGCGAATTGCAAAAATCGTCCATTTGCGATCACAAAATTTGCTTTTGCGGTGCATGAAACAACTTGCCACTCGCACTTTAAAAAATTGCAATTATTTACGAGTTTTCCATATAAGGAATCGCAATTTGTGATACCTTAAATGCAATGCAAGACCCACTTCAGAATAGCGATTTCGCTAATAGGGGGCGCAAATTACCATGAAGTTGAACTTCATTGTAATTTGAAAAAACTTTGAAAAATGCACTCCTGTGCATTTTTCAAAGTTTCATGTTGCCACACACATACCCTTAGGGCATGTGTGTGTGCAACATCTGTGCACAGATCAATTTCAGGGGTGCAAAAGGGTGTCCTTTTGACACCCTTGCACCCTGAAATTGCATGCACAATTTGCGATGACCTATTGGTTCTAGCAAATAGCTCATGCAATTTCCCATTTATTTCTACGGGCCTGGAGGCCCATATGAATGAATGGGGAGCCATTCCTTATTTGCGACTCGCAATTTGCGAGTCGCAAATAAGGAATGTGTAGGAATTGCTATTTTTATAGCGATTCCTACATGAATAGGCTTTTGTAAGTCCTTAATTGCGATTCCTTAATTATCGAAATTAAGGACTCGCAAAATCCTACCTTGATGCATGAGCCTGCTTGTGTCTAACACCACTGAACCCAC
The DNA here is from genome assembly GCF_964263255.1 of Lissotriton vulgaris. NCBI lineage: Eukaryota > Metazoa > Chordata > Amphibia > Caudata > Salamandridae > Lissotriton > Lissotriton vulgaris. The sequence goes on along the minus strand of NW_028245490.1, from coordinate 215,245 downwards.
TCCCATAATACACTAGGCCACAGGGATTTGCTTGGCTAGAGGGTTTTTTCGAACCCGCAGTCCGATCACCCCGGCTATGACAGGTGTGAGGAGACTGTCGGGATCTCTTATGGCATTACCACTTTTGTGGATATTATGTTATGTTAACATTTCTTACAGAGCGCACGTACACTGATTGGTTTCTTGGCGCTGTTTCTAGGATATGCCGCAGCCCTGTTGGTTTAGTCGTATGCTTGAGATTTAGTGATAAGCCTGGGTAAATAACCAGGTCTTGAGAAGCCTTCTGAATCTCTGATGTCAGGAGGCAGAGAGTTCCAGAGTCTAGGTGCCAGCACTGCACATCGGCACCCGCCTACTGGCTTCAGTTTGTCGGAGGGCGTGACCAAGAGATTCACGCGTGCTGAGCGCAGGTTACGAGAGGGTGTATACTTTTGAACAAGGCTAGAAATACGTTTTGGGCTCGTGCTGTGCAAAGACTTGAACACCTGGAATATGCATCGTTGTGGGTTCCGGATCCAATGTAGTTTCCTCATAAGAGGGGAGACGTGTTGCCATCTGGGTGCTGAAAGATCAGTCTAGCCGCCAGCTTCTGCACCAATTGCAGTCTTTTAATAAGATATAGTGGTATGCCGAAGTATAGGGAGTTGGCACAGTCTATACGTGATACCATGGCTAGGACGACCTGCCCCAGTGCTTCCCCAGTGAGGAGTCCGCTGATCTTCCTAATCTTTCTTAGCAGAAGGAAGCAGGTAGAGATTACCGATCTAATCTGGGGTTTTCATGGTATAGTCGCTGTTGAGTATCACCTGAGACTCTTGGCTGAGGGGGTGGTGTGGGTGGGGAGAGCCCAGCTCGGTGGGCCAGAAATGTGAGCTCCATGGGTTCTGAGTGCCCCTATCAAAATGAGTATGGTCTTGTCCGGATTACGTTTTAAGTGGTTGCTGTTCATCCAGTTATGGATATGCAGCATGGTAGCTTGGAATTCGGACACATAATCAGGTGTATTATTAATGGTAAACATTAATTGTAGGTCGTCTGCGTAGTTGAATGTGCACACCTTCCTTTCTGTGAAAGACCGGATCAGTGGGAGAAGGTATAGGTTTAACAAATGCGGAGATCATGAGGAACCCTGAGGTACCCCACATTTTGTTTCCATTTTAAATGCGTGAACTGGGATAAGCGTTCTCACTGGGAGCGGTCCTCCAGGAACGACCTGATCCAGTTGAGAGCTGATCCCTGGAAGCCAGCATCCCTGACACGGTCGATCAAGATACCGTCGTTGGCAGTGTCAAATGCCGCAGACGGATCCAGTAATACCAGACCTGGGGAAAGCCTTTATCGGCTTCCTTCTGAAGTGTGTCCAGCACAGTCAGTATCACTGCCTCTGTTGAGTGAACTGGGCGAAACCATGCTTGGTGGGGGTCGAGGGATTCAGACTGCTCTATGAAGGCACAAAGTCATTTGGCCACATGGGATTCTAATAGCTTGGCCAAGTAGGGAAGCAGAGTAACAGGACGGAAGTTGGACAGAGTGTGGGGGTCAGTACCTGGCTTTTTTAGGAAAGGAACAATAATTGCTTCTGTAAAAACTCTTGGGACACAGACCTGAGATAGTGCTTTGTTTAGAAGGGCAAGGGCGGGCCTGGGGAGTAGAGAAAACATGTATTTTAAGATGTAGGGTGGGCAGCTATCAATAGGTGACCCGGATTTTATTCTGGACAGAAGATCTAGAGATGCCTCACTGTCTATTGCCGAAAACTGATCGAGGGAACGTGAGTTTTTCAGCGTTAATGGTAGTGCCTCAAGGGTGCTGCAGGTAGGGATACTGGCTTTGATCATTGTGAATCTATCGATAAAGAAGGTATTCAGGAAGTTGCAAAGTGCTTGCGATGGCACAGGTTTTACTGTAACTCTGTCAGGATTGGATAATTTGTTGTCATTTGAGAATATTTCCTTTGACCGATTGGTGGAGTTCAACATTTTTGAAGAGCAGTAGGGAGCCTTAGTTGTAGAGCTTCATTTTGTGCACTCCTTGAGTTGAGCTGAATAAATCTCTCTTTTATCATGAGAGTCGCTGCGTCTCCATATCCTTTCGGATTGGCGAAGGGCTAGTTTTTGCGTTTTTGAATGGGTCTAGAACCCTGTCTGAGTCTCTTGGTGCCTTGCTGATCTTATTGTCCCGAGAGCAGCGTGTTCGTTGCGGCTGCTGTTAGCAGTGCTGTGAGGTTTTCCTCACTCATTTTGATGGATGCCAGGTTAACGGGGACTGTGTTTGCCAATGTGTCACAAAAAAGGTTTCTATCAACGCTTTTCCAGTTCCTGGCCAAGGGCCCTTTGGCAGCTGGGGGTTGGACCATAGTTATGTTATTTATGGTGAACTGTATTAGATAGTGGTCAGACCATGTGCAGAGGGAGACTGTCAATGCAGACACTGTGAGATTAGCTGTCCAGACATGATCTAGTGTGTGTCCCTTATTGTGTGTGGCCGTGGTTATCTGCTAAATAATCTTTAACCAACTCCCTCCCTCCCTCAGCCTTTCGGGCTAGTCGAGATGGTCCAGTAGAACACTAGCCAACAAGCTTGTTCCCACTGCTCTAGGGCCTTCTTATAAAGGCCTTGCAACACTTTTGTGCTGCCGTTGCGTCACTTTTTGTGATGCAGCGGCAGCGTAAACAATGTTTCTCGTTGAGCCATGTTTACAAGGTGATGCATTTAGGCAGATGTGTCACTTTGTAAAGCCCTGTGCCACATTATACTGAGTCAGGTGTAATGTAAGCAGGGTGGCCGTTCTCCCCCAAGAAAGCCTTGTGGAAGTGTTGTACTGAAATCTATGAGATTTCACTGCGTCACTTCCATGACCCCGCTGCATCAAATCCTTACGCCTGCCTCATGGCAGGCGTAATGGTGGCACAGTGCCAGAGGCACAGGTCTACCCATGCATGGCTGGAGTGGGATCATGCATGCAACACAAACCCAGCAATGCATGACATTAGCGCTGATGAGGATACATAATCCTCATCAGCCAGGCTAGCTTGAATCCAGTGGCAAAGTGAGCAAGGGACTCACGTCTGAGCATACCCAGCCACACTTATGGCGGCCAAAAGCGGTACAAAAGGGGGTGGTGATGGATGGAGCATCTGAATCAATCAAACACTCACACCCAGTCAACTGATCTGGGTTTAATCCATCGCCGTTCTTTAGCTCACTCTGCCACCCCAGTTCAGACATGGCTATATGCAAATCAGTCTGACCCTGTGCCTCATGGGAACAGTCCAGCCCAAACTGCCAAGCCATGTCTTCCCTGAACCGGAAACAAGCTTCCGAGGATCGGTTTCTGGCATTCCAGTCGTCTTCAGCCTGGCTTGCTTGAATCCAGTGGCAAAGTGAGCTAGGGACTCACGTCTGAGCATACCCTGCCAACTTAGGGCAAACAAAGCGATACAAAAGGGGATGATGGACGGACCTTTTGAGCAAATTAAACACTCACCCCCAGTCAACTGATCTGGGTTTAATCCATCACCATTCTTTAGCTCACTCCGCCACCCCAGTGCAGACATGGCCATATGCAAATCAGTCTGACCCTGTGCCTCATGGGAACAGTGCAGCCCGAACTGCCATGGCACCCCTTTCCTATCATGATGCTGCTGCTTAGGGATTGCCCTGGCCCACCACCAGCCTGGGTACTCATTACTGGGGACCCATAACCCGCCTCAGCTCTGGTGGCCACACAGAGCGGAGGGAGGTGACATGAGACCTCTGGCAAAATTTAAACGAAATATCTCGGGTTGTCTAATAGGGAAAATCGATAGTTTAAAAAAAAGAATTTAATGTGCTAATAAATATTGAATTGATTGATACTGCACCGCCTCTCGCCTCCGTCGGCCTCCAAGCACTAACAGACCCCAGGCAATGCGCAGACCCGTCCCAGGGCCTTGAGACCCAGGAGGAATGTCCACTGAGGTCCATTTGTGGTCTTCACACACAGACCCCAAGCTGTGCTTTGGTAATACGCCATGTCAGGTAGGGGCGGGGTCGTCACTCGAGGACGCACCAGCTCAGCCTGGACATCCCCTGCCTGTGCTGCGCGCGCCCAACACTTTTACTGTCACTGACCAAAAATATCCATCATGAGTGACCATTCCTCCCCAGCTTCATGTTCATAAGTCTCTGTTTCAATGCCAATATTATAGCGCCTGGCGCTGTCAGAGGTCTCCTCTTCTGCTCGCCATGGCGCTTTAATTAGTATTCCGGATTTACGGGCTCGGAGACGTATTAATAAAAAGATCAGATCACAATAATATTTGTCAATAGTGTCTTTAGTGTTCCCGTTTACATTGTCACCGAAAATACCAAACTTGAAGGATTATAACCAGGAAAAGGCTATTGGATGTCTTTTCTGTCACAATATTTCATTAGTCAAAAGTCAAAACAAACTTTATTCAAAAGCCAAAGCCACCAATAAAAGTAAAAATGCAGATAAAAACACGAGATAGGAACCACATGCAAATAAAACCGTCATTGCAGATACAATGTCTCAGGGGTATTTTCAGATGCAAATGTTGTAGCAAATTAATCGACAAAAAAGCAAATAACAAAAAGACGAAGTTATTAAAAACACATTAGTTCGAAGGCCCAAACTAGCTGCAAACTACGACCGGAGACCACTTCTCTCGTAATGACAATCAGATAAAGGATGCTTTTAAAAAAATTCGATTTTGGCAGTGAGAGAGCGCAATTTGAATAAAACGTATATCCGAGTCATATTTAGAAGTATATCGTATAAACGTAGGAATGTAATGTATATCGAACGCGAAGTTGACTCTTATAGCATAAAGTTAGCAGACGTGACAAAGTAATATAGGAAATGTATAACTGTATATACTTTAGAATGTATTAGATTTAGAAGGCCCGTATACGTAGTGGGCTGATGTAGAAATGTGTAGAAATGCTCACGAACAGAAGAACGTGCAAAGTAAAATTCATGTACGTGTGTAACTTTAAATGCAGAAACGGCGAGAAGTGTAACATGGAAAAATGTGCAGAGAGCATATATTTATATTCTATGTATTAAGGATTATATTCTAGGTAAACTATATTCACAAGATAGGAAAAAAGATTTGCTAAATGTGATCATATATAAATGTATGTTAAAGGTTATACTGTGTAGAAGAAGTTGGTAGGAATGTTAGAAGAGTTTAGGTCATTTGTGATTATAACCTGGCAGACCAAGGGTTCGCAGGAGTGTAGTCCGCTGTTGGTAATTTAGTGGGCTCACAGGAGTCGTGAATAGCCTTCACTTGAATGTGCGAGCCAAAGAGTCTAGTTTTTGTTAGATTTAAGGTGACAAATGTCGAACGAGGTTTATTGCCTAAACATGAGAGGAGACGATAGGAATTTGAGTCTTGTTTTGAAATGGCCATTCACAGGACCAAATGAGGTTAAAGGTACAGCTGTAAAGTATGAAAGTTCTGATAAGTTGATAGATTTTACTCCAAAAGTGTCAAAGGTAAAGTTGAATGAAGTCACCAGCAAGAAGACGAAGATGGCGTCTAAGGAGAAAGGTCAACTTAACGGACGGCGAAGAGACGAAGCCATGGAAAAAGCTAGAAGATGACCTCACGGGGAAAGTCCGTGGTGGGCGTCGAAGGGGCGTTCCACCCACACTGTGATTGTGTATTTTAGGGACAGCACCCCGGGGAGAAGATAGCAAGAGCGAAGGCGCAGATGGCCTGAGAGTTAGGAGCAAGCGCTGAGAGAGATCAGAGCGCAAGGGAGCAGTAGGCCGAGGACCCTTAGAAGAGCGGATGGGTAGGCAGAGAGAGGGTACTGCTTCTTAAACTTAAGTTACCTTTAGAGGCTAAGAGAGTTTGAACTTCTTAGGGAGTCAAACTGCTGACACCTTTTTAGGGTTTTAGAAACTTGCGAAGTAGGGATGTCACCTAGTATAGAGTAGGGACAGATTTAACTTGATTATTTTTCTCTTTCTGCAGATGACGCAGAAGAACCACTTCATATCGATGCTTTTTAATTTGCTGATTTTGGAACTGACTTTAATTGTATTCGTTTGTAGACTAAGGTTCTTTAGGGAATATATGTTCCTATTAGTTCCTGTATATTTGATGAATTTGATCCTGAGAGGATTGTATATGCAACTTTTCTTAATTTTATATTAAACCTTTTAAACTTTATCAGTTGTAAGTGGTTCTTCAGAGTGGCGTCAGTTAATGGGGTTTATCTAACCTATGCAGGGGTTTGTCTTTTACTCAATGACAGAAATCAATCGATCCAAAATTGTCGAATGAGATAAGTTATCTAATTGATCATAAAAGATATTAAAATCTCATTCCCGCAGTAGATATCGCCACCATTCTCTACCCTTTATTATAAGCCTGCTCAGGACCATTCACTTCAAACATTAGACACAATATCTCATTACGGACAACTCAGTGCAGAAACCACCAAAGTGGAATGATGAACAAAAGAAGCACCACAAAGGGACCTGCATAGAGATGAAAAACAAGATAGCATGGATATCTCTCACACCTCCAAATCCATCAGATTGCTAAGCGTTGCTCCCCATTGCATGATAAGCTGCAAGCATCCCAGCCGGAAGCCCTCATGCAGAACATGAAAACACATAGCATCAAAACAAAGATAACACCCTTCCCACCATACACCCTACACATGGTGTAGCGTGCCACTCATGTAAACGAGCGCTTTAGTGCACCACATAGAGGCAGTAAGCACTCTAGAACTATAACAATACAATTCATTCAAGGCAGCTCCATCCCCTCATCTCCTGTCTTCTTGGTTCCGTCTCCTTGCTCCTTGCAGTCGTCTTTTAGTTCGTGCCTTCTTGCGTCCATCCCTTAACCTCCTGTGTTCTTGGCTCTTATCGCCTCTTCCAACGCTTGAGTGATTACCTCCTTAGGTCGGCCCCGTCCGCTATTTACTTCTTCTATATTTCCCTTGAGTTCTCGCCCTCTCTTGCATCCGTTCCTCCAGCTCTTCACATCCATGCTTGGTGTAGATGTTTAATCTATCGTAGTGTTTAGTAACAATGCTTTGTATTTTCCTTCCTTTGGGGCAGTTGTGGTGGAACCAAACCCACACTTACAATCTTTGTGCTGTGCACAGAACTATTCTTACTCCTACCTCACAGTCGTGCACTCTTCCACCGCAGTGCCAAGCTACAATTTAATGTTACTCAAAGGAAGGAGTAAACAGCCAAGAAAGTGTTCAAGCCGTGCTCAAAAGCGCCAAATTACATCAAAACAAGAGCAGTTTAAAGGCAAGTTCATGAATATGGACTCGATGTTGGGGTTTCCAGCTGATCATGGTTCATCATCATCTAAAGCATCACCACCAGGAGGAGATGCAGCTTCATCATCAACAGGAGACAAAGCAGCAAAGTCACAATCACAAGTGGCCCCACCACATGACTAAACATTACGGTGCTCTGATCAATCCACAGATGCACCTTTCAGTATCGAAGCACCAACTGTGACAGCCCTGCAGGCAACAACTACAGTAAGTGCAGAGAACAAAAGTAAAAAAGCTGTGTCAGCAGTGTCACCTTCCATTGCAGAAGGAATGGAGGAAACTGCAAATACCCCAGCAGGGCCTGCACCGCTAGCAGTGACTGAAGGAAGTTTTGAAACAGAGTGCACCGTCCCGAGATGAATCTCAGAGTCTGCTATTACAAACGACTGAAGGAAGCGCAGAAACTGAGAGTACACCATGCCCAGATGAATCTCCGAGTCCGCTATTACAAACAAGTGAAGGAAGTGCAGAAGCTGAGAGTACACCGTCCCCAGATGAATCCCGGAGTAGACTATACAAACGAGTGAAGCACACCATTTCCAGATGAATCTCAGAGTCTGCTATTACAAACGAGTGAAGCAAGTGCAGAAACTGCGAGTATACCATCCCCAGATGAATCTCAGAGTCTGCTATTACAAACGAGTGAAGCAAGTGCAGAAACTGCGAGTATACCATCCCCAGATGGACCTCCGAGTCCGCTATTACAAACGAGTGAAGGAAGTACAGAAACTGAGAGTACACCGTCCCCAGATGAATCTCTGCTATTACAAACGAGTGAAGGAAGTGCAGAAACTGAGAGTACGCCATCCCCAGATGAATCTCCGAGTCCACTATTACAAACAAGTGAAGGAAGTGCAGAAGCTGAGAGTACACCGTCCCCAGATGAATCTCCGAGTATGCTATTACAAACGAGTGAAGGAAGCGCAGAAACTGAGAGTACACCATGCCCAGATGAATCTCCGAGTCCGCTATTACAAACAAGTGAAGGAAGTGCAGAAGCTGAGAGTACACCGTCCCCAGATGAATCCCGGAGTAGACTATACAAACGAGTGAAGCACACCATTTCCAGATGAATCTCAGAGTCTGCTATTACAAACGAGTGAAGGAAGTGCAGAAACTACGAGTATACCATCCCCAGATGGACCTCTGCTATTATAAATGAGTGAAAGAAGTACAGAAACTGAGAGTACACCGTCCCCAGATGAATTTCCGAGTCTGCTATTACAAACGAAGTGCAGAAATGGAAAGTGCGCCAGATGTGTTACCGCTGCCACCAATGGCTAAAGAAAGTGAAGAAACCCCAATTGTGCAACGTGTTTTAGCAGTATTGCCAAACCTTGAAGAAGAAAGGCAAAACATTGAGAGCGAGGATGTGGAATTACCTTTAATAGAAGTAGATTCAAGCAATAGTCAGTTTTGCAAGTGTTTGTACCCGAGTGATAGAGGGAACTTTCTAAACAAACCTTGGCATGATGCAGAGTAGGTAGGTTATTAGAAGAGGCTCATGCAAGCCCGGAGAACCCTTCTCACAAGACAATAACAACAAGTGCTTTTCCACCAAATACTACAACAACGCAAATAGGACTGGAGATAAGACTGCAGGACTGTGATTGTACTACTCTGTAAAAATGGACAGTGCATATACTGAACCGTGTGGCTCTTTGGATATAGAAAACTGGCATCCTATCAGCAAGCCTGGGCTATTGGTATAAAAGATTATGAAGGCATGTCTTGAAAAATTCAAAAACATGAAACGACTCAAATTTAGCGGCTTGCGCTGTACATGAAAGATGGAAGCACCATGAGATGATCGACACACAACTGGAATCAAACTACAAAGAACAGGAGAACATTAGGGCACACATTCTGAGCAGGATCACGGATGTTACACTTCTGTAGTCAACTTTCAATTTATCTTTCTGAGGACGTGGAGAAAAATTGGAAGAAAAAGTTAGGGGAACTTTTAGGCAGTCATTGAACGTTTGGCCAAATGAGATCCTGCCTTAAACCATCTGATTACAAAAGAGGGTAGAGGTAAATACTGGAGTCCTGCTGTTCCAAATGAGCTGGGTGAAAGGCATTCAAATAAAGTACACAATGAAATAGTAACTGAAATAAAACATGGCCCATTTTACTGTGTTTGCACAACGCAGCACATTAGAAAGGAAGACCTATCAAACCTTCTTATCCAATATGTACCTGCTTTAATGATGAAGAAATTCCAACCAAAGTCACAACTAGTGAAAGCTGTGTTGGTTTCTATAAAATCACAGACTAAAGCGCTGAGGGGACGGCACCAGAATGTGTAAACTGATAGAGGACAAAGGCCTATTGCTTATAAATGCAGCACTCAAGGACAGGACGGTGCCAGCACATGAGTGGTATATATAGTGGAATACAAACAAGAATACGACACGAAGAACCCAATACAGTCTATGTACACTGTGCTGCTCATAATCTAAATTTAGTGTTCAGTGACGCCTGCATGCACATTCCTGAAATTACAGAATTTTATGACATTTTACAAAAAGTCTATTTATTTTTCAGTCAAAGCATCAAACAGTGGGAGCGGCTTACATTCCCAAAGGAGAGCAGAACCCATCAACACCGAAGAGACTCCGGTCTGCACAGGCGGCCAGACTAATGCTCCGTTTGTTCCATACTATCGTTTTATGGATGTCGTGAAAGCACTCACTACCATGCTACTCCAGTCTAAAAATGCTGATGAGTGCACAGAAGCTCAGGGTCTTAGGAAGGGTGAGGACACTTTAAAGTTTGTGTTAAATGTTGTACCCCAGTCCAAAGTGTTGGAGACAATCTATATTGTGTCTAAACTTCTTCAGTCTGAAAGATGTGCACCTTTTACAAGCATCACATGTGTTAAGTAGCGCAGCTGATACCTTTGCCAGTTTCAGAGGACAATGTGAAGGTGTGGAAAGCCGAGCATCTGCTTTTGCAGCTGGGTGGGGAATTCAATTGCATTTTACACAAAAACACCATGACGCAAAAAAAATCACTTCGATAAACTCTGTGAAGACCAAAGAATATGCAATCCCGAAGACTATTTTAAGGTGTCTGTGTTTTATGCTAATATAGATCTGGGATCCAGTTGAAGGTGGTATGCAAAAAACACAAAGCCCTACACTTTTCCGGTCCTAAATGCATGGTGAATAGAATCAAGATATCAGGAGGTGGAAGGGATCCTAGAAGTGCTAAATCCCTCAGACTAGAACCACCTAGAAAGAAAAAAAAGGAAAACTCACAGCCACACTTTCACCTGATCTCCCCCAACAATTTGGAACTCCCTTCCACCATCAACGACAGCAATCACCTCAGCCAGGCTTTTGAAGAAGGAAGTAAAAGCCATACTACAAGAAAAACATGTGTCATAAGAGAACTATTGTGAAAATGTCATTTCATCCTCTTTGTTATTGTATCCTATTGTGTTACGTTGAACTTCGAATTCTATGTACAGTGTAGCTAAAGTGACAGGTATTTTTACTATATTGCAACGCTCATCGGCTCTTTCGTTGTACAGCGTTCTGATACCGTGATGGCAATGTGTGCGCTTTCTAAAACATAATAAATAAAAATGGATGCTGTTGCTAATCAGATACAAACAAGATTTCCTGGAATGAACACAGTCATACACTTTAATTTCATAATGCCACCAGAAACCCTCAGGGCTTGTGAGGAGTTGTTTGAAGCAGCCGTTCCCCGACAGCTCATTACCAAGAAGACTTGTCCCTAAAGTTTTCACAACAACTCATCTCACTAAAAGAAGTGTTGAAAGAACAAACACAACTTGTCTCAGGCGGCTTTGGCTGACTTTTTATTTTTGAAACACACTGCAGTTCTTCCCACTGTTTTGGATATTTCAACAGCACTTAAACGTTTTCTTACAATTCCAGTTACTGTAGGCAGGGCGGAAAGGTCATTTTCAAAGTTATAATTTATCAAGAACTATCTCTGAAGCACAACAATGCAGGAAAGGCTGACGGGGCTTGCAACTTTGAGCATTGAGAGTGATCAGGCAAAAAAATCAAATGTGAAAGCTCTAACAGAGGAGTTTGCACAAAGAAATACAAAGAGGCAAACATTGTTTGGGTCAAGTTCATTTCTCCAGTTTAGTGAAGGAAGCCGTGGTCTTCAGCCACCAGTCTAAAGTGTCCAACTCCCTTCCTGGTGTGAGCACCCTTCAGCCTTGTGGCCACTTTTAAGTATTGGTTTCTGTCCTACCACCTTCAAACTCTTCAGTTCTTCAGGCTCATTACCAGCAATTGCTGCTTCTGCTCACCGTGCGATTTTCTAAATGTTTCTATTCTTTGAATCGCATGAGGAAGCAGTAAGTAATACAATATTATGGGAGGATATCATATTTTAAATATTGTGCTATTATATACAGGCTACTGCAATGTTCCGAAGATGCGTTTATAGAGACAAGAAGACATTTAATCTATTGAACCGGATATATGCGCCCATTCTTAACACTTTCGTTTGCACAGACAAAAGGGGCATTGTTGGAGTAAACAGCTTTGGTTTTAATGCTCCTAAACCTGTTATTGTTTTACCAGTCACTGTTAAATGTTCGTGCCTGCATCCACAAACGAAAGGGGCATTGTCTGACTAGACTGGTTTGATGGTTATGCTGCTGAACCTGTTATTGTTTTATCACTCACTTAAACATTTCTGCCCTTTAATGCACAAACAAAAGGGGCATCCTTTGCATAAACTGGTTTGATTTTTGTGTCCTGCTACCTGCTGTGTATTATATTTTTTACCAGTCACTTTGAAATATTTGCACCTTCTTGCACAACCGAAGGGGGAATTATTTGACAAACATGGCTTCATTTTTGCAAACGCCTGGACTTGCTTTTGTCATGCTCTTTAAAAGTATTTTCACCTTAATGCAAAAAGAAAGGGGATTTTTTTCACAAAATACACTTGATTTTTGTATATTGCTGATCAGCTGATTGTTGTATTATGTATTTTGAAAGTATTTTCACTTTTCCTTTGCTTCACCAACTACAAATAGTGCAGATTCTGTCATTAGATACTTGCTGATATGGTTTGTTTTTATTCTACATGTTTTGTTAATATTGGTGTTGTTTGCACTTGACTGTAATACGTGTGCCTTAAATCTTGTAATTAGCATTGTTTTGGGACTGTACATATTACAGAATAAGATATACAGATGCAGTGCAAAGAAACAGCAGGCACTAGTGTCCTACAAGCTCATGTCCACAGTCTGTAAAAGATGTGAAACTTTATGAGGACATGGTCTCTGCCAGAAAAAATTGTAGGGGGCAAAAAACTTTCAATAAAAGTCTACAAGGGATTGAACAAAGTCTGTATAGGAAAATGGGTTTTACAGGCATCTGTTCAAAGAAAATCCAGTCCATCAACAGCTTTCAGTACTGAGTACAGTGACCTGCATCGTGCAATGGTGGCGTCAAATCACTTTTGAGCGCAATTACGCACAACTGAAGCCACTGGGAGAATATAGAAAAATGTATATAAAATCATACAGTTAGATTTTGAAGATTACCTTCGGGGTTTAGGTAAGTAGTAAAGCCAGGTCCAATGTTCCACCAGCGAATTCTCTGGAGCATCCTGGATTCGGCCGGGAGCAGGGTGCGGAGGTCTTCGGTAGCTGATGCGCGATGAAGAAGGGGGCCACCTGAAAACACACCGCACAAGGGGACTTAAATATAAGTTCAAGGGGTCCCACTGGAGAGAGCAGGTCACAATGGCCTCAGGACCACGGGAGCACAGCTGGTTTGTGGGTACCCAGCCTGGGCGGTCTGAGTGCAGAGCAGATAGGTCAGCCAGGCGACGCGCATCAAGAGGTCTTCGCGGTCAGGGGCAGGCCGCCTGGAGAGGTGATTCCGGGACAGCTGGGCCCCTCACGAAATGGGTCTCAGGGGTATCAACATCCCTTGATCGGCGATTGCTTCCTGGGCAGTTGGAGTCTGCATTGGACTCTTCGACTTGGTGAATGGTGCAGAGGGTCCGGTAACCAGGGTATTGGTAAACCCAGATCTAGTTCTTTTGTTGGTGAAGTTGGATGGCAGACCCTACGTTGACCCCATGGGTGGTGTCCCACTGCTCCCCGGAGGCCTAACGCACTATGTAGAGTATTGTTTGTACTTGTTGTCTGTTTAAGTTTTGTGTACAAGGGTGTCCTTAAGGCTTCTTGCTCTTTTATGTTAAAAGAGGGGGTATGCGTCCTGTATTTAAAATGTGGCAGTTTCTTTTCATGATTTTCTTTACACTGTCTGTATGTCGTCACACATAGTATAAGAGGTTCCTTGTTTTCACTCACCGGTGTGTCAAGCAATGACTCGCGGTTTTGATTTCTGGCCCTTTTCTCCATCTTTTGGATGGTCCGCTCTTGATAACTTTGGGCTCTCAATTTTTCAGCTAAATTCTCTGCCTGTCTTTTCAAGTCGTTAATCTGATTACAATTCCGTCACAAGTGAGGGACTGCCCGCCAGGAAGGTTCTCTCACAGTGGGCGTGGATGGAAACTGTCATAGTTGAGTAGGTTGTTTTTGGCAGTCGGTTTGTGATGAGTGCCAGTTTTGAGCATCCGTCCTTCAGGAAATATCCCTACATCTAGAAATGTCATGGACTTTTTGCTGATAGTGTGAGGACATTTCAAGTTTCTCTTGTCTATTTAACATATAAAGAAATTCGCGCAGTTGGTACATCGGCCCTCCATAAAACAAGAATACCATCAATGTAACATCTCCACGTGGTAAGATGTCTTTTGTATGGGTTGTCGTTGTGCAAGATGTGTTCCATCTCTGGGTTATGAACATACAACCCCGCCACACTTGGGGCAAAAGTACCAGTTTCATGTCCATAGCGGCCAGGACTTGTGGTGGAATAACATTCGGCACACACAGACTCACGGTCACTAAGTCCGACTCATCCACAGAACCTTTAATTACGGTGTAGCAACTTTCTGTATCTACACACCTGTTGTGTACAACAAATGATGTACCTGGTGTGGTCCAGGACACCCCTAGAGCAGGCTGAAGGCATTGTGTCAACTACCAGTTCTTGCCATTTTTTACGCAATTTCTCCAATTCTGCTTTGCGTCAAAGAGTTTCCTGAATGCAGGTAATTTTAATATTACTGCGCTAAGTATGGTTTGTGGGTCGGCCGGTGAGCCTAAACCCCACACATTCCAAATTAGACATTTTTGTAAAACGTATTTAGCCATCTCACGAAGATAAGAACTACACGACCCCCCCCATCACCCGCAAACATGCGTCCATCTCCGTTTACTCCTGAATGAGGTTTCTAGGGAGTGATGGGGGGGGGGTTATCATATTCAGTCTAAGTCTGGGCTCTATGGGTTATATAGGAATTCTTCTATAAGATGCACCTGTGCATTAGACCTGGCAAGGAAGTGTCCCCTGCAGTTAGAACTTGTGAACCTGCTCTGCTATGTTTCACAACATAACAATATAACAAAAAACAAGCATTGGTAAATGCTTTAGGTTTCACCTACATGATTAATATTAAGCAGTTTTTTCTTGCAAGATGTAGCTTGCCGAGTAGTTGTACAATATAAGTAATGCTCCCTCTTTTCCGTTTTTACTGATTTTTACAGATAAATACAGACAAAAAAACATTTATTTTCTGGTCTGTATTTATTTTTAAATGTGTATAAAAACGGGAATTGGGTGTTTTTAGAGTGATTCTAAATACACTTTGCCATGACTGGCAGGCCAATAACTGTGTGGATTGATAGGTAAGGGGGTTAAAAAATGCATTTTTAGTAAAGTAAATATAAGTGCATTGATGTATCTTCTGTGGGTGTTCATATCACTGAAGCCAGGAAGGCATTCAAGCATGACTCTATATTTATTGGTTAAATAAATGTGGAAATATACCAGTTTCAGCTTTATTTTTTCATAAAACCCATATTAAATATGGATAAATACAGATAAAGCTGACAAAAAAATAAATATGGATAAATACTGACGGAAAGTTACAGAAAGTATTCTGAAGTGTTAGGACTTATTTTTGTACAAAAGGCAATATATTGTGCTGTTACTGATGGTATAGTGCGAGTAAGTAATAGCAACATTTTGAAAAATAAAATGAAAGAGGGAAATAATTGAATTAATTAATCTATTAGCAAAATGGTGTGCTTAGAGGAGTTCTCACAACTTATATGGTCCCGGTGACACTGCACCTCCTGCACCATTCAAATCATGCCCCTAGTGCCTGCAAGCTTAGCGCATTTGTGACTGCCTGTTTAGTATTAAAATATAGCACTATTTGGCGTTTAACTGAGCTATGACAACTTCTGGCCCTGGTACCACTGCACCTGCTGCCCCATTAAAACCAAGCCCCTTTCAACTGCAAGGTAAATGCAATTGTGACTGCCTGTTTAGTTGTAAATATATTTATAGTAATATTAGGTATTTAGATGAGTTCTGACAACGTTTGGACCTGGCACCACTGCACCTGCTGCACCATTCAAATCATGACCCGGTTGTCTGCAAGGTATTTGCATCTGTGGCTGCCTGTTTAGTTTGACACTTTAGCAATAATCTGGGTTTAGTGGGGTCCCTAGAGCTTTTAGCCCATTTGCTGCACCATTCAACTTTTGGGTCCGGTGCTACTGCACCTGCTGCATATCTCAAATCACAAACCATGTTGTCTGAAAGGTAACTGCACTTGTGGTTGCCTCTTTTAGAATAAAATATAGCAATATTAGGTGTTTAGTGGGGTGCCTGGAACGTTTGGTCCCGGTGCTGCTGCACCTGCTGCACTATTGCAATCCTGACCCTAGTGCTTGCTAGATAATTGCTCTTGTGACTTCCTGTTTAGTTGTAAAATATAGCAGTATTGGGTGCTAAGAGGAGTTCTGACAACTTTTTGGCCTGGTGCCACTGCACCTGCTGCACCATGCAAATCATAACGCTGTTGTCTGCAAGGTAGCTGCATGTTTGACTGCCTGTTTAGTAGTAAAATATATCAGTTTTATGTGTTTAGTGGGGTACCTAGAGCTTTTGGTCTTGGTGTCACTGCTCCTGCTGCACCATTGAAATCATGACATTGTTTCCTGCAAGGTAACTGCACTTGTCACTGCCTGTTCATTTACATTTTTTTAGCAATAACCTGGGTTTATTGAGGTCCCTAGAGCAATTGGCCCCTGTGACACTGCACCTGCTGCACCATTCAAACCAAGTCCATTTTAACTGAAAGGTAACTGCAATTGTGACTGCATGTTTTGTAATCAAATATAGCAATATTAGGCGTTTAGAGGAGTTCTGACAACTTTTGGACCCGGTGCTACTGCACCTGCTGCACCATTCTAATCATGACACTCTGGTCTGCAAGGTAACTGCACTTGTGGTTGCCTGTTTAGTAGTAAAATATAGCTTAGCTCTTGTATATTAACTTTATTTTTAACGTGCAATGTTTGTTACAACATTTAAGATTTGATCAGAATGACCAAATGGAAGCGTGGTATATCCTTCATTCTTTGTATTTCCCTTTTAAATGTGTTTCCCTTTTATGCATACTGTATTCCTTTAATTATGGCACATGCCTTCCAGTTGTGTATGACATCACTTAGAACTGTTTTGAGACCATTCTGGTTGTGAACCTGGCTGTAAGAAGTACTGTGCTCCAGAAGATTAAAACTTCTTTTATTTATCCTGGATTTGGCTTCTTCATTGGAACTTAACAAAGAGGTTGAAAAAATCAATCCGATAATGCGTGCAAAGTGCAAAGAAAGGTACTGAGGCATGAACAGGAAAAGCCACAAACGTTCTAAGGCCAAAGCATCTGCTTCACACAACAAAGTAACACAAATCAAGCATTCGAGTGCACTTTTCAGTAGGAAGACAATTTATCTGGACAGTGAGTGGGGCTTAAACAGTGTGACCAGCTTTAGTAGAAGTATCGTAAAAACGTGAAGCCAGTGGAAGTCATGAGAAAAAGCCCCACACGCAAGCCCATGGACACAGTAATTTGCCTTTGGGAACTGATCAGAGCCCCCTTTTAAGATCTATTAAATACAAGAGATTTCACGCAGGTGAAATCGAATGAACAAGTTCTGTGGGGTATTTAATGGGGTGTGTGCAGTAGTATCTAAACTGGTGTATATTTGGAATAATCTGCCGCCAGCCGTACGTCAGGTGCAGGACCTCCTTAGCTTTAGACGTGGATTAAAAACTTGGCTTTTCTCACATTAGGTCAGCGGCCCGCGGGGAGCCCTGTCTGACTCTGTCATTGGTTCTTTTTCTTTAGCGCCGGGACACTCCTGGGAGTAGCCGTGCGCTTTATAAGTACCCAGTAACATTAACATATTTGCTCCGTGACCTAATCTTCCATGACATCAACAAAGCCTATTGTTTCAATAGATTTGTGGATATTTCAGCGCCAGACACACTTGACGCAGGTGTTTGTCCCGCGTTGATTGGAGTATTTGTTATGGGGTGGCGCCCCCCCCCCCCGTACCTCACTGCCCTCCCCACTCTGCCCAGAGACATTTCTCCATCTACAACTGCAGCGCTGTTTTATTAAGTGCTGCACTGCAGGCAACAAAACGTCATTCGTTATTAATAACGCGTCTCCAAGTCTGCATTCCTTTTCAATTAACTCAGTGTTTATTCTGAAACAAACTGGCATAAGAAGAAAATCCATACAAAAGGACAAGGGCAGGTATATTGGATCCCCCAGTGGACACCACCACTCCAGCTCCATGAACCAGTTCTGGAGTCATTCGAGTCACACCGGGCCAACCTCAATGTCTCAACGATTGTCCCCTTTTCTGAATCCACCTCACCATCACCCGAGCTGGGGTCAGAGTCCGAAGCCATTTCTTGGGATGTATGATATTGCAACAATATCTGGACATCCTAGTTGGAGGTTGGTTAAAGTCGTTTGGTCACACCTAAGAATAACAAATGGCGGAGCAGAAGGCAATACAGATTGTTCAGGCCTGGTATCTCATCCAATTCTCAGAGGAGATGGGAGGGTGTTTTTGGTATTACCTTTTCCAAGGGATTCCCTTCATCAAGAAGGATTCTTGGACAGAACACATAACCCTTCCTTTTGAAAACAGCCATTATACCAGTACCCAGAAGAGAGGGGGAAGGGCTGCTACTCGATAATCTTCCTGGTAGAGAAGGTATCAGGAGAGTTCAGACCTTCCTTTTCCAGAAAAGTCATTTCAATTATCCCTTAAGAGGGATTCAAGACGATAACTCTCTTGAACATCGTGCCTCTTCTGGAGCAGCAGGATTTCTTTGCATCCATTGATGCCTTTGATGCCGCTCTACACACACCAATTGTTAGAAATTGGGTTTCTGGTTGGCAGAGGCATGCACCCTGTCCAAGCAGGAGCCACAATCCTAGTCAGGGTAAGTCACAACACACCCACAATTAACCTGTGCTCACCCTCCGGTAGCTTGGCACAGAGCAGTCAGGCTAAACTTAACAGACAATGTGTAAAGGATATTGTGAGAGAGTGCTGAGCAGGACACGCCTGTTGCCGAGGTTGACACCACCAATATGCGGGTGCGGCTTACCCTTAGTGATCGCCTTCAGGAACCAGAAATCCAACACAGCGGCCTCCGTAAAAGTAACTCTCCCCCATGTCCTCTGCCCATACAGTGTTGAGATGCACGTGAATCAGAGGCGGAAGGAGGAGGGATTAACCCCGGAAGTGCTTCCCCGCAGGAAGAGAAAAAGACCGGATACACCGACAGAGAGCGCGAATGGGCCAGAACGAGGAAGGAGTTGCGGACAGAGGAGACGTGGAAGAGAAGGTCGTGGAATCGCGGAATGAAGAAGACTAATCCATAGAAGATGACGAGACTTGGTGCGAAGATTGGTGGTCTCATAGGAGGAGGCTCGCGAGCGGCCGCAACTCAGGAGTGTTGCGGCGGAGCCGGTGAGTAACCGCGGACAGGGTAAAGAGGGAGCGGGGAGGCAAGAGGTAGACTAGTAAAAGGGAGGGGCGCCCGAGTGTGTAGCACAGGGTTTTATTTTGTGTGATTCCCTTTCCTAAAATTTCATCTGATCCGGTTGGTTATTCGGAAATCGGGAGAGATCATAGCTCTTTACCCCCTTACCAGTGCAAATTACTGGCCAGACCTGCCCCATCACAACCTCCCTCATCTCACTAGAAGCACCTGTTCTGTCTTACGACATTCCCCAAACAGCGAACGGGTGTGGTGACAGATACAGTAACGCCCTCTGGCATATCATTGAGAGGGTGACTGACGGCTCCTTGTTTTCTTTCCTCTTATGAGACTCCCTGGGAGATCCATCAGCCCCAGAAAAGACCGAACAACCGCCAAGCTCGTAGGAGGCGAGGAACCGCACGAGAGAAAGGAAACACAGAAGAAGGCTGATAGTCCCCCAAAGACCATATTCAAGAAAACCACCAAAGTTTTGAATAAAACTCGCCAACTGGCCCACCATATACAGCCTCCGCGTCTGTTTATCCGGCCCGTACTCCCATAGATATATGCAACACTTGAAACAGTAACACAGTGAAAACACCACACCACAGACTCCACGCCATGTTAAAAAATAGATTATATTTATATGAACAAAACAAGACCGAAACACAAAAATCCAATAAACCGAAATGGAGTTATCAATTTTTAAAGATTAAATAAAACTGTAGTGCTTAAAAGGATAAAGCACAAACCGGGGCTATCTGGTCGCGTTAGACTGGGTCAAATCCAGAAGTTCTGGTCCACCGCAATGGAGCGAGAGTTGGATACAAGGACCATCCTTGGCCCACTGCAAAGTACCTTAGTTGCATTGTTGACGCAGCTGAAATGCGGTAAGCAAAGAGGTGATGCGTTGTTGTCGAAGCACAGGATGAAAGCGATACGTCGGTGCCGAGCCATGCAAAGTCAAAGATGCGTCAGAAACTGGAGACCATGCACGGTGCCGCCAGAATGGGATGCCCGCGATCCTCACAGCATCGGCGTCGATGGAGAAGCACTGGTTCCCAGCGGCACAACGGCATTGATGCGTGGATTCTTGCTGACGCATCACTATATACCCACTTCCAAGGACCCAGGACTGGGCTGGCACCACCTGGCAGGGCAAAACCTGCAACAAGTGGTTTCATGAGTCTGTTCTTGATCCCCGATGTGTGCATTAAAACGTAAGTTGTTTTTTAGGAGATGGGAGGGTGTTCGGACTGCCATTTCAATCCTGGAGGAACATGGCAGTCTCAAGCAGGGCCAAGTCTCATCGGGTTTCCAGTCAAGCGTTCTTGTTCATTGGAGCCTCATTGAGGATGGGCGCAGTGGCGGTTCATCTGCCAGAGGCTGGGACTCCCCCGTCAGTCTCTTGAGTCCAAATCACAGGCCACAGCCAGCGAGTACCAGAGGGTTCGAGGAGACACGTGCTCCACAGTTGTACTGATTCCATCTTCATCGCTTGGTCACCCATCTCTTGGGATTTTGAACCCATCATCACAGGCGTAGGAGGAACGTTGACCAGTGTCACCCCAGGCTCCTCACAGCCCCCAATGGAATCCGGTTCCACAAAATCTGAACAAGGGCGGTCCTTTTAAACTCCTGTCTCCCACGGTGGTAACTACAAATGCAAGGACATGGGGCTGGGGGCAACTTTCATTTCTGAGGATGTCCAGGGCAGATGGAAAAAGCAGGATCACCAGATCTTCCAGTTAGAAGGAGATGCTGGTGGTATTTTTAGCTCATCTACACTGTGCCCAGTTTCCAAGGGAACATGTCTTATCTGAACAAGCAAGGGGCACAGGGCCCTAGAATTGTGTCTTATCACCTGAGCCATTTCGCCTCCTGGTGTCCCACCGCTCTCTGTTTGAGAGGATAGATCATGTGTGTGGGAGCCATGGGTGCACTTGTGTGCGCTGGAGGTCAATGCCTTGCGGCGTCTATTCTGCAGTTTGGTTCAATCTCCGAAGGCATGGCCAGTGCATTCCGTAGTCCCAGGAGTCATTCAAAAGATTCATGAGAACCATGCCCAGGTGTTACTGGTGGGTTAGTCTCAATGGTTTCCCACTCCTCTTGAGGCTTTCGGGCAGTCCCCACCTGAAAACCAACTGCCTCAAGCTGGAGACCAACATGTTTCTTTGGATATTGGTCTCAGCACCATCCACAGCCAGCACTGCCCGTGACGCGGAGAACGGCAGACTTCTCATGAAGGAGCAAAGGAATGGGGGAGATATGATAAAGTTTGCTTTAGTCAATGTGTCAGCACCTCCTGCTTCCACAACCTCAAAATGCTCAATGTAATCTTCAAGTAACTCCCCGTCAGCAGATGCAGAATGGTCACCCAGGACCTCGACACCAGCAAGCTGGACTACGGCAACACACTCTGTCGGAACCACTGTCCAACTGCTGGAAGACCTCGGACCATACAAAACCCAGCGGCCAGACTCAGGCTTTCCCCCGTGTTCACATCACGCCCACCAACAAAGACCTCCACTGTCTCCCATTCAACAAACCACACGCAAAACACCCACCAGACACTTCTGCTCAGCCAGAGTCCTGCTCGCACACGACCCCCACATACACAGAACCAGCGCTGGCTGTCGGGCTTCCTCCTACCTCGTGCCGAAAGCCTGGAGCGATCTGCCCCAACACCTTCGAGCTCCCCCTCAGTCCTCGAGAAACTGAAAACATGTCTCTTCCGCTGACAGAACCCCTGCTTCCTCGGCGCCCAGACTCTCCAGGGTGAGCTGTGCCCCCCTGCTTCCTCAGCGCCCATACTCTCCAGGGTGAGCTGTGCTCCCCTGCTTCCTCAGCGCCCAGACTCTCCAGGGTGAGCTGTGCCCCCCTGCTTCCTCAGCGCCCATACTCTCCAGGATGAGCTGTGCTCCCCTGCTTCCTCAGCGCCCATACTCTCCAGGGTGAGCTGTGCTCCCCTGCTTCCTCGGCGCCCAGACTCTCCAGGGTGAGCTGTGCCCCCTTGCTTCCTCAGCGCCCATACTCTCCAGGGTGAGCTGTGCTCCCCTGCTTCCTCAGCGCCCAGACTCTCCAGGGTGAGCTGTGCCCCCCTGCTTCCTCAGCGCCCATACTCTCCAGGGTGAGCTGTGCTCCCCTGCTTCCTCAGCGCCCATACTCTCCAGGGTGAGCTGTGCTACCCTGCTTCCTCAGCGCCCATACTCTCCAGGATGAGCTGTGCTCCCCTGCTTCCTTAGCGCCCATACTCTCCAGGGTGAGCTGTGCTCCCCTGCTTCCTCAGCGCCCATACTCTCCAGGATGAGCTGTGCTCCCTGCTTCCTTAGGGCCCATACTCTCCAGGGTGAGCTGTGCTACCCTGCTTCCTCAGCGCCCATACTCTCCAGGGTGAGCTGTGCTCCCCTGCTTCCTCAGCGCCCAGACTCTCTAGGGTGAGCTGTGCTACCCTGCTTCCTCGGCGCCCATACTCTCCAGGGTGAGCTGTGCTCCCCTGCTTCCTCGGCGCCCAGACTCTCCAGGGTCAGCTGTGCTCCCCTGCTTCCTCGGCGCCCATACTCTCCAGGGTGAGCTGTGCTCCCCTGCTTCCTCGGCGCCCAGACTCTCCAGGGTGAGCTGTGCTCCCCTGCTTCCTCGGCGCCCAGACCCTCCAGGGTGAGCTGTGCTCCCCTGCTTCCTCGGCGCCCAGACCCTCCAGGGTGAGCTGTGCTCCCCTGCTTCCTCGGCGCCCAGACCCTCCAGGGTGAGCTGTGCTCCCCTGCTTCCTCAGCGCCCAGACTCTCCAGGGTGAGCTGTGCTCCCCTGCTTCCTCGACGCCCAGACCCTCCAGGGTGAGCTGTGCTCCCCTGCTTCCTCGGCACCCAGACCCTCCAGGGTGAGCTGTGCTCCCCTGCTTCCTCGGCGCCCAGACCCTCCAGGGTGAGCTGTGCTCCCCTGCTTCCTCAGCGCCCATACTCTCCAGGGTGAGCTGTGCTCCCCTGCTTCCTCTGCGCCCATACTCTCCAGGGTGAGCTGTGCTCCCCTGCTTCCTCAGCGCCCATACTCTCCAGGGTGAGCTGTGCTCCCCTGCTTCCTCAGCGCCTAGACTCTCCAGGGTGAGCTGTGCTCCCCTGCTTCCTCGGCGCCTGTTGGACAGGCCACATGAAGGGCCCGCTCCCCCTCTGCCCGACCAGGCCCGAGCCCGGTCCCTCAAGTGTTACACACCACCACTTCACGTTTTCCGTCCCCTCCGGGACCCCTGCCTCTGAACATCTCGACCTCTTGGGCCCGATCCACTACTGGCCCGCGCGGCCGACCTGGGCGCCATCTTGGACAATGCACCACGAGGCCGCGTGGCCTCCGATCGACCCTAACCCTGGGCCTGGCCAGGCCTCAGACATCCCGGCACCACCATCCACCCAGGAGGTGAGCGGACTACTTGGCAGGTCAATGGGAGAAAGAGGTGTCGATGGCTCTCCCCCGCCAGGTACCGCTCGCCCCCAGCCTCCCCGGGCGCCGGCTCCACCCCCCTGCTGGGTGTCTGAACTCCCTCATCCTGGACCCCCCGACCTCCAAGTGCGAGGGTCCGGACATCAAAGGGCGACGGCCCTATAACTGAGGCAGCTCCAGAGCAGGAAGGCAGTTGTATCCTGGAGTCGAGAGACGCAGAGAAGAACTCATCCTTGACGGACTACTGGCGCTGCCGTAGCCCTACTTTGTGAACCATCGTCCTGCCTGCTGGCGCTGCCGCAACCTTCGTAAACCTTCATCGTCGTCGGGACCTGCTGGCGTGGCCGCGGACCGTTTGTACCTCCATCTTCATCGGGACCTGCTGGCTCCGCCGCGGACCGTCGCTACCTTCAACCATCTCGGGACCTGCTGGCTCCGCCGCGGCCCGACCATCTAGAACGCCGAGCTCGAGGATTGAGAGCTATCCATCCACCCATTTGGTAACAAGATCGTCCCGCTACCCCTTCCCCAAACCAGAGACTAGAACCGAGGGGACCCCTGAGTCCAGACCTCCTTGTATCATTTGGCCGTACTCAAAGAATTGCTGATAAAGTATCGTTTAACCTTATCCTTGTGTGGTGTCCGTCTGTGGGGGGGAAGTTACTTGTCTGTACGATCGCTGGAGACGGCTCTCCCTGGAGACCTCTCCCCTTATACTCGGCCGACCCTCCCGGTCCGTCTAACATTGGTGGCCAGCGGCGCGATCCGAATCACCGCATAATCGTACAGAGAGTAGCTCACCCCACGACGAAATCACGATGACAACCAAAGAAAGCGGATCCACCGAGAAATTTCAGATGGAGAAATTGGAAGAATACAGCCATCGTGAATTAAAACAATTCTGCATCGAACTAGGTATCGCTACCACCGGTCTAAGTACCAAAGATGATTTCAAACAGGCCCTGGAGTCCTGGGCAGAAACCGGGGCCGTCAGACCCCCGGACCAAAATATCGCAGTAGTAGACACCGCGGCTCCCGAGGAGCGAAGAACGGGTCTCTCGCAAGACGAGATCCAGGAACGAGAAAAAACAAGACTACATGAACTAGAAATGACCCGGCTCAAATGGATGGGGAACTCAAGTTGGCCGAACAGAAACTGAACTTAGAACATCTGAGGCTCCGAGAAGAAAGAGAGGAAAAACAGAGACAAAGAGAGCTCGAGGAAAAAAGACTGGCATATGAACATGAGCGCAAATTAGCTGAGATAGACTTACGCAAGCAGAACAAGGAATCCGGGGTGACCGAGCAACCCCGCACCCCAGGAGCAACAGATAAGAAGGTACACATCCCCAAGGATGTCGTTCGAGAATACTTCCGAGAGGACGACATCCAACAATGGTTCAAGGCCTACGAAATAGCTATGACCTCCCACTGGATCGATCGAAGCGACTGGGGAGCCGGTCTATGGGGGAGATTCCTCAATGAGGGCCGCGATGCCCTGCTACAGCTCCCGGACCATCTGATGACCTCCTATGACCATATGAAAGCGGCCCTCCTCACCCGCTATGGGCTCACACCCGAGATGTACCGCCAGAGGTTCAGAGACTGCACCCGCATCCCGGGTACAACTTGGGTGGAGTACGTTAACTATTTCAGCAGAGCCTTCGAGGGTTGGATCAAAGGAAGCAATGTCACAACTTACGAACAGCTCTTCAATCTCATGGTGTGGGAGCATCTGTCAAACAATTGCTTCATCGAACTCCGGCAGCACCTCCTCGACAGCAAATTGTCTGATCCACGGCAGCTCGCAGCCGAAGCTGACCGGTGGGAAATCACCAGAGTGGGCCGAAATGGGTCCTATGAACAGAACCGAAACCACCACGGTCAGCACCATCCCCGAGGAGGAGGAGGGGGGGGCCAAGGAAGAGGAAAAGACAGCACTCCGGCCGCCCCCGCTGCCAGCACCCCTCCCCCGGCCAACCGGGGCAGCACCCCGGCACGACCAGGATATAGGGCCAATGTCACGTGTCACCGATGCCAGCGAGTCGGCCACTACGCAAACGACCCAAATTGCCCACAGAACCAGAGCCCGAGACCCCGCCAGGTGGCTGCCGCTGCCCTGGGGGAAGAACAGATCTCCGAGGAACAAGAAGAATATGAGCAAGAACATCAAGAATGGGAGCCAGCCGCCATGGCTCTAGCTTGCTTAGGGGGGAAAGACATGGTCCCGCGGGTCCCCCTACCCGCTAACACCCGGAAGTACAGCCAATGGGTGAGCATCAATGGACGCCGGGCCGAAGCCCTCCGTGACACCGGGGCCAGCGTGACAGCCGTCCGCTGTCACCTGGTGACCCCAGAACAGTTCCTACCAAATATTCTTTGCCCTGTCCGTTCAGCCGATAACTCGGAGAGTCTGTGTCGGATGGCCTGTGTCCCTTTCGAATGGGGAGGGGTCTCCGGCATGTTGAAGGTGACGGTCCGAGATGATGCCCCCGTAGACTGCCTCCTGGGGAATGACCTTGAAAGCTCTCCGTGGGCAGCCGTAGAACGAAGGGAACACCTGGGGCTGTTAGGCATCCCGGACTGGGCGTGCATCACCACCCGGTCCATGGCCGCCCGTGCCAATCTCCGACCCGAGGAACCTGAATGGCCGGCGCCGCCTCCCCCGGTCGCTCCAGTCGAAGACGCCGACCGTGCCGTCCCCCCAGAACCAGCTCAACCTCCGGGCCTCTCGGGCCTCGACCAGTGGCATCAAGAGGGGGGGCCCACACAGGAGCAGTTTCGCCAAGAGCAGAAGACCTGTCCCTCCCTCGAGGGACTCCGCCAACAAGCCCTCGCCCAGAACGCAGGGGATACCTCCGGAACACACTGGGTCTATTGGGACAATGATCTGCTATACAGTGAACAAAGGATCGCGGAGTTGGGGGCCAGTCGGGTGCTAGTAGTGCCCCTCCGTTTTAGAGACTTCTTGCTAAATCTGGCCCACGATGTCCCCCTGGCTGGACACCTGGGTCAGGATAAAACTTACAGCCGCCTAGTGACCCACTTCTTCTGGCCTAAAATGAGGAATGATGTACTCCAGCATTGCCGATCTTGCCCCACGTGCCAAGCCGGTGGGAAGAGCGGCCGCAAACTAAAAGCCCCCCTGCAACCATTTCCAGTGGTCACCACCCCGTTCAAGAGGGTCGGGATAGACATTGTGGGGCCCCTGGACCCCCGCACAGCACAAGGACATCGGTTCATCCTGGTACTGGTGGACCACGCCACCCGCTACCCCGAGGCTGTTCCCCTGCGAACTGTGACAGCCCCGGTAGTCGGCCGGGCCCTGATGGGGATCTTCTCCCATGTGGGCTTCCCCCGAGAAGTCGTCAGCGACAGAGGCACGAACTTTATTTCAAAATATATGAAGTCCCTCTGGCAACAGTGTGGGGTCACCTACCGATTCACGACCCCCTATCACCCTCAAGGAAACGGACTCGTTGAGCGGTTCAACCGCACGCTCAAAGGGATGATTGGGGGGTTGGAAGAGCCCCTCCGTCGCCAGTGGGATGTGCTACTGCCGTGCCTCCTCTTCGCATATCGAGAAGTCCCCCAGAAGTCCCTCGGCTTCAGCCCGTTTGAACTGTTGTATGGACACCCCGTACGGGGGCCGCTCAGCCTAGTCAAGGAAGGCTGGGAAATGCCCCCTCTAAAGAACCCTCCAGATGTCTTCAAATACCTCCTAACCCTCTGCAACCAGACCCGACGGTTCAGAGAGCTGGCAAAAGCAAACTTGGAGGCCAGTCAAGAGGACATGAAAAAGTGGTATGACCAAAATGCCTCCTCCATCGAATTTGAACCCGGCCAACAAGTATGGGTGATGTCCCCCACCGAACCATGCGCCCTGCAAGACAAGTGGACGGGGCCCTTCAAAGTAGTTGAGCGCAAGGGCCCTGTCACCTATCTCATCGACATGGAATCTTCACGGAACCCCCTCCGGGTCCTCCACGCTAATAGGCTGAAACCCCATTTCGTGCGTTCAGAACTCAGCCTCCTGATGGCCACAGACAATGGAGCCGAAGAAGACTCCGAACCCCTCCCTGACCTCCTACGGACTCGGGAGAAAGACGGCTCCGTGGACGGGGTCCGACTCTCGGAGGCCCTCACCCTGGAACAACGCCAAGAATGTCGAGACCTCCTGCTGCAGTTCGCCAGCCTGTTCTCCCTCACCCCAGGTGTCACCTCCTGGTGTGTGCACGACGTGGACACGGGGGACAGCCCCCCTATCCGCCACCGGGCCTACCGCGTACCAGATCGGGTACGGGCCTGCATTCAAGAAGAAGTAACCAAGATGCTCACGCTCGGGGTCATTGAGCCCTCAGACAGCCCCTGGGCCAGCCCAGTAGTACTGGTCCCCAAAGCAGCCACCCCCGGCACCACACCGGAACTCCGGTTCTGCGTCGACTACCGGGGCTTGAATGCGGTCACCAGAACAGACGCACATCCCATCCCCCGGGCAGATGAGCTAATCGACCGCATGGGAGCTGCCCGCTACCTCAGCATTTTCGACCTGACGGCGGGCTACTGGCAGATCGGCCTCACACCCCGGGCCCAAGAACGATCTGCGTTTTCCACTCCTGACGGCCATTATCATTTCAAAGTCATGCCCTTCGGCATGAAGAATGCCCCAGCAACGTTTCAGCGACTCGTTAATCAGGTCTTGGCCGGACTCGAAGGATTCAGTGCCGCCTACCTAGACGACATCGCTGTATACAGCCACCACTGGTCCGACCACCTCCACCACCTCCGAGAGGTGCTACAGGCCCTTCAGCGAGCTGGCCTCACGATCAAGGCCAGCAAATGCCAGATTGGTCAGGGGTCCGTGACCTACCTCGGACACCAGGTGGGAAGCGGCCTGGTGGCCCCTCTACAGCTCAAGATCGCTGCCATCCAGTCCTGGCAGCCCCCCATCACCCAGACCGAGGTACGCGCCTTTCTGGGACTCACGGGCTATTACCGACGGTTCGTGAAGGACTATGGTAGCATAGTGGGGCCCCTCACAGAACTCACGTCCAAAAATCAACCACAGAAGGTCAACTGGACCCCAGATTGTCAAACAGCCTTCGAACAACTGAAGGCCGCCATGTGCTCCGCCCCTGTGCTCCAGGCCCCCGACTACAGCCGGGAATTCGTCTAGACGGATGCCTCCGACCACGGCATTGGGGCGGTCCTGTCTCAATTGAACCCCGAAGGCCTTGATCAGCCAGTGGCCTTCATCAGCCGGCGACTCCTGCCTCGAGAACAACGCTGGAGCACCATCGAGAGGGAGGCCTTCGCCGTGGTATGGGCCCTCAAAAAGCTCCGGCCCTATCTTTTTGGCACACACTTTCGGGTACAGACCGACCATCGACCCCTGCAGTGGCTGATGCAGATGCGGGGGGAGAACCCAAAACTGCTACGTTGGTCCATCTCCCTACAGGGGATGGACTTCACTGTGGAACATCGACCTGGACAAGACCACGCCAACGCGGATGGCCTGTCACGCTTTTTCTGCCTCGACGAGGAGAGTCCCCAAGAGGATGGGTGACTCTCCCCGCCTTCAGCTGGGGGGGACGCATGTTGGACAGGCCACATGAAGGGCCCGCTCCCCCTCTGCCCGACCAGGCCCGAGCCCGGTCCCTCAAGTGTTACACACCACCACTTCACGTTTTCCGTCCCCTCCGGGACCCCTGCCTCTGAACATCTCGACCTCTTGGGCCCGATCCACTACTGGCCCGCGCGGCCGACCTGGGCGCCATCTTGGACAATGCACCACGAGGCCGCGTGGCCTCCGATCGACCCTAACCCTGGGCCTGGCCAGGCCTCAGACATCCCGGCACCACCATCCACCCAGGAGGTGAGCGGACTACTTGGCAGGTCAATGGGAGAAAGAGGTGTCGATGGCTCTCCCCCGCCAGGTACCGCTCGCCCCCAGCCTCCCCGGGCGCCGGCTCCACCCCCCTGCTGGGTGTCTGAACTCCCTCATCCTGGACCCCCCGACCTCCAAGTGCGAGGGTCCGGACATCAAAGGGCGACAGCCCTATAACTGAGGCAGCTCCAGAGCAGGAAGGCAGTTGTATCCTGGAGTCGAGAGACGCAGAGAAGAACTCATCCTTGACGGACTACTGGCGCTGCCGTAGCCCTACTTTGTGAACCATCGTCCTGCCTGCTGGCGCTGCCGCAACCTTCGTAAACCTTCATCGTCGTCGGGACCTGCTGGCGTGGCCGCGGACCGGTTGTACCTCCATCTTCATCGGGACCTGCTGGCTCCGCCGCGGACCGTCGCTACCTTCAACCATCTCGGGACCTGCTGGCTCCGCCGCGGCCCGACCATCTAGAACGCCGAGCTCGAGGATTGAGAGCTATCCATCCACCCATTTGGTAACAAGACTGTCCCGCTACCCCTTCCCCAAACCAGAGACTAGAACCGAGGGGACCCCTGAGTCCAGACCTCCTTGTATCATTTGGCCGTACTCAAAGAATTGCTGATAAAGTATCGTTTAACCTTATCCTTGTGTGGTGTCCGTCTGTGGGGGGGAAGTTACTTGTCTGTACGATCGCTGGAGACGGCTCTCGCTGGAGACCTCTCCCCTTATACTCGGCCGACCCTCCCGGTCCGTCTAACAGCGCCCATACTCTCCAGGGTGAGCTGTGCTCCCCTGCTTCCTCGGCGCCCATACTCTCCAGGGTGAGCTGTGCTCCCCTGCTTCCTCAGCGCCCAGACTCTCCAGGGTGAGCTGTGCTCCCCTGCTTCCTCAGCGCCCATACTCTCCAGGGTGAGCTGTGCTCCCCTGCTTCCTCGGCGCCCATACTCTCCAGGGTGAGCTGTGCTCCCCTGCTTCCTCAGCGCCCATACTCTCCAGGGTGAGCTGTGCTCCCCTGCTTCCTCAGCGCCCATACTCTCCAGGGTGAGCTGTGCTCCCCTGCTTCCTCAGCGCCCATACTCTCCAGGGTGAGCTGTGCTCCCTGCTTCCTTAGCGCCCATACTCTCCAGGGTGAGCTGTGCTCCCCTGCTTCCTCAGCGCCCATACTCTCCAGGGTGAGCTGTGCTCCCCTGCTTCCTCAGCGCCCAGACTCTCTAGGGTGAGCTGTGCTCCCCTGCTTCCTCAGCGCCCATACTCTCCAGGGTGAGCTGTGCTCCCCTGCTTCCTCGGCGCCCAGACTCTCCAGGGTGAGCTGTGCTCCCCTGCTTCCTCGGCGCCCAGACCCTCCAGGGTGAGCTGTGCTCCCCTGCTTCCTCGGCGCCCAGACCCTCCAGGGTGAGCTGTGCTCCCCTGCTTCCTCAGCGCCCAGACTCTCCAGGGTGAGCTGTGCTCCCCTGCTTCCTCGACGCCCAGACCCTCCAGGGTGAGCTGTGCTCCCCTGCTTCCTCAGCACCCAGGCCCTCCAGGGTGAGCTGTGCTCCCCTGCTTCCTCGGCGCCCAGACCCTCCAGGGTGAGCTGTGCTCCCCTGCTTCCTCAGCGCCCATACTCTCCAGGGTGAGCTGTGCTCCCCTGCTTCCTCTGCGCCCATACTCTCCAGGGTGAGCTGTGCTCCCCTGCTTCCTCAGCGCCCATACTCTCCAGGGTGAGCTGTGCTCCCCTGCTTCCTCAGCGCCTAGACTCTCCAGGGTGAGCTGTGCTCCCCTGCTTCCTCGGCGCCCATACTCTCCAGGGTGAGCTGTGCTCCCCTGCTTCCTCAGCGCCTAGACTCTCCAGGGTGAGCTGTGCTCCCTGCTTCCTCAGCGCCTAGACTCTCCAGGGTGAGCTGTGCTCCCCTGCTTCCTCGGCGCCCATACTCTCCAGGGTGAGCTGTGCTCCCCTGCTTCCTCAGCGCCCAGACTCTCCAGGGTGAGCTGTGCTCCCCTGTTTCCTCAGCGCCCATACTCTCCAGGGTGAGCTGTGCTCCCCTGCTTCCTCGGCGCCCATACTCTCCAGGGTGAGCTGTGCTCCCCTGCTTCCTCAGCGCCCATACTCTCCAGGGTGAGCTGTGCTCCCCTGCTTCCTCAGCGCCCATACTCTCCAGGGTGAGCTGTGCTCCCCTGCTTCCTTAGCGCCCATACTCTCCAGGGTGAGCTGTGCTCCCCTGCTTCCTCGGCGCCCATACTCTCCAGGGTGAGCTGTGCTCCCCTGCTTCCTCGGCGCCCATACTCTCCAGGGTGAGCTGTGCTCCCCTGCTTCCTCGGCGCCCATACTCTCCAGGGTGAGCTGTGCTCCCCTGCTTCCTCAGCGCCCATACTCTCCAGGGTGAGCTGTGCTCCCCTGCTTCCTCAGCGCCCATACTCTCCAGGGTGAGCTGTGCTCCCCTGCTTCCTCAGCGCCCATACTCTCCAGGGTGAGCTGTGCTCCCCTGCTTCCTCAGCGCCCATACTCTCCAGGGTGAGCTGTGCTCCCCTGCTTCCTTAGCGCCCATACTCTCCAGGGTGAGCTGTGCTCCCCTGCTTCCTCGGCGCCCATACTCTCCAGGGTGAGCTGTGCTCCCCTGCTTCCTCGGCGCCCATACTCTCCAGGGTGAGCTGTGCTCCCCTGCTTCCTCAGCGCCCATACTCTCCAGGGTGAGCTGTGCTCCCCTGCTTCCTCAGCGCCCATACTCTCCAGGGTGAGCTGTGCTCCCCTGCTTCCTCAGCGCCCATACTCTCCAGGGTGAGCTGTGCTCCCTGCTTCCTTAGCGCCCATACTCTCCAGGGTGAGCTGTGCTCCCCTGCTTCCTCAGCGCCCATACTCTCCAGGGTGAGCTGTGCTCCCTGCTTCCTTAGCGCCCAGACTCTCCAGGGTGAGCTGTGCTCCCCTGCTTCCTCAGCGCCCATACTCTCCAGGGTGAGCTGTGCTCTTCGCAAATACCTTCAAGATAACAAAGTTTGCCTTAGCATTGATGTTGGGGTGTTGTTCATGCATCTCTCACTCCGGTGTCTCCTGTTTCTCACTCTCCTCAGGTCTTTCTCACCTTTCTGTCCATATTCTCACATGTGTTGCTTCTCTTTCACTGCTCTCAACCTTGTCTTTTTCTTCCTCTCTTCAATCACTTCTCTCCATCCCCTCTCTCTCAGGTCACCCTCCCCCCCCTTCTCCTCCTCGCTCCCTATCAGGAAGATTAACCTGTGTGAGAGACGAGTGATGCTCCCACAGCTGGTCCTAGGTTCTCCGTCCCACAGACCCTCGGGTTTTATAATAAGGAATAAATACTGAAAGAGCTCAGCTCTCGATCTGTGTCTGCGCGGGGCTCTCGATCTGTGTCTGCGCGGGGCTCTCGATCTGTGTCTGCGCGGAGCTCTCGATCTGTGTCTGCGCGGGGCTCTCGATCTGTGTCTGCGCGGAGCTCTCGCTCTGTGTCTGCGCGGAGCTCTCGCTCTGTGTCTGCGCGGGGCTCAGCCCTGTCTGCAGTGGAGCTCTCGATCTGTGTCTGCGCGGAGCTCTCGCTCTGTGTCTGCGCGGAGCTCTCGCTCTGTGTCTGCGCGGAGCTCTCGCTCTGTGTCTGCGCGGAGCTCTCGCTCTGTGTCTGCGCGGGGCTCAGCCCTGTCTGCAGTGGAGCTCAGCTGCAGACCTGGAAGAGCCCAGCTCTGTCTGCCCAGGATCACAGTGCCAGGGACTCCGCTCAATGAAAGAAATGCGGCTGGCCGAGGCCACCCGGAGGGCAACTGCGAAAGTAGTCAAACGCCACCACTTTGTGAAATTGTCAGCGGGCTTGAAGCAGG
Organism: Lissotriton vulgaris; assembly: GCF_964263255.1. NCBI lineage: Eukaryota > Metazoa > Chordata > Amphibia > Caudata > Salamandridae > Lissotriton > Lissotriton vulgaris. The sequence goes on along the minus strand of NW_028245490.1, from coordinate 181,860 downwards.
ACTTGATAATGTGGGATGACTTCCTGGATGACTTCAACGGCACGGTCATCTGGAGGGCACCTTGGGCTGACTGTCCGGAACTCAGCATGTTCACGGATGCTTCAGGCAGGGAGGGCTTTGGTGCAATTCTGGGCGAACAATGGTGTGCGCAAGAATGGCCCAACGCCTGGCGCAAGCGAGGCATCACTGCCAACATTACAGTGTTGGAGCTTTTCCCTATTGTCATTGCTCTGCATCTCTGGCCCGGCCTTTTGTCCGACAGAAAGGTACTCTTTTGGTCAGACAACATGGCGGTCGTCCAAGCTATCAATGGGCAGACTGCTAGTTGCCCGATGGTCCTCACCCTGCTTAGGGAGTTAGCGAGAAGGAGCCTGCGCTGCAATATGGAGTTCAGGGCGTGACACATTCCTGGGGTCATTAACGTTGCAGCTGATGCTCTTTCGCGTTTCCAGTGGGACCGTTTCCGTGCGGCCTGCCCACAAGCGAGAAAGGAGATGACCCCCTTCCCACCGGCACTCTGGCGCATCTTGGAGTGGAGCAAGAACTGAGAGCAATGGGGGAGAGAGCATTGGTGCCAGGTACCAGGAAGCGTTATGGGAGGCACCTGGCAATTTTCAACGAGGCAGTCATAGGCATGGGGTTGGCGGGAGTACCCCTTGAAGACAGAGTACAGGCTTTCACTGTCTGGGCAAGGAAACAGGGCAAGTCTCACTCCTGGATTTGTAGCCACTTAGCCGCTGTTAGCAATGATGCTAAGCTGAAAGGTTTGAGGAATCCAGCCCAGTCCTTCGTCATCAGGGCGGCCTTGAAGGGGTGGGCAAGGGACGAACCTAGGACACCGGACAATAGAGCCCCCATTGATTTCCGCACTCTGCAGTCTATGCTGGTGGTGTTGCAAGCCGTGGCACACACTCATTTCGAATCTTCTTTGTTTGCGGCAGCTTTCTTCGGAGCTTTTCGTAGTAGCGAGTTGGTTGCACGTTCCAAAAGTGACATTTCAGGGGATGCTCTGGGCAGGGATGACGTCAGTGTAGACACAAACCTGACTATCACGCTCAGGAAGTCAAAGACGGACCAGGCGAGGAAAGGGGTTGTCATTGTGCTGGCTCCATTGGAAGACCAGATAGGTTGTCCAGTCTCAGCGGTCCGTGCCTACCTCGCCCTTCGACCAACAGTATCAGGTTACCTCCTCATGCATGAGGATCTAAGCCCCCTCACCAGGTACCAGATGGACAAAGTTATGATGGCATGTCTCTCCAGAGCAGGTTTTTCGAATAAGGGAATGAGGTTCTCCAGCCATTCTTTCAGAACAGGGCCGGCCACTGCGGCTTCCTGCGCTGGCATGCCAGAGGCAAGCATACAAAGAGTTGGGCACTGGGTATCCCTTTGTTATAAGCGTTACATCCACCCCTGAGATATGGGTTGATGTCAAGTTTGCAGTGATGGTCTAATTGATATTTCCGTGTGCAGTGTTTGCTGTGTTGTACCATTTGTGTGAATAAAAGAACAAAAAGTGAAATTGTGTCCTTTGTTTCAACAGGTTCAAGAGTGTGGGTTTTGGGGCATTCAACCGTCGCAAGGTTAGGCCGATGGGCGGCCATAAGGAACTGGATGCGCGGTTTCACCAACACGAAGTGCGTGTGGATGGGTTTCCCTGGCATGCCCTGGAACGGCCTTTTGCCTATGCTCAAGGACTCCCTAGCTTCAAGGGGGGCACCTCCCCATCATCTGGTCATCCACTTGGGGGGCAATGATATCACCACCCTGGGAAGGTCAGCCCTTTTGCATAAAATGAAAGTCGACCTGGGAGAAGTGTGCAGATTATTAGGAAGCTGTGAGGTATCGTGGTCCGAATTGGTACCGCGCAGGGTATGGCAGGGCGCTAAGTCAGGCGAAGCAATAGCGAAGTCGAGGAGGAGAATAAACGGCGACATGCATTAATTCACCTTGCAGAGGGGCATTGGTTTCATCAGGCTTGAAATGATTCAGGATAAGATAAAAGGTTACTTTGAACCTGACGGCGTCCACCTTTCTCCAGTCGGCATGGACCTTTTTCTATTGGACTTACAGGAAGCCCTGCAGGGTAAAGGCTGCAAATAGTAGAGAAAGTTAGGTGGTGGGGGGCCCGGACGGCGGCGGTTGCCGCCGGCCGGGCTGTGGCGGAGTTACAGGGCGATCCGGAAGCAGAGAGGCGCAGCATTGTACCTCAGCAGGCAAATAGGGGTGCCAGAGCCTAAGACCTGGACCTCAGGGGTGGTCCGGGAACCCGTGTCGGTGCCCCAGTAGTCCTTCGGGCAGTTGTGGGCCTGTGCAACCGGGGGCTTGCCTAACTGCGCTCCGTCCCACTAGGGGCGCGAGTACATTAATTACCATTAGGGGGCAGCACTCAGGTGGTTCGCCACGGTGCTGCCTGGCTCTTCAGGCGGGCAGGTGGCGAGAATGCGGCCTGCCCGTGGATCGCCCGTTAGATAACCCATCATGATTACATAATGTTGTATGTAATAAACCTGCCGCAAGTTTTTTCCCAACATAACACTTGTGTCTTGTGTGTTATTTGCGGGTATGTGGTATGTTGTGGGGCGGAAGGGGGGTCCTGTTGCCATGATGTAACTATGACCTATGGGTACAGAGTCTGTGCCCCGTCTGTGCATGGGTTCAGCACTATGTGCCCGATTCACAGAACTAACTTAAGACAAAATCCTAAACTTACTACTTTTGGTATTCACAGAAGTTAGGATTTTGTCTTAAGTTAGTTGTGTGAAACGGGCCCAGTGTATGCAGGGACGTGGCCGTATCTGTGCTGGCGCTCGGCTCTGTCTGCCTAGGATCACAGTGCTGCGTATGCAGGGACGTGGCCGCATCTGTGCTGGAGCTCGGCTCTGTCTGCCCAGGATCACAGTGCTGGAGCTCGGCTCTGTCTGCCCAGGATCACAGTGCTGCGTATGCAGGGACGTGGCCGCATCTGTGCTGGCGCTCGGCTCTGTCTGCCCAGGATCACAGTGCTGGAGCTCGGCTCTGTCTGCCCAGGATCACAGTGCTGCGTATGCAGGGACGTGGCCGCATCTGTGCTGGAGCTCGGCTCTGTCTGCCCAGGATCACAGTGCTGCGTATGCAGGGACGTGGCCGCATCTGTGCTGGAGTTCGGCTCTGTCTGCCCAGGATCACAGTGCTGCGTATGCAGGGACGTGGCCGCATCTGGGCTGGCGCTCGGCTCTGTCTGCCCAGGATCACAGTGCTGCGTATGCAGGGACGTGGCCGCATCTGTGCTGGCGCTCGGCTCTGTCTGCCTAGGATCACAGTGCTGCGTATGCAGGGACGTGGCCGCATCTGTGCTGGAGCTCGGCTCTGTCTGCCCAGGATCACAGTGCTGGAGCTCGGCTCTGTCTGCCCAGGATCACAGTGCTGCGTATGCAGGGACGTGGCCGCATCTGTGCTGGAGCTCGGCTCTGTCTGCCCAGGATCACAGTGCTGCGTATGCAGGGACGTGGCCGCATCTGTGCTGGAGTTCGGCTCTGTCTGCCCAGGATCACAGTGCTGCGTATGCAGGGACGCGGCCGCATCTGGGCTGGCGCTCGGCTCTGTCTGCCCAGGATCACAGTGCTGCGTATGCAGGGACGTGGCCGCATCTGTGCTGGCGCTCGGCTCTGTCTGCCCAGGATCACAGTGCTGCGTATGCAGGGACGTGGCCGCATCTGGGCTGGCGCTCGGCTCTGTCTGCCCAGGATCACAGTGCTGCGTATGCAGGGACGTGGCCGCATCTGTGCTGGAGCTCGGCTCTGTCTGCCCAGGATCACAGTGCTGCGTATGCAGGGACGTGGCCGCATCTGTGCTGGCGCTCGGCTCTGTCTGCCCAGGATCACAGTGCTGCGTATGCAGGGACGTGGCCGCATCTGTGCTGGCGCTCGGCTCTGTCTGCAGAGGATCACAGTGCTGCGTATGCAGGGTCGTGGCCGCATCTGTGCTGGAGCTCGGCTCTGTCTGCCCAGGATCACAGTGCTGCGTATGCAGGGACGTGGCCGCATCTGTGCTGGAGCTCGGCTCTGTCTGCCCAGGATCACAGTGCTGCGTATGCAGGGACGTGGCCGCATCTGTGCTGGAGCTCGGCTCTGTCTGCCCAGGATCACAGTGCTGCGTATGCAGGGACGTGGCCGCATCTGTGCTGGAGCTCGGCTCTGTCTGCCCAGGATCACAGTGCTGCGTATGCAGGGACGTGGCCGCATCTGTGCTGACGTTCGGCTCTGTCTGCCCAGGATCACAGTGCTGCGTATGCAGGGACGTGGCCGCATCTGTGCTGACGTTCGGCTCTGTCTGCCCAGGATCACAGTGCTGCGTATGCAGGGACGTGGCCGCATCTGTGCTGGCGCTCGGCTCTGTCTGCCCAGGATCACAGTGCTGCGTATGCAGGGACGTGGCCGCATCTGTGCTGGAGCTCGGCTCTGTCTGCCCAGGATCACAGTGCTGCGTATGCAGGGACGTGGCCGCATCTGTGCTGGCGCTCGGCTCTGTCTGCCCAGGATCACAGTGCTGGAGCTCGGCTCTGTCTGCCCAGGATCACAGTGCTGCGTATGCAGGGACGTGGCCGCATCTGTGCTGGAGTTCGGCTCTGTCTGCCCAGGATCACAGTGCTGCGTATGCAGGGACGTGGCCGCATCTGTGCTGACGTTCGGCTCTGTCTGCCCAGGATCACAGTGCTGCGTATGCAGGGACGTGGCCGCATCTGGGCTGGCGCTCGGCTCTGTCTGCCCAGGATCACAGTGCTGCGTATGCAGGGACGTGGCCGCATCTGTGCTGACGTTCGGCTCTGTCTGCCCAGGATCACAGTGCTGCGTATGCAGGGACGTGGCCGCATCTGTGCTGACGTTCGGCTCTGTCTGCCCAGGATCACAGTGCTGCGTATGCAGGGACGTGGCCGCATCTGTGCTGGCGCTCGGCTCTGTCTGCCCAGGATCACAGTGCTGGAGCTCGGCTCTGTCTGCCCAGGATCACAGTGCTGCGTATGCAGGGACGTGGCTGCATCTGTGCTGGCGCTCGGCTCTCTCTGCAGAGCAGTGAGTTCAGCTCTACAAGGCGAGGTGATGGGTCTGTGGCAGAGCTTCACCCTGTGCACAAAAACCTACTTCTCTCTCTGCAAGAACTTGTTTTTGTCTTGTCTTCTAAATGTTCAGCCTCTCTCCAGAAGAACAACCTACTTCCTCTCCCTAATAAAATAGGCGCTGAAAGGAGCTTCTTGAAACCGAGCTGACTTCACCCTATGGAATGATTTATTTGAATTGACTTTGTGCTGCGAGGGTCCGGACACTTGGTGCTGGGCTCGGTTTACTGTGTCCTCACCCCTCTCAGTGACACACCCTCTTCCTTCTCAGAGTGCACCTTCTTGTGAACGCCTTCTTGATGCTCTCTGCGATGATGTCATGTTGTTTTATGCTTTTGGGCAACATTTGTAGTGAGGAAAGTTAGAAGGAGCAGGGCAGTGGTCGAAGTGGGGACAAAAAAAGTAGGGGAACTGTGGGCGGAGACTCAGGGGGCGGTAATAAGCAGGTGGTTGGATTAGTGGGCGGAGTCGGAGGTGTGACGAAAAATAGCAAAACATTCCAATTTTTTTAGTGTATTTGGTATTTCACTGACCAGTTACAGCTTATAACGTTATTTAATTCAAACAATCGATAAACATGTTTATTTGAGGTTTAATATATAAGTTGTTTATATTTAATTCATTTACAATGTGGGACATGTTTCCGATCACAGAGTATTCCAAATACGCTTGTAAGTGGAATCATAAGCCATTTGTCTCCGTGATTTATGCATTTTTAGGAATGAGTCATTATGCCAGTTCTGCTGGCTTTGTTACTGGGAGACGATTTTGCAGCATTTGTGCTGCGTTGCACTACTCAATATCTATGAAGTTGTTTAAAGACATGCAAAGTGGCTTAACGTGGCTTTTAAAACTTGACTTGGAGCTTTGCCTTGTGCATGTACCACATTGCAAGGTGCAAGCATGACGCAAGGCCCTTGATAATATGCTCCTTTGTCTGGTGTGCATGCAAATCCTGCATTGCAAATCCTGCATTGCAAATCCCTGGTGAGGTTGCAATGCAAAATGGAGGCACCAATGGTTGAGGTGGACGGGCCTCAAGGGTCCTGTGCATCATCTCCAGATCGAGCCTCCCCTTCACTCTGTCATTCTGGCATCGATCAATACCCTGCTTTATACATACCTGTGTTCTGTCCTCTCTTTGCCACCATTACTTCCTGGCATCGCTCATTTCCGTACTTCTAGCATAGCAAGCCAACCTACATCTTGGCCTCACTTTTAACCCTGATTCCAGCAAACCCAGATCTTGCCCTCCCCAATTTTAATTCCTGCCATCGCACATTACTCAGCTTTTAACATACCCAGATCCAGCTTTGCTTTCACCCACTCTCACTTCCTGGCATTGAACAAAACCCTGCTTCTGGCAAAGCTAGGTTCAGCCCTACCCATGCACCGTTAGCCCCTGGCATAGTCGTTAGTATGCTTCTACCATACTTGGATCCAACCCTCAACTCGTCACCCTTAGTTTCTGGCTTCGCTAACTACCCAACCCCTTGCATACAGGGTATATCCTTCCTGTCACCTTACTTCCTGGCATTGTCCTTTACCCTACTTCTAGCACCCCAGGATCAAACCATTGTGTTGCCACCCTTATTTTAAACAACGCTAATGACTTTACTTTTAGGATGTCAGGAGCCAGCTCTCCCCTCGCTATCCTCACTTTCTAGCACTGCTCATTACCATGCATCTAGCATACCCAAATACAGCCCTCCCATCACCACCCTTACTTCCTGGCACTCATTACCTTGCTTCTAGCATACCCAGCTTCAGCTCTTCCCTTACCACCTTTACTTCATGTTCTAGTTTTTTGCCATGCTTCTACCAAACTTAGATCTAGCCTTCATCTCGCCCTGCTTAGTTTCTGAAATCAATCACTACAAAACTTGGAGGATACCCAGGTACAGCCTTCCTCTGCCCACCCTTACTTCCTTGTGTTTGATTGATTCAGATGCTCCGTCCATCACCAACCCCTTTTGTACCGTTTTTAGCCGCCATAAGTGTGGCAGGGTATGCTCAGACGTGAGTCCCTTGCTCACTTTGCCACTGGATTCATTTCAAGCAAGCCGGGCTGAAGACGGCTGGAATGCCAGAAACCAGTTCTCGGAAGCTTGTTTCTTGTCCAGAGAAGACATGGCTTGGCAGTTCGGGCTGGACTGTTCCCATGAGGCACAGGGTCAGACTGATTTGCATATAGCCATGTCTGAACTGGGGTGGCCGAGTGGGCTAAAGAACGGTGATGGATTAAACCCAGATCTTTTGACTGGGTGTGAGTGTTTGATTGATTTAGATGCTCCGTCCATCACCACCCCCTTTTGTACCGCTTTTGGCCGCCATAAGTGTGGCAGGGTATGCTCAGACGTGAGTCCCTTGCTCACTTTGCCACTGGATTCAAGCAAGCCAGGCTGAAGACGGCTGGAATGCCAGAAACCGGTCCTTGAAGCTTGTTTCCGGTCCAGGGAAAACATGGCTTGGCAGTTCGGGCTGGACTGTTCCCATGAGGCACAAGGTCAGACTGATTTGCATATAGCCAAGTCTGAACTGGGGTGGCAGAGTGGGCTAAAGAACGGTGATGGATTAAACCCAGATCTGTTGACTGGGTGTGAGTGTTTGATTGATTCAGATGCTCCATCCATCACCAAAACCTTTTGTACCACCCTTACTTCCTGGCATTGCTCTTTACCTTAGTTCTAGGAGTGATGCAGCCCTTCCGGTGCCATCGCTACTTCCTGGCATTGGTACTTACCTTGCTTATAGCATTACTAGAGTTACACCCTATTTGCTAACCTTACTTCAAGGTATCCCAAATTACCTTACTTCTAGCATACCCAGATCCAACCATCCCTTCACTACCCTTGCTTTATAGACATCATTACCCTGCTTCTAGCATAGATAGGTTCAGCCCTTCCCTCGTCCTCTACCTCCTTGCACCGCTTATTATTACCCTACTCTAGAACACCAAGGTCCCACCCTCCTCTCGCCACCCTTACTGCCCGGGATCGTTCATTACCCTAAGTCTAGCCATAGCTGGATCTCCCTCCCTTTGTAACGCCCACTTCCTAGAATCATTCATTCCCCCAGCTTCTAGCTTACAAGGTTCATGTCTCCTCTTTCCCCCCCTTACTTCCTAGCACCACTCATTACCATGCTTCTTCATACCCAGATTCAGCCCTTTCTTCACCCCTCTGTATCCTGGCATCCCTCATTACCCAACTTCTGGCATACCCAGATCCTGCAATCCCCCTCAACCTTAACTCCCGGCATCGCTCATTACCCTATATTTAGAGTACCCAACTCCAGCCCACCCTCCCCACCCAAACTTCCTGGTATCACCCATTACCTTGCTTCTAGCATACCCAATTGTTCACCCTCACTTCCTCACATCGCTCATTACCCTGCTTCTAGCGTCCCCACATCGAACCCTTCCTCGCCACCCATGCTCTCTGGAATTACCCTGCTTCTAGCATACCTACACCCAGCACTCCCCTCGCGCCCCCTCACTTTCTAGCATATCATTACCCTGCTTCTAACATACCCGGACCCAGCCCTCCCTGGCCACCCTCACTTCCTGGCAACGCTCATTACCCTGTCTCTAGCATACCCACATCCTGGCCTCCCCTCGCTCCCGCTCACTTCCTGGCAACGCTCATTACCCTGTTTCTAACATATCCACATCCTGGCCTTCCCTCGCTCCCCCTCACTTCCTGGCATCGCTCACTACCCTACTTCTAGTATACCTGGATTCAGCCCTCCCTCGCCACCCAAACTTCCTGGTATCACCCATTACCCTGCTTCTAGCGTACCCACATCAAACTCTCCCTCGCCACCCATGATCTCTGGAATTATCCTGCTTCTAGCATACCTACATCCAGCACTCCCCTCGCTCCCCCTCACTTCCTGGCATATCATTACACTGCTTCTAGTATACTCGGGCCCAGCCCTCCCACGCCACCCTCACTTCCTGGCAACACTCATTACCCTGTTTCTATCATACCCACATCCTGGCCTTCCCTCGCTCCCCCTCACTTCCTGGCATCACTCACTACCCTGCTGCTAACATACCCACATCCTGCCCTCCCCTAGCTCTCCCTCACTTCCTGGTATTTCTCGTTACCCTGCTTCTAGTATACCCAGATCCAGCCCTCCCTCACCACCCTCACTTCCTGGCATATCATCCATAGACTGCAAGCTGCCCAGGGGGCACATAGGGCGAGCGGGCATAAAAAAGACTTGAGGGGCATCCGCAGAGCCTCGGTACTGTAATTGCAGGTTAAGCTGCACGTCTGGGTTGAGATAGGCAGGGACAGCAGAGTCGGCCCCTACCAGCAGCACCGAGAGCAGTGGCAGATCGGGATAGATGCCCTTCGGTGGAGCAAAATGCCAACATTTTAGAAGAGTAAAGAGGGAGATTTGTTTAAAATAACCAGAAGAATGAATTTTCCCCATTGGCTTCTGCAGAAGCAGAGGCCGCAGGCAGCTGAAATAAAGCTGGTTTTGGCTTTAAAGGTTGGGCGTCTCCCGCCGAAATCGGACCTATTGACATGTACGAATTTGTAATGCCCGCAGTGAGCCTGGCATGGGAGGTGCCGCCAACTGCACTGGCTTCTGAGCAGGGCAGTACACATTGAAAAAGATAAGATAAAAAAACAGCAGATAAGAAATTTGACATTTCCCGTTTATTAAACAAAATGCACCAGATATTTTATTCCTCCCACTTACTTGATGTTTGTGGAGTTCAGCTGAGGCCGTCCAGGCTCCTCGTGCAGGCCCCGGTTCAGAGAAAAGGGCAGAGCTGTAAAGGAGGGGTCGGGAACCTCTGGGCATGCACGGAGAGTAATTTCCAGGAGAGGCTGGTGGGGCTGGGTCAGCTTTTCAGTGGCTGGCTGGAGAGCAGATTTATAGCAAGTCACAAAGTCCCTCAGGTGGCGTCCGTCAGTCTGCTTGACACCAAAGAGTCCTGATGTGACCATTGTCACAGGTCACAGTGGGGGCGGGCAGACAGCGTCCTCACAAATGAGGTGTGAATCACGGGCTCATGGCAGCAGGGCCATCAGAGGTAGCCGTTTTCGCGCTATGCTACACTGACGGCCCTTTCAGTCTCCCTTTGCAGGCCCCTAGGCACAGCGGGGAAGGGGAGGAGGTCGGACGCACTGCAGAGGCCTTCGTCCATATTCACGTTGCACCCTGCGCCCGGCCTTCGTCAATATTCACGATGCACCACTCATGGGAAAAAAAGTGTAATTTTAAAGTATGGCTATTCCTACAGTCCCTGTACGCTCTTTGAAAACCAAGAAGTAGGGGAACGGACTAGCATAATTTTTAGAAGTAGGGGCACACCGTGCCCTTCCGTTCCCGCCCACTTCCTACACTGGAGCAGGGAGATGAGGCTGAGACAAGGAGAGAATGTTAAATATGAAACGAGACAAAGGTAAAATGTGGGGGGTGGAAAGAGGCAGCATCTCCCCACGGACGGCTTTCAAACCGGAGGCTAAAAGATTCCGAATGAACACATTCTTACCTTAGTTTAGGTCGGTTCACCTGCTCGAAGTCACTGATCCTGCAACCATTGAACCTATACTTCATTTGGCTCTTCCTTATTGCATAGTGTCCCAACCCCCCCCCCCCCCCCCACCCCCCTCCCCCCCTGCGTAGACCGCTGTATACCTGTTTATTGCGTTACTCTCCTTCATTCACTAGTCTTGTAATTTTGTGACTGTTCCTGTTTGGGAATCTTATCTGATGTCAATATTGCATTTATGTCCTTCCTCCCATCCTGTTGTAAAGCGCTCTGATATCCCTCGGGATCTTGTTTGCGCTATATAAAACTTTATCAATAAATAAAACAAATAAATAAATAAATAAAGTTGAGAAAAATGAAACCGGAGGATGACAGGGAACAGGAGAGAAGGCAGCGACATGTGGCGAGAGTGACAAGGGGGACGCAGGGCAGGATGAGCGGGGCTGAGGTCCGGGTGACTACCAGCAGGCAACGCAATAGAGGTTAAACTGCATAGAAACACGACAAGGGGCCTGAGCAGTATAGCAAAGTTAAAGAGAAAACACAAAATGTTAAGTCTAGTCTCTGAGCACCAACTTTGAGCTTTAAAATAAATGGACTCTCAAAAGGGGGGGTCCGATAGACCATGTCTCTGATCGCTGACACTCCGCAAGATCGCCGACATTCACAACAGCTTCGGCACACAAACCACGCACCCAACCGCCGAACCAGCGCCCCCAACCACCACCCTCTGCACCTGGACCCCTGTCAGCGCCGAAGACAACACCCGCATGATGAACACCATCCACTCCGGCTCCCCCACCGACCCCTGCCTACACCACATCTTCAACAAAGCCGACTCCACCATCGCACCCCAACTCTGGAACATCATCAACAGCTCCTTCGCATCCGCCACCTTCCCGGAGAGCTGGAAACATGCAGAGCTGAGCGCCCTCCTCAAGAAACTCACCGCGGACCCCACGGACCTGAAGAACTTCCGCCTCATCTCGCTCCTCCCCTTTCCAGCCAAAGTCATCGAGAAGATCGTCAACAGACAACTCTCTGCCTTCCTTGAGACCAACGGATCCCTCGACCCCTCACAGTCCGGCTTCCGAGCAAACCACAGCACCGAGAATGCCCTCATCGCAGCCACCGACGACATCAGGTCCCTGCTCGACAATGGGGAAACGGCTGCCCTCATCCTCCTGGACCTCTCAGCAGCCTTCGACACCGTCTGCCACCGCAGCCTGACACAGCGCCTCAGGAACACCGGAATCCAAGGAGCGGCACTGGAGTGGATCATCTCGTTCCTCACTGGAAGAACCCAGAGAGTCCGCCTCCCCCCGTTCCGATCCGCGGCCACCGAAGTCATCTGCGGCGTCCCGCAAGGATCCTCACTCAGCCCCACCCTCTTCAATGTCTACATGAGTCCCCTCGCATCCATCGCCCGCCAACACAACCTCAACATCATCTCCTACGCCAACGACACCCAGCTGATCCTCTCCCTCACAAACGACCCCGCCACCGCAAAAGCCAACCTCCAGGAAGGAATGAAAGACGTCGCGGAATGGATGAAGATCAGCCGTCTGAAACTGAACTCAGACAAGACGGAAGTCCTCATCCTCGGACCATCCCCTTCCGCCTGGGACAACTCCGGGTAGCCCCCTGCCCTGGGCAGCGCACCCAAACCAACGGACCACGCACAAAACCTAGGCGTCATCCTGGACTCCTCTCTCACGATAACCAAGCAAGTAAACACAGTCTCATCATCCTGCTTCAACACCCTGCGCATGCTCCGAAAGATCTTTCGATGGATCCCCACCGAAACCAGGAAGACGGTCACCCAGGCCCTCGTCACCAGCCGTCTGGACTACGGGAACACCCTCTACGCTGGAACCACGGCCAAACTCCAGAAAAGACTCCAGCGCTTCCAGAATGCCTCAGCACGACTCATCCTGGACATCCCCCGACACAGCCACATCTCTGCCCACCTGAAAGACCTGCACTGGCTCCCCGTCAACAAGAGAATCACGTTCAGACTCCTCACCCAAGCACACAAGTCTCTCCACGACTTGGAACCGAAGTACCTCAACAGCCTCCTCACGTTCTACACACCCACCCGCCAGCTACGATCCGCCAGCCTCGCCCTCGCCTCCGTCCCAAAAGTTTGGATATCCACCGGAGGAAGATCCTTCTTCTACCTGGCAGCCAAGACATGGAACTCCCTTCCCACTCACCTACGGCTGACCCTGGATCACCTCTCCTTCAGGAAACAACTCAAGACCTGGCTGTTGGAGCAGTAGCAACCCCCCCCCCACTCATCGCCTTGAGACCCTTATGGGTGAGTAGCGCGCTATACAAATTTTGTGATTGATTGATTGATTGATTGAAGTAGGTGCGTTATCCGACAGGACTACACTTACCAAGTTTGGATCCGTTGAGATGTGAACGGGTCTTGGATTAGGAAGAGGCGCTGCTCTCCATTGGGGTAAGGTTTTCTGAATGCCCCTTGCAGACCCGGCAAGGATGATCAAGAGACAGAACACACGAGGGCAGAGCGGTCTGGGGGTCCCACGCTGCTGTGCCAGGTAGCTTTGGTGGTGGAAGTGCCGGTGCTGCCTATCCACAGTATCATTCTGACCCGCCTCTACAGTCGATTATGTGTCTATCCACCAAACAAAAAAGGCAAGAGTCTCACAAGGACCTTCTGGGAGGTGGACTGTGGTTGATCTGTATTGGACTGTGGTCTGAGGGGCGTAGTTCACCAAATCCCGGCACAATCCATTTTAGTGAGCAGACAGACTGCACAAGCCTCAGGCAGCACAGGATATCTGCTAAAATTGGGCTGTCAGGGGGCACAGCAGTGCATCCCTGAAGCCAATGAAAAGCCACATAGTGCAGCAGGGGCAGGACCCCCCAGTACGATCCCGGCTTCTTATAGGCCCGTGCTTCCAGTCCCATCAATAGTGTACGTGAAAAATGCCCCAGTGGGACCGCGGCGTTTTTCGCATAGTTATTGTTTTGCTGCATTTGCCCCATAATCAGCTGAATAATCGCCAGGATTTTGCAAAAACAAATTGTTTCTAGCTCAAACGGTTCAAAAGTTACTAAAAACCCAGCGAAGTCCCTTTGCAAAGGTTGACTGGTCGCCTTTATGCTGCTTATTGCTATATTTGGGTGTTGTGTTAGTACCAATGAGGGGCAACCTATGACTAGAAAGCATTAACAAGTGTAAAATGACAAAATAATGAACTGATACTATCACAAAATGTGCCTCATTATGTGGCGTAATTTGTCTTTTGTTGCGGCACAATTTGGGCCTCCCCGGATGCATAATTCCTGGGGCCCTCCCTCTCAAGAAGCTGACAGGGACTCTGGGGTGGGGGGTCTTCCCTTTTCAACCCCGCCCTCGCTGCCCCGTCCGCCTCCTCGCTGGGAATCAGGGTTTGCGGGTTCCTGCGCCCTCCACCAGATTCCGGCTTTGCTGCTGCCAAGGACCCTCCACGTTGCCAGCGAAGTAGACAAGTAGGTGAAACAGCATCTTATTTCTGTATGTGTTTGTGAGGGGGTGTGTGAGTGATGGAGAGTGGATGGGATTGAGTGAAAGTGGGGGTGTTTGAGACTATGGATGAGAATCAAAGTCGACTCAGCGTTTGTGAGTGCGCATGAATGAGTGAAATTGAGTGCGAGGGAGTGAGTGAAGGAGCACGAGGGTGTTAGACCGTGTTATTGATTGGAGGATGTCCAAGAGGGTAGAGGTAAATTGTGGGTGCAGCTCTCAGTTGCGCAGCAGGTGCAGTTACACCAGGGTCCAGAGTGAGTGAGTGTCTGTCAGTGTGTTAGTAAGTGAGAATGAGAACCAGTGAGTATGAGTATGCTTGTGTGTGGGTAAAAGTGAGTGGGAGTGAGTATGAGCAAGTGAGAGCATGTGAGTTAGACTGCGTGAGGGAAAAGAGTCTCAGGCCCGGATTATCAAAACTTTTGTTAATATGGATATTGATGCATTTGTTGACAAAAGTGAACTATTGTCCTTATTAATAGAAACCCTCATCCCAAACTCTACATTTACCTCGAAATGCAAGTATGTAGTCAGAAAGGCCCTGCGACCTAGGCTCGGGACCACTGATTGATGGGTCACAGGTGGAGGGGCATTGCTGGCTGGCAAACATGTGGGCAGGAAACTACAGACCAGTCCCGTCGATAGACGCAGCGACATCGCAATGGTCAGGGGAGATTGCCCCAATAAAGCATATGTTTGTCCCAAGGGGGTACACACGCTTCAAAAAACACCATACAGTCAGATGCCACATGAGTTTGTGACACATAGACCTATTCCGTTAGTTAGACTTTATCTTTTAGCCTTTATTTATTTTTATGATACGGCACTCCTACGGAGGTCGGCATAATCATGTACTACAGATAAATAAAAAAATACATTTCCTCCAATAAATAATTTCCCAATACATATATAGAAAATACCTCCGAAAATAATGTTACCATATGTACTCTATCAAATACAGGAGAAAATAAAACAAGTTTATAAAACAGTAAAGTACAGAGTGAGATATACAAGGAACAAGAAGAAACAGGGCATTCCAAGAAATATTACAATGCGCATATTCCCAAAAGATGAGTAGAAATAATACTACATAAAAGAACAACATTACAATTCCTAGTTGATACTCAGAGAACTTTGAAAAAATAGGTTAATCCTATTACAAGTCATTTCATTTGGAGGGGAGAAAATAGAAGAATGGGCCTCAAGGGCAGAATGAATATTAAATTAAAGGAATAAAGGCTGTAGAAAAATAAAGTCTAGCCTTTTGCAACTCCGGACACACGAATATCACACGATTTTTATCCGCCTTCGGACCCCTCCCCCCCCCCCCCCCCCCCCCCCAGTGAGGCAGGTTCCATGTTAAATAATATATAACATATAGAGAGGCAACAAAATAAAGTTTAAAGCATCAATGCACATGTAGTAAAAAGATCTGAATTTCTTCTTCGTTTCTTAAACACACTTCTTTTAATCGTGTCTTGTCATCATACAGAGTGCCAAGAGATGTTACAAGCCCAGTAAAGAAAACAGCCAGCGCGTTTCGCCCCACAGGGGGCTTCCTCAGGGCTGCAAATACAATGTATCAGTTGATCATATATGTAAACATTGCAATTATTAATATATGTACGTTGCATACATAACATAGTGATGTTAATACTTAAGACATCTCAAGATTTTAATAGCCACCATAAAAGGTTAGGTTCCAAGGATGCCAATATGTTTATCAAGAATCCAAAACGAAGAAAAAAGAACCCATAGACGCCCAAGTCTAAAGCAAGAAAGAGAGAAAAAGAAAAAGAAAGCCACCAAAACCGTGCATATTAGTTATCACCACAAATACCAAAGGCCCAGTCTTAGAGCATAATTATAGCCCAGGTCATATCTTAATAAGTGGCAGTGGAACATGCCAGAATAAGATGAGAAATGAATGGAAATTCAGCCAATAGCATTAACTCCAGACAGAAAAACGGACATACTAAAAACCCCACACGTGTGACCTTTAAAGAATAATAAGGCACTTGACCTAGGCTTCCTATCTAAAAAGGAGTTTGATTTCCTTAATACTAAATCTCCCCGCATCCCTGTGATCTACTGCCTCCCGAAAGTGCATAAAAACCCACAATCTCCACCAGGCCGCCCCATAGTATCTGGATGTGGTTCAGTCCTCGAACCATTGGGCCACTATATAGACTTCCTACCAGACACCACATGCTATATCAAAGACAGTATGGCTATGATTAATATGATCGAAGACTATCCATTTGATCCCACATCCAGCACCATGTGCACGCTGGATGTGGAATCACTTTATACTAACATCCCCCAATACGAATCTCTTTGTGTGATTGAAGGGGTGTTAGAGACACGAACACGTCCTCACAGTGTCCCATCTAACTTTATCCTCCAGTTACTGGAAATTTGCCTGACTAAGAACTTCTTCCTTTTTGAAGGTCAGTATTATGGTCAGGTTAGGGGTACCTCCATGGGAGCAATGTTTGCCCCTAACCTGGCCATTCTGTACATGGATCATTTAGAGACCAACAGTATTTTGAATGTGTCCAATCCTTTCCACAATGGTATCACATTGTGGAAACGTTACATTGACGACATTTTTCTACTTTGGACTGAATCACTTGATAACCTCACACTTTTCCAACACTGGCTCAACAACAACAGTGGAGGCCTCAAATATACAGTAAAGAGAGCATCCCATTCTTAGATCTAGAAATAAAAAACACAGAAGGTCGCCTCACCACCACTCTACACAGAAAACCTACTGAACGCAACACTCTTCTTGAGTACAGTAGCCATCACCCTAGAGCTTTGCGTGATTCCCTGCCTTTCTCCCAGTTCCTACGCATTAGGCGCAACTGCTATTTCAAGGAGGATTATTTTACTGAAGCTAAAACCCTCAGCCGCAAACTTAGGAACAGAGGTTACCCTCGTAAGCTAGTGCACCACTCTTTAAAAAGAGCCTGGTATTGCCCAAGGGAAACCCTCCTGGAACCAAAGGAGAAAAAAGATCAGAATAGACTCATTTGTGGGCTAAAGAACGGTGATGGATTCAACCCAGATCTTTTGACTGGGTGTGAGTGTTTGATTGATTCAGATGCTCCGTCCATCACCACCCCCTTTTGTACCGCTTTTGGCCGCCATAAGTGTGGCAGGGTATACTCAGACGTGAGTCCCTTGCTCACTTTGCCACTGGATTCAAGCAAGCCGGGCTGAAGACGGCTGGAATGCCAGAAACCGGTCCTCGGAAGCTTGTTTCCGGTCCAGGGAAGACATGGCTTGGCAGTTCGGGCTGCACTGTTCCCATGAGGCACAGGGTCAGACTGATTTGCATATAGCCATGTCTGAACTGGGGTGGCGGAGTGGGCTAAAGAACGGTGATGGATTCAACCCAGATCTTTTGACTGGGTGTGAGTGTTTGATTGATTCAGATGCTCCGTCCATCACCACCCCCTTTTGTACCGCTTTTGGCCGCCATAAGTGTGGCAGGGTATACTCAGACGTGAGTCCCTTGCTCACTTTGCCACTGGATTCAAGCAAGCCGGGCTGAAGACGGCTGGAATGCAAGAAACCGGTCCTCGGAAGCTTGTTTCCGGTCCAGGGAAGACATGGCTTGGCAGTTCGGGCTGCACTGTTCCCATGAGGCACAGGGTCAGACTGATTTGCATATAGCCATGTCTGAACTGGGGTGGCGGAGTGGGCTAAAGAACGGTGATGGATTCAACCCAGATCTTTTGACTGGGTGTGAGTGTTTGATTGATTCAGATGCTCCGTCCATCACCACCCCCTTTTGTACCACTCTTTAAAAAGAGCCTGGTATTGCCCAAGGTAAACCCTCCTGGAACCAAAGGAGAAAAAAGATCAGAATAGACTCATTTGTGTCACCACATTTTCCCCAGCCTCCAATGCTATCGGAAAGAGTGTGCTCAAGCACTGGCCAGTCCTCAATGCTGGTCAACTGACACTAGAACGTCCAATGTTCGCTTTCAAACGGGCCAAAAACATCAAAGGCCACCTAGTAAGAACATCTCTGCCCACACAACCCCTAAAAACGACTATAAATGATGCATGGGGTCTCCCACCTTTAACCGGCCATTCTAAATGTGGGAATTGCATTTATTGTGACTCTACTATTGAAGGAAAATCTTTTGAATATGGTACTATCAAATTTGACCGAAGATACTTTTCCAACTGTAACTCTGTAAATTTGGTATATGCAATTTTCTGTCCCTGCATGCTTATTTATATAGGGCAGACAAGTCAGAAAGTAAAACTAAGAATTGGCCAACACCGAAGCAGGATCCGGTGTAACACAGCCAATGCACCACTAGTTGAACATTCCCACGAAAAAGACCACAGCGAAGATGAATTACTTTGGACAGTTGTTTCTATCATCAAACCACCTCCAAGAGGAGCGGATCTCTCCCAATTGCTCAATAAAGAGGAACTGCATTGGATTTTAAAAACTGACAGTATCAGAAAAGGACTTAATCGTCTTGAAGACTGGACCTCCTTATTGTAATCTCAGTTATATGTCATTTCTATCATTTAAACTGTTTTTTTAAAGAAGTCACATATTGCGGTTAATGCATGCTGCATTATTAGTTTTACACAATCACACTGATCCCTTTCACCACTCCAATATGGCCGCCGCACTGCTCTACCTAGTCACAATAAGTTCATTATCGATTCTTAGAGACCATGAGGCTTTCACCACTCCAATATGGCCACCGCACTGCTCTACCTAGTCACAGTAAGTCGATCATCGATTTTTAGAGACCATGAGGCTTTCACCACTCCAATATGGCCGCCGCACTGCTCTACCTAGTCACAGTAAGTCCATCATCGTTTTTTAGAGACCATGAGGCTTGATTAGCTAGCTCGCATGGTTGCTCGGAAGTTCACTCCCATCTGACTGCCGAATTAGCCACAGTGCTCCTGCCAATACAAGTAAGTGACTCTCGCCAGCCGGTAACTCTGTTTGGAGCACCCTGATACGTTTACATGCAAGTATCTAACCGCCCGCTCCTTTTTAGATTGAGCCATCGCGCTCCACTCCTGGCGATTCCATACAACCCTGATGGAAGCCCCGGAATTGTTTTGAAAGGTAACTGTGTCCTTCACCCTCGATCCGGCACCCCGCCTTTATTAAAAGACCGGTACCGTTAACGTCACATTTTTCTTTCCTCAGAATGCGAATAGCCCCGCGGTTTCTCATCAGTAACCCAGAACGAGGCAACCAGCGAGTAAACCGACATGTAGGTTACTCGGTTCCTTCTCCTGCGACACGCCCGCGATTATTGCCACAGCAATGACTTAGCCACAATAACTGTTTCACGCCATTCACGACGTACCATTGCCGCGATTATTGACACATCAATGAACTTAGCCACAGTAATTTCTCACGCCATTCACGACTTAGCCTTTTCATCACCGGAACGATCGAGTAATCGTGACTAGTATTTTCCACCCTCACTTGCTATTGATCTTAATAGAGACCTGGAACTCACATATACCACCATCCCCTTCACTCGCCGATTATCGACTCGACTCAGCTATATGCATGGTTTTCACTCGCCGCAATTCTCAAGTCACCCATGTTTTTAAAATTGTTCCTTACATGCGGATACTTATATACAATTTCTGTTTTTCCTTCCCCCTTGCCTCCCATTTCCTTCATGTAAAGTAATGCGATAATAGGCATTGTGTTAATAATTGTTGAACGAAACAATAATGCTGATAATTCTTGTCCTGATGATGATGTCATAATTCAAAAAGACATCGAAACGTCGTCGACCAAAAACCCCATATGCAATATGATGAATGCTATATTGTTTGACGCAATGGTATGGTTATGCTTAAGAGATTGAGTCTGTAGCACTGAACAATAGTATACAGACAGATTTTCGCTTAGCCTTTTTTGACATTTCTTTGTTGTTTTGTCTTAAATGTTGTGGGTCACGGCTGTGCCCACTTGTTATCTTGGTCTTAAAACTCCCTCTATGAACTTGATCATTTAAAATAAAATTCTTGTCCGGCTGGACAAAGAAACATACTACTTATTAGGTGTATGATTATTATTTTTTGCTATCCTGTCCACATATAGGGACCATTGTCTTTTGTAAATCTTTCTGTACACACAGCCAATCAGGACCTAGCACATGTAGTAATCACGCACTCACCACGCCGGACATCTGGACACGTTCACCACTGGCCGCACTGTGTTCACGTAAGGTCAGGTCGAGACACACCTGTAGTAACGCTTGACCATTCGCACCAACTTTGGAGTACCTTTTTGGGCGGGGGGGGGAGTTGGCCAACTCTCCCCATGTCGTTGGCCACGCTGTGGCGGACAAAGGTGGGTTTTAGGTCCACGTTGCAGTTATGTCTCTGGCTGGTGAGGCCTCCTTCTACCTCTGCTCTGGTACACTCCACCTCGTACATGCACATCATGTCCTGCATACCCTTGAATAAAGTTGACATCAAAGATGGTTCTTTGTGGTAAAACTTGGCTGCAGTTTTTTATTCGCAACAGGTATGATATGGTTGCATCTTGTTTGTGTCAATCACAGCGCCCAGTCATACATTCATATGAAAGAACCATCAATCAAAATGCAAAGGACATAAATCATTATTGGCATGATCATAGACCATAACTGCAACAGGGCAATTACATAACACAGGTCATAAATCACTTCTGCCAGGCTCATAAATCATATGTGACAGGCTCATAAATCATATGCATCAGGCTGAGAAATCATGTGTGACAGGCTCATAAATCATGTGCAGCAGGCTCATAAATCATGTGTGCTAGGCTCACAAATCATGTGTGCCAGGCTCATAACTCATGTGCGACGGGCTCATAAATCGTGTGCGACAGGCTCATAAACCATGTGTGTCAGGCTCATAAACCATGTGCGACAGGCTCATAAATCATGTGCAACAGGCTCATAAATCATGTGCGACAGACTCATAAATCATGTGCGACAGACTCATAAATCATGTGTGTCAGGCTCATAAATCATGTGCGACAGGCTCATAAATCATGTGCGACAGGCTCATAAATCATGTGTGTCAGGCTCATAAATCATGTGTGTCAAGCTCATAAATCATGTGCGACGGGCTCATAAATCATGTGCGACGGGCTCATAAATCATGTGCGACGGTCATAAATCATGTGTGTGAGGCTCATACATCATGTGCGACGGGCTCATAAATCATGTGTGACGGTCATAAATCATGTGCGACAGGCTCATAAAACATGGGTGTCAGGCTCATAAATCATGTGCGACTGGCTGATAAAACATGTGTGCCAGGCTCAATAATCATGTGCGACAGGCTCATAAACCATGTGTGAGGGTCATAAATCATGTGTGTCAGGCTCATAAATCATGTGCGACAGGCTTATAAATCATGTGCGACAGGCTCATAAATCATGTGCGACAGGCTCATAAATCATGTGCGACAGGCTCATAAACATGTGTGTCAGGCTCATAAATCATGTGCGACAGGCTCATAAATCATGTGTGTCAGGCTCATAAAACGTGTGTCAGGCTCATAAATCATGCGTGACAGGCTCATAAATCATGTGTGTCAGGCTCATGAATCATGTGCGACAGGCTCACAAAACATTTGTGCCAGGCTCACAAATCATATGTGACAGGCTTTTAAATCATATGCAGCAGGCTCATAAATCTTGTGTGCCAGGCTCATAACTCATGTGCGACGGGCTCATAAATCGTGTGCGACTGGCTCATAAATCGTGTGCGTCAGGCTCATAAACCGTGTGTGTCAGGGTCATAAATCATGTGTTGCAGGCTCATAAATCCTGTGTGACAGGCTCATAAATCATGTGCGTCAGGCTCATAAATCATGTGCGTCAGGCTCATAAACCGTGTGTGTCAGGCTCATAAATCATGTGTTGCAGGCTCATAAATCCTGTGTGACAGGCTCATAAATCATGTGCGTCAGGCTCATAAATCATGTGCGTCAGGCTCATAAACCATGTGTGTCAGGCTCATAAATCATGTGCGACAGGCTCATAAATCATGTGTTCCAGGCTCATAATTCATGTGCGACAGGCTCATAAAGCATGTGTGTCAGGCTCATAAATCATGTGTGTCAGGCTCATAAATCATGTGCGACAGGCTCATAAATCATGTGCGACAGGCTCATAAATCATGTGTGACAGGCTCATAAACCATGTGTGTCAGGCTCATAAATCATGTGTGCCCGGCTCATAAATCATGTGTGTCAGGCTCATAAACCATGTGTGTCAGGCTCATAAATCATGTGCGACGGGCTCATAAATCATGTGCGACGGTCATAAATCATGTGTGTGAGGCTCATAAATCATGTGCGACGGGCTCATAAATCATGTGTGACAGTCATAAATCATGTGCGACAGGCTCATAAAACATGGGTGTCAGGCTCATAAATCATGTGCGACAGGCTGATAAAACATGTGTGCCAGGCTCAAAAATCATGTGCGACAGGCTCATAAATCATGTGCGACAGGCTCATAAATCATGTGTGTCAGGCTCATAAATCATGTGCGACAGGCTCATAAATCATGTGCGACAGGCTCATAAATCATGTGCCACAGGCTCATAAACATGTGTGTCAGGCTCATAAAACATGTGTGACAGGCTCATAAAACATGTGTGCCAGGCTCATAAATCATGTGCGACAGGCTCATAAATCATGTGTGTCAGGCTCATAAAACATGTGTGTCCGGCTCATAAATCATGTGCGACAGGCTCACAAATCATATGTGACAGGCTTTTAAATCATGTGCAGCAGGCTCATAAATCATGTGTGCCAGGCTCATAAATCATGTGTGCCAGGCTCATAACTCATGTGCGACGGGCTCATAAATCGTGTGCGACGGGCTCATAAATCATGTGTGATGCTCATAAATCATGTGCAACAGGCTCATAAAACATGTGTGCCAGGCTCATAAAGCATGTGTGTCAGGCTCATAAATCATGTGCGACAGGCTCATAAATCATGTGCGTCAGGCTCATAAATCATGTGTGTCAGGCTCATAAATCATGTGTGTCAGGCTCATAAATCATGTGCGACTGGCTCATAAATCATGTGTTCCAGGCTCATAATTCATGTGCAACAGGCTCATAAAACATGTGTGTCAGGCTCATAAATCATGTGTGTCAGGCTCATAAATCAAGTGCGCGACGGGCTCATAAATCATGTGTGACAGGCTCATAAATCATGTGTGCCCGGCTCATAAATCATGTGCGACAGGCTCATAAACCATGTGCGACAGGCTCATAAACCATGTGCGTCAGGCTCATAAATCATGT
This sequence comes from Lissotriton vulgaris, assembly GCF_964263255.1. Lineage (NCBI taxonomy): Eukaryota > Metazoa > Chordata > Amphibia > Caudata > Salamandridae > Lissotriton > Lissotriton vulgaris. Next base: position 158,380 of record NW_028245490.1, on the reverse strand, counting down.
GTGTCAGGCTCATAAATCATGTGCGACAGGCTCATAAACCATGTGTGTCAGGCTCATAAATCATGTGTGCCCGGCTCATAAATCATGTGCGACAGGCTCATAAACCATGTGCGACAGGCTCATAAATCATGTGTGAAAGGCTCATAAATCATGTGTGAAAGGCTCATAAATCATGTGTGTCAGGCTCATAAACCATGTGCGACAGGCTCATAAATCATGTGTGCCAGGCTCATAAATCATGTGTGTCAGGCTCATAAATCATGTGTGTCAGGCTCATAAATCATGTGCGACAGGCTCATAAACCATGTGCGACAGGCTCATAAATCATGTGTGAAAGGCTCATAAATCATGTGTGAAAGGCTCATAAATCATGTGTGTCAGGCTCATAAACCATGTGCGACAGGCTCATAAATCATGTGTGAAAGGCTCATAAATCATGTGTGTCAGGCTCATAAGTCATGTGCGACAGGCTCATAAATCATGTGTGTCAGGCTCATAAATCATGTGCGACAGGCTCATAAACCATGTGCGACAGGCTCATAAACCATGTGTTCCAGGCTCATAAACCATGTGTTCCAGGCTCATAAATCATGTGCGACAGGCTCATAAACCATGTGCGACAGGCTCATAAATCATGTGTGAAAGGCTCATAAATCATGTGTGAAAGGCTCATAAATCATGTGTGTCAGGCTCATAAACCATGTGCGACAGGCTCATAAATCATGTGTGAAAGGCTCATAAATCATGTGTGTCAGGCTCATAAGTCATGTGCGACAGGCTCATAAATCATGTGTGTCAGGCTCATAAATCATGTGCGACAGGCTCATAAACCATGTGCGACAGGCTCATAAACCATGTGTTCCAGGCTCATAAACCATGT